>NC_090934.1:1043935421-1044242921 GCF_040938575.1 Ambystoma mexicanum | reverse complement strand
CCTAAACACATATTCTGTTCCACAAAAAGTAAAACATTATAAAAGAAAAATAAATCAAACAGAAATGCAACAGGATGTCACTGCAAATCCTCCAAAGACAGTAAAAGAAACTAATACTTCATCAAGTACCACAAGCAAAAAAGAATCAATTAGGGAAAGTAAACCAAGTACTTCTTTAAAGAAGGAAGACAAACTCCAAAAAAAGCAGTTAGATACAGAACTACCTGGACCATTTAAATTCTCAAATATAGTTGGTGTAAGTTGCTACGCAAATGTAGCAATGAATATTCTATTTCAATTACCACCAATTGTTGACAACATTTACGTACACAGTACAAACCCATTGTGTTTGCAAATGTTAGTACTTCACAGAAATGCAGCAAACACATCCTGACAACATGTATAGTGTTTTTGGAATAAGACAACAATTGGACTACTGTACTGGAATGGTGAAATTCACTATAAATTCACAGGAAGATCCACAAGAATGTCTAATCTACTTACTACAAGTACTGGAAAACACAAATATACCTATAAATGAAATCTTTCAGATTTCATACATGTGGAAACATACATGCACTCTCTGCAACAATGTGACACAAGAAGAAATCCCCAATGCACGCTTCATATATATATCAATACCAAATAGTGAATCCATTCCATTTCAGCGACTTGTACAAAATGCAAACCATGGTAGATTATGCTCTACCTGCAATTCAGATAATCGCTCCACGTTAGTAATACAAACACATAGTAAATACATAATACTAATGCTTCTACGTTACAATGCAGATGGTACCAAAAACAACTGCAAGCTAACTGGCTTCACACATGGTCAAATATCACTTGATAAGAAAACCTTCACAACAATAGGTATAATCTACCATGCAGGAGCCACAACCAATTCAGGGCACTACACTGCATTATAAAAAAGAAATGTGGATGGTTTGAATGTAATGATAGTACCATTACCAGGAAATCTTACAAACGCTTATGTGATGTTCTTAAAACCAAAATTTGATAACTAAACTGTATTTAAACCCTAAGTAAACTTGTGTTAAAAAAATATAAACTTTTTTACTCCAAAAGCTATCTAACTGCTCAACGATTCTACAACAACTAATCAGATAAATGAATACCACTAAATTAGACCAACAAATACACAGTTAGAATACGCCAATTGGTATCTAACTGTCCCAAAATTTAACAATATCCAAATAGATAAATCAATACCACTAAAATATATCAAAAAATAGACAGTCAGAATACGCCAATTGGTATCTAACTGCTCCAAAATTTTATAATATCAAAACAAATAAATAATATGTTACTGCTCCAAAAAAATACAACAAGCCAAAGTATTAAGCATTAGCCAGAAACAACAAGTGAACACTGAAAACAAACAAACAAATAAACTATAGCATAACAGAAAAAGTTTTTTTTTTAATCCAACATGGATTTTTTTTTCTCCCACAGACCCAATGATTTTTGCAACAAATACAGAAACTGAGCACATTGCACAGTACTCTTATTTGTAATCTACTAAATATGAGGGTCCAAAAAAAAAAGTATATTGATTATACAATGTAATAATTCATTACAAAATACTAATACTAACATGCTATTTTCCTTTATCACAGAAATTAACAAGAAAAACATGGACTCCCGTTACTAGACCAAACAGTAAGTATACATTAATAAGGAGAACCATAGCAGCATATCACATCCATAGTATCTAATACCTTTGTTCCTTATACATTTGTTTTTCACCCAAAGTTATAAGCAAATATGAATGTGATATGCTGCAGTGGTTGTTGCCAGGGCATACAGTTTTGGGTGCATGGCCAAAAGGCCATGCACCCAAGACTCTATGCCCTGGCAACAACCACCGCAGCATATCACATCCATAGAGTCAAACATTTCAACTATGGTCTATGGAAACTTTTAATGTCCACGGACATTATGAGTGTTCTTAGAACACTTTCAACTTGACAACGAACAATACGGACAGTGTCTTCAGGACACCCCCATTTTGTTTATTTGCGAACATTTCAGGACACTGCAAGTGTTCTTAGAACACATTCAGCTTGCCAGAGAACAATACGGACTATGCCTTCAGGACACCCCCTACGAACATTCCAGGACACCGTGAGTGTTCTTAGAAACGTCTTCAGAACACCCCCATTTTGTTTATTTGCGAACATTTCAGGACACCGCGAATGTTCTTAGAACACATTCAACTTGACAACGAACAATATGGACCGTGTCCTCAGAACACCCCCATTTCGTTTATTTGCGAACATTTCAGGACACCATGAGTGTTCTAAGAACACATTCACCTTGACAGAGAACAATACGGACAGCGTCCTCAGGACACCCCCATTTTTATTTGCGAACATTTCAGGACACTGCGAGTGTTCTTAGAACACATTCAACTTGTCAGCGAACAATACGGACTACGCCTTTAGGACACCCCCTACGAACATCCCAGGACACCGGGAGTGTTCTTAGAAACGTCTTCAGAACACCACCATCTTGTTTATTTGCGAACATTTCAGGATACCGCAAGTGTTCTTAGAACACATTCAATTTGACAACGAACAATACGGACAGTGTCCTCAGAACACCCCCATTTCGTTTATTTGCGAACATTTCAGGACACCATGAGTGTTCTAAGAACACATTCAACTTGACAGAGAACAATACGGACAGCGTCCTCAGGACACCCCCATTTTGTTTATTTGCGAACATTTCAGGACACCGCGAGTGTTCTTAGAACACATTCAACTTGTCAGCCACAACCCCATTCATATTTGTGAACATTTCAGGACACAGCAAGTGTTCGGCAACGTCTTCAGAACACCCCCATTTTGTGTATTTGCGAACAATTCAGGACACCGCGAGTGTTCTTAGAACATATTCAACTTGACAATTAACAATACGGACAGCGGCCTCAGGACACCCCAATTTTGTTTATTTGTGAACATTTCAGGACACTGCGAGTGTTCTTAAAACAGTTTCAGTTTGCTTGCAAACAAAACGGACACATATTGAGTCCTCAGAACACCCCTCATTCAGTTGATTTAGAACATTTCAGAACACATGTGATGTCCGCAGACAAATCAAACACAAAAAGAATGTCTAACACATAAAAAACACAACTTTCATCGTATCTCATACACTCCCACCCTCCCCAAACACTCCTACACACCAACACACTCTACAATATACTGATTGATAATGATTATTCCCCTAAGGGCGTCCAAAGTCCGACTCTCCTCCAAAGTCAGCTGGCTGCCCTGACAAAAGTCCTTGTTCAGCCAGCCAGGAGACCGGCGACAAAATCGCGTTGATGGCGACACAAGTGCACATAGTCTGGGCTTGAATAGCATTGAAGCAAAACTCAACCAACTATCTTGACGGTGCATATGACGCTTTGCAAAACTAACTTATCTACTGATAGACGATCTGACTGTGGCAGTGAAATGTACACAAGGCATGCGCAATTAGCCTTGAATCTGGTTAAAGATCCAAATGCGAAAACCAAGAAAAATAACAAATGTGGCCTTAAACAATAAGTCTGATTCACAGACAGACATTTAAAAAAAAAAGGCCGATTAAGTCAGAAGCAAGAGCATTTAAATGAGGTACAGCTTCCAACAGTCTCACAGAAATGCAATCACGGAGTGAAAAAAGGAGTCTCAAACATACCTATGACGCTCAAACATACCTATGACGCTTAACAACAGAAACAGAGCTTTAGTGATTATTCCTCAGAAACCGATTTATCTGAGGAAGACTCTGTGCCAAGGAGCAAGAGAAATTGTCCACCTCAAAGCAAACCTATGGAGTCAGGGTAGCAACATAAATCCCCTGTGATAGGAAAAACTGAACCAAACTGGGCCACTGAATTACAGGCTAATATATTATTAGCAGTCAATATTGCCTTGGCCCCGTGTTTAAAGATGTACAAATCCATAAACGATGATTTAAGAGACCAAACCACATTACTTGCGCTTATGAACTCTAAATTGAATTATGTGGAAGCATCCATTGAATCAATGAACGAAAAAAAGGCTTGTGAGAAAGTGATGGATGGGGTAAAACTAAAATCCCTTCTCGATTCGATAAAAGAAGCAAAAATGGATAAAATCATCTTTTTCGATGGAGTACGAGAAACCATAGCTTGGACCACTAAACAACCTCCAACAAATCTGAGTGACGAAATCCAACTACAACGTATGAACAAATCCAATCGCCCAGAGGAGCCATCACAAAGATCAGCAAAATAACCTATCGATGTAATGATAAAAGATCCTGAAACGATAGAGCAGTCGCCAACTTCAACTGAAATGCTTACTGAAAGCAGTCCACTGTTTACATCAAACACTGTGGTTGTTAATATATTCATAGACGCCATAACAACGATGGGCAATATGAGCATGCCACCAAAGCCTCCCGTTGAGCCGGAGGTTGTTGGATATCCACCATCTACCAACCAGAACTGCAACCGTGAACTGAGCTCAGAGATTTTTAACCCCTTCTCTATTTTCTAACACAAACAAATAATTGGTGCCCCTCCTATAGTCCACAAAGTACCACAAAAAAAGAAAACAAATAACATGCGCAACCCAAAAAAAACTTGACCATGTGGCTGCTGAATTTCAAAACCGCCCTTCTGGGCAACCCCTCTGTCCTGAAAAGGAATATAACTAAAACGTCAGGATCCTCTGAACACTTGGAAGTGCCTATACACCTGTCAATGAAAAACATGCAAGCTCATTCCAGGAATGTTGCTGAAACCACTGATATAAATCATGCACTCTTGGACTTGTCTCTTTAGGAAGATGAAGAAATAGAAGTGCTAGAGACCAGCCCTGCCCGCGCACCTTGCTTTTCTGTAAATTTTGCCCCTGGCCCTACACGACCAGATGTATCATGTTTATCTCTGCCCTTCTTGACAATGGCAGATAAAAGAGGGAAAAATTCGACCCTGAATCAAGAACCTTCAAAAGGAAGTGGTTCACCTAAAGCTGACCTAATTATTGAGAAACTCATTAAGAAATCCCAGAATGAATGCTTCATAACTGCCTCGGCTCAACAAACTGGCTAGAATGATAAAAGAAGAAGGAATCCTGCGACAAGATATGATGGAGTACATATTGAAGCCTCAACAATGAAAATACGTGGCTCTATTGTCATAATCGAACAGATTCTAGGAGTCCACAATGGCTTGATTTTTAATTGATCAAACATCATGTGTCTTCTTCACCATATCCCAAAACTCAGAGTAATCAACCCCGATGCCATCAAAATTGTGGACTTTGTCGATGAATCAAAGAACCATAAAGGTAACCTACGTATGGGGTGTTTGTGCCCTCCCTGATTTATATGTGTAAAATGAATAAAACAGACACTCCCTGGACAGGGAATAAGGCACAAAAGAGCCGGCTGCGAGATTTCAAGGAAAAGTTTATCTAGATCTCTGAGAGCGCTCTGAACACATCAAAATTACACCACATTATATAGTACATTGGCATATCTAACATATGATGCTACGTTGGACCCGGATTGGTCAGCCAGGGTGGTGTCTTAGGTGTGGGCATCATCTCTTCCTCCGGGTTGGTTGCTTAGTTGGCGGGAGGATTGACGTCAGACATCTGTGCTCTGGATGGGTGAAGGTCAGGTCACTGTGAAACATGGTGGTCACTATCTAAGCTAAGAAAATACATTCTAAATAATGCATGCACTAAATAATGGTTGATCAAAGACACTCAGTAGTTTATCATGTCACTATACAAATCACACAGGTATCTATAACATCTGTGACGTTTGGGTTATACAGATCACAGGTTTACGAGTCTTGACCACTATAATACTGTCATTGAACTGTAGGGTTAGTCTCACAAGAATCTCAGGTATATGGCTTTTGTTAGTATTGGGCATGATATACTGCAGCAGGGGTCTAATGTTACTTGGGGTCTGTTTGGTGGGATTCATAGGCTGGTCAGTGGTCTGGCACATGAAAGGGTTAACTTGCAGGGACACAGGGTTAGAATGGCAATAAGTTTCAACTGGCAAGGGTGAGAGGGCAAGGACACTTTTGTGGAGATGGACGAGCTATGAGCTTGGCTCATGCTGGTTCACATGCAGGACAGTGATCTCAGAGGAAAAGAGATGTGCTACATTTATTATTTGTTGCAAGCATCTCCGGCTTCAGCGTGAGAATGGAGCTGCAGAGTTTTCCAGTCAGAGTGGGAACAAGGGTGGTGACCATGTGCTCCGGGCTGCTACGGCGGGGAAAGAGAAAGAGGCATTTCGTACTATTGCAGTGAGGCCTGGTCACCAAGATGGAGACAAAAGGGGGTACAAAAAATGGATGCCCTTTGTCCTGCTCAGTGGTCCCATCTCCGCAAATGTAATCCAAAGTAAACATTGCATAAGGGCAAGGGGCGTACCCGCCACTGGAGGCACTTGGTCCGAGTTTTGTACTGAGAAGTGATGTCAGAGAGGGGCCTATTGGCCCCTCGCTCCCAAACATTCCACCCTTTCGTTACATCTAAAGTAACAAATATTTTTATTTTTTATTCTTTTCATTCTCCCTTCGGTAGTACTCAGCCTCCGCCATAGCCTCGTCCCATGCGGGGGTGCCTTTTATTGGCATCCACGCTCTGCATACACTTCTTAAGCTTTTTCCTCTTCTGGCATATTCGTATGGTGTGCACATTAAGTAAATTCCCCCATCCCCATCTAGATCCACCCATACATCTTGGTACCATTGCAACTCCCTTGGTTCTTTTATTGTTCTATGATGCAAATTATCATTTATATCCCCATATTGCCTGTAAATTGCTGTGATCCTGTATTGTGGTGTAGTGTACTCCACTGTTTGCATTTGTGCATCTATCATGGTCGCTACCGTTGTTGGTCGGCCCATTGGTACCATCATCATAGCTGAGGTTAGCATACTTTTCTCACAACACCGTAGTCCCAGTTGGCACACATAGAAGAACAGGAACACAAAGATGATGATGGGGACCAGTATTTTCATTAACACATTTACCCATGATGCTATCCAACTGAACAGATTGTCGAACCATGTGCTTTCTTCTGCGCCTCCTTCTGTTCTCATCCTTTCTCCTAGGTTGTGCACTGCTGTTATCACATGTGAGAGTGTCCCGTTATCAGCATCTTCAGTTGGCACGAATGTGCAACACGCCCCCCCCCAATTTTTCGGCAAACACCACCGTCCATCGCTGTGAGCAGATCTAAGACATATCTGTTTTGCATTGTCATTAGGCGCAGTGCGCGGAGCTCTATTTCTATCACGTTGAACCCTTCTTCAGTGTCGTTAGCCAGTTGGATGAGCTCCCAGTGTACTTTCTGCAACCATTTGGCGTTTGTTCGTGCTTGCAGTCCCGGGTCAAGGAGTGAGGTGAAAAATGTCTCTGCTGATGAAAAGAGCTTGTATTTCTGCGGGATCTCAGCAAGGAGTTTTTTTTTTTATTCGGATGAGATGTAATTGGAGGATCTTTCACTTCGTGTCAATCTTCTCTTTAGTTCATATTCTGACAATAGTTCTTACGCTGGAGCTTTTGTTATCATTAGTTGGGGCGCTGTCGATGGTTCAGCCAATTGCCCTGCTACCGATATGCCAGCCGATTGCCCTTTTGCCGATATGCCAGCTGATTGCCCTGCTGCCAATATGCCAGCCGATTGTCCTGCCAACCCTTGGATATGGCTCTCTGGTATTACCATCAGGGCTTTGTGGAGGGTGGCCAGAGCACAAGTTCCTTTCCACGATGCGGGGAGGTGCAGGTAGGCTTGTTGCCACAAACCCAGCACATATCCATTACTGCAGCGGTGCCTTTCTTCATGTCAGGTATTATTACCATCTTGTTACATTTCTTTGTCTCCCCCATGTTCGCTCTTCCTTCCCCATGGAAACAAAGTTCATGTGGCACTTCTTTCTGTATTTTTATAGGCTTTTCTAATGCTGTTACCCACGTTAGCTTTGTGACATGTTGCGACCAGATGGGGTCACATACCTCCTTTATCCATTGGAAAGTGTCATTGGATAGGCCTCAAAGTGCTTCTGCTTTGCATTCGATAGTTTCTTCGTGCCACTTATTTTCTGCATACCGCGTCCCCTTGATGACAAGAAATGGTTCCTTGAGGCAAATTACTCCTTGGCGTCTGCTTGTGCACGTTCTCTCATTCTCCAGTTTTTTCAATGTGACGGTGTGCGCTTGGAACGTGCTCTTATTTCTGCACAAAACTAGATGAATTAAACATTGGGCCTCTGACAACGGCACTTCCTGCGGTACTAACATTTTTGGTGTTCCTGATGCATGCTGGATGAGTGAACAGACATAGCAGCTTTCATTTGTTGCTTGCTTCGCCGTGGCACTCATGTCGGAATACCATTTATTTGATTGATCTGGGTGGCGGGGCTCTTCTATTTCGTCTAACCCCAGGTCATGATAGATGTTGTATCTTTTCCCTCCCGCCCCCCTTTTTCTCCTCCTTCTCCCTTCCTTGTCATTGTTTTTCACCTTTTTGTAATGTATTGGAAACATTCCAGCCCAGGCTATATCATTGTTATTAAATATGACATGTGTATCTTCATCAGTAACAGCAATGTCGCGTGAGGTAGGGTGTGTGGTTGTCTGTGAATGTGTACTGGTGTTAGTTAAATCATTTGGGCAATAATAATCTCCATTGTATTCATTAAATTCATAAACATCACTCATATTTATGTTCAGACGTAACAATGATACACTTGTTGATCCTACAGTGGCGTGTTCTGAAGGTTGCATCACATCTGTATTGTTCATGTTAATCTCATGTGATTCTTTCCACATAGTCTTCACCCCAGTCCATATCAAGTGTGACCATTCCTGTATCATGTTAGCCCCGCTCCCCCCCTGTGCATATCATTCACCAGAGACAGAAGGGTATAATACCAAGCCATAAAAAACAGCATTACTGACATCAAAACTGCAGCAAATTTCAAAACACATTCAACGTTACTGAACCTTTTAGCCCTAATGGCGTCCCTATCACTATCTAGCATTAATTGGTTCTCCGCGATTGTGGTTCGTTGGGCCATTTGTCACCTGGAGGGGCGTTATAGATTTGTTAAGTCACTACAATATATACATGTATTTACATTTCTTGTTCAACTTCACATTTAACCATCATTTTTAGTCATGTTTGCTCGTTTACTCTATTACACATTTGCTTTTACTATGGAGAGGAGGAGAATGAAGCAGTGATGGAGAAAAGCGTGAAACAATAATCGGAACGAAGGGGAGTGATAGAGGGAGTAGAGATGTGTGGAGAGGATATCGAACAATCAAAAAAGGAAAAAATAGAAAAGAAGGAAGTAGGAGATAAGTCGTGCAGAACAAAATGCAATCAACTTTTATCTTTGCAGGTTATGTTTACCAACAATTTTGTTATCCCTTTTCAACCTCATTTGTGGTACCAGTGGCACTATCTTGCTCCTCCTGGGGAATTGTACTATCGTGTGCCCTTCTCACATCTGATAAGTGCACCCAATACTTCAATCCCCTCACTTTCACTGCAGTGGGTGTACTATAGATGACCTCATAAGGGCCATGAAACCTAGGTGAATTCCACCTCCTTACAAAGCTGCGGACATACACTTGTGCTACTGGCATCAGTGGCCCACTTGGGCTGTCTGTGGCTGGTGTGGCAGTATCAGTCGCCATATTTTCAGTAAAAGGTGGTGCTATTTGTCACGCTATGCTACGTCCTGCGCGTGTTAACTGGGTTAGGTACTCCTTGAACTCTTCCCCCAGCACTGTGGCAGCCCTGTGTGCATCCACTGCTCTTCAAATCGAGGATACTGGCGTGTGTATTCACCTCCCAGTTACAATTTCATGGGGGCTCAGATGGTGACCTTTACATGGTTGCGTCCTGAGTTGGAACAGTGCTAGGGGGAAGCAATACACCCAGTTCTTCTTTAGTGTGTTACACAACTTTGATAATTTACTCTTCAGCAATCCGTTGATCTTTTCCACCATCCCATTCGCCATTGGAAAATAAATTGAGCATAGTTTGTGTTTTACCCCCAAGAGTGATGTCACTTCCTTAAAGAGGTAATTCACGAAGTGCGTACCGTTGTCTGATCTTATCACATCGCATATTCCCCATCGGGAAAACACTTCCTGCACCACAATTAAATATTTTGCTCCATTACACCGCTCTCCCATATCAGCATAGTCTATATGGAGTTCTCTAAATGGTCCTGTTGGTCGAGGTAGGGTGCCGCGCAGTGTTCTCAATGTCATCCCTGAATTATACGTTTGGCATGTTATGCATTCTACAATGAATTTTGACAGGTGCTCTTGTAAATTGGGGACGAACCAATGCTCCTGGATGTCTGCGGCAATGTGTTGTTTTGCTATATGGCCAGGAAAATGCAGCTGTTGAAATGCTATTTCTAGTAATTCTACGGGCATTACTACCTCTCCTGTTGTCTCCTGCCTCCAAATGAGGTCTGTGGCTGATTGTTTACATTCGCGTTTGCTCCACAATTCTTGCTCCTCTTGTGGTGCTCTTCTTTGTAACTCTATTATCTGTGCTATTGGTGTGTTGCTGTAGGCTTCTTCTAGTGGGTCTGTAAGGGTTGCCTTTACAACGCATTTGAGTGTTGGTTTTACATTGAAATATGAGGCCTCCTTCGCCGCTGCGTCGGCTGCCGCATTTCCCAATGAGATTGCATCTCTGTGTTGTTGGTATGGGCTTGGCATTTCACCACGGCCACTACCGATGGTACTGCTAATGCATCTGTTAACTCATTCTACAATATTGCATGCTGTACTGGAGAACCGTCTGCTCTCCTGAATCCCTGTATACGCCACCGTGACAACCCTGAGTGCACTGTGGTAGTCGCATATGCTGAGTCTGAGTATATTGTCACTGCACATCCCTTAGCTGTGTGCAGTGCTTCGATCAGTGCAGTTAGTCTGGCTGCCTGTGCAGAGTAATGGGATGGGAGACGCTTTTTCAGAATCGTCTCATAGTCATTTTCCTCCATATGCAATACCGCTATCCCTACATGTTTTTCCCCTGTTTCGGGGTTTATTGATGCTGACCCATCTATGAAATGTATTTCTCCTTCCTGTAGGGAATTTTCACTTGCTTTTGGGATGTCATCACCTTCCCCCTCATATGTGGCACAATCGTGTTCCTGTATGTCCTCTGTCGTGCATGGCTCTGCAATGAATGTTGCTGGGTTTACTGTTTTGCACCTTACAACGTGTACGTTGGGGCTCGAATTTATTATTTCATATGCTGTTGCTCTCTGTGTTGTTAGCGTTGATTTTGATCGCTCAAGAATGGCGAATAGGGAATGCTCCGCATATAGCGTTACTGAACATCCCATGACAATGGTGAAGCTCTTTTCAATCGTGAAGGCCGCAGCTGCGAGAGCCTGTTCGCACGCGAAATGGCTTTGCATTACTGGATCTAGTGTCCCACTATAATAAGCCAATGGTTTGTGACCTAGTGATGTTTTCTGTGTCAGTACATCAGTGTCCCATTACAGTGTGAAAACAAGAAAAATTCCCTCTCATAATCTGGGTTCACGAGAACTGGGGCATCAGCAATGAGGTCTTTTAATTTAAAATACTGTGTCATCATTTCATGCGTCCATTTTTTTGCAGCTCTATTTTTCTGTGCTTCATTTAACGCTTGTAGTAAGGGACGTGTGTATGCCACGTAATCAAGGATCCATGCTCGGCAATAGTTACAAATGCCAAGAAACTTTTGCATATCTTTCACAGTTTTTGGGATTATTATGTTGCGTATAGCAGCTGCTCTTTCTGGGAGTATTCTCTTCCCATCTTTTGATATTAGCTGTCCGAGGTATACAACCTCGGTGAGACAGTATTGCAATTTTCCTTTGTCCACCTTGTACCCCTTGGTAGCTAGCACATTCAGTAGTGCTATAGAGTCTTCTCTGCACTTTTCTTCTGTATGGCTGCAGACGAGTAAATCGTCTACATATTGGATGATGTGGCTCTCTACATCTATGTTTCCAATGTCTTCACGTAACACCCTGTTAAAAATGCTGGGGCTTTCGCAATACCCTTGTGGGAGTCTGCGATGTTCATACCTGTTGTTCCCTAATGTGAACGCTGTCAGGTATTGGGATCCTGGGTCAAGTGGTATGGAGAAGAAAGCATTTTTCAAATCAATTACAGTAAAGCATGTTGATTCTTTCGGTGCACTGCACAATACTGATGCCGGGTTAGGCACTAATGGGAACTCTTTTTGGATGACGTCATTGAGTGAGCGGAGATCCTGGATCATCCTCCACGCCCCTCCTTTTGCTTTTTTGATCGAGAAAATTGCTGTATTACATGGGGAGTTTGATGGCACTATGATGCCTTGTTTTAGGAGTGCATTTATGGTTTCCCTAATTCCCTCCTCTGCTTCTCTCGATATGGGATATTGTTTTACCCTTGGCGGTATTACACCTGGCTTTTATTTTAATTGGTGTCACCTCATGCAGTAACCCTACATTGTGGGGCCCTCTGGTCCAAATTTCAGGTGCTACCTTGCCATGACTTCCTCAAATATAGTCAGTGGGGCATTGATGCTAGCCATGAGTGGGTTGTGTACCTCTCTGTACTGGATCATAATGTCACATGGTATACTTATTTCCATTATTATTTCTCTGTCATGTTCATTATCAGTGAATAATTCTTCATCAGTTATGTCTCTTAGCATTATGTTTGGGTCTATGCATAACACAGTTCTCCACTCGCACCCCTGCGTGTCCAGTCCTATGACCACAATATGTTTGCTGGATACCTGAACTGCCTCGATGTCTATGGACATTATCGTACCTGGCACGACATCTGTGTGTGCAATTGGGCGGAATATGAAATCTGATGGTGTTCTCCATTCTATTCTCGTTATCTCTGGTGCAGCTCGTGCTAATACCTTGATGCCATAAATAAACATGCTTATATCAATAGGTATCCCTCATACCACAACTTCATTCACCACTGTGCTGATCATCAACATGGCTCGTACTGGGCATACTCCTGGGGTTGAACACACTATTCCTCGTTCTGTAAACATGATAGTCATATTTAATTTGCTTAACAAATCTCTCCCCAGCAAATTGATCGGCGCGTCTTCGTGGTACAGTAAGGGCGCGCGCACGCCCCCCCCCCACCGTTATATCAGGATCTTTAGTGTAAGGAACTTTCAAAATAGCCCCAGAGAACCCCTGCGTCTCCAAATTCCTGTCTGAGAATGGAAACCGCCCTTCCATAAGACATGACTTCTCTGCTCCTGAGTCTACCATAAAGATAAACTGCTTATTTCCTATCTCTGCCCCCACTAGTGGTTCCTCTTCTGCACGTAGGGTGGTAGATAGGACTGGACACGCAAGTGTTCCCTGTGGGCTGTCCTAATCTGAATGTCTTTCTTGCCCTGGCACTGAAAAGACATTGTCTCCAACCACTGTTACGCCACAGTATGGTGCGGGCGCACCGTTTGCGGCTGTCGCAAAATAATTGCTGTTTGCGTTTCCTACCATGTTTTGTCTTGCCATAGGTTGTGGCGGTGGTTGCTGTCCTTGCTGCATCTGAGGTTCGTTATAACACTGGTCTTGCTGTCTTCCTCCTCCCATCGGTAGTCCATAGGGGCTACCTGGGTGTGGGCACCCCCAGCCTTTTTCGTTCTCCATGGGCTGTTGCCCCTGGAAATACCCTGAAGGCGGCATTCTACAATCTCTGGAATAGTGTCCCCATCTCCCACAATTCCAGCATGACCCTTGCAGCCCTCCTCTCATTCCTTGACCACCAAATCCTCTATTCCCCATACTCCGAACCCCCCTCTCTGGCCATGGTTCCCACCTCTTCCTCTCGCTGGTCTTTCTTGCCACTGTTGTCTGCTGTATTGTTCTTCTCCGTTCCACGGTCCTTGTCCTCCTGTTGCCCGCAGTGCCGCTATTGTGACTGGTCTGTTTCCCGCTCCTTCATCCCCCTCATTTTCTCTGTCTGTGGCTACGCTGGCATTGATGGTGGCGGCAGTCACTAATTTGTTCTGTACCAGCTTTGCCTCGTCTGGCAGCCTTTTTTGAGCTATCTCTTTTTCTCTCTCTTTGATCCTCCTGCAGTGGTGCACAATTATGCTCTATATTTCAGGCCAGCCCTTGGCTTCTATCCCAGCTATTTTGTCCAAGGCCTTCTGCACCTCCTTCGGGAACCCCTTTTTGATAATAAAATAGAACAAGGCGGTGGACTGGTTCCACGCCATGCCAGTTTCGCTCCTCCATAAATCCTGCACCCGCAGTATGAATTGTGTAGGATCCTCGTTCTCCTCCATTGTACACTGCATCACTAAATGTAAATCTGGAATATCAGGAAATGTGCGCCGCAATGCATCCCATACTTGTGCTCAAACGTTATTGAACGCCGCTCCATCGTGGCGGTCACAACTCATTGTTACTCTGGGGAATCTGGCCTTTTCCCACACTGCGTCTGCTTGGTCACCAATTGCTGACACTAATAAACTTTTCACATCCCCTATTGCGAGTGGCACTCCTGCCGTGTTTTTCTCAAAGGCATTTATCCATTTCCCAGCCCCTCCCGATAGTGGGGGGAGGACCTTTAGCAAGTTGTACTTATCCATTTGAGCCCATGGAATGTAGTGTGGCCTACCTGCTCCTTTATGTATCAATGGCATTTGTAACTTGTGTTTCTTTCCTACCTTACTTACCGCACCTTTCTTTATTTTACTTACCATCATATTTCCCCCTCGCTGTCTTAGTCTACCGTGCCATAGTGGTGGCGATGGTGTACCTGGGTAACGGCGGTTTGGCAGTGGGGACCCTGCCTCGGCAGCTGCCTCTTCATACTCGTCTAAGTCACTCCATACCTCTTCTATTTCTGATTCTTGCTCATTGTTTCCTTCACATCCTTCCCCTTTCTCACTTTCTGGGGTGGGCGGGCGTATAATCCTCACGGGTTTGTCATTTAGATGAAACAGGAACTCCCCTGACTGCCATTCTTTCTCTCGCCCTTGCGGTATGCGTGTTCCTTGTGATGATAATGATCGCGCTGGCTCTGAGATGGCTTGCGCCAATTCCCCTGCTGTGCTTCATGTTGGCGTTAGATCCGCTATGGATAATGGTGGCACCTCTCCTCCCCTGGCAGAATTTGGCCTCTATCGCACAATGCTCTTAGCCGCGTTATTTCCATCTGTGCATGCGCTAGCTGGCGGTCTAATTCTCCAGTTAAGTGGGCCAAATTCACGGGGGATGCACTCGTCGGGCCATACAAACCTCCTTTATCATAGGGTGGTGGTGCATTGGCGACTACTCCTGCTGAGGGTGTGGGGGTGGGACATGCTGGTGTGTACAAGGGCTCGCTGTATCCTACTGCTGGCCTTGACATTAAAGGATGTATTTTCATTGTATCGCCTTCAGCTGTAGTGGTTGTGCACTCGCCCTTGACGTGCCACTTACCTCTTCCTGCATTTTCTGATTTTCATTTGTTCTTTCTTTACCTACCTCTGCTGTAGGCGTAACTTCCTCAAACATTCACCACAGGTCTAGTACTTCTCTTCTATTCTGTAGCTGTTTTCCCTTATACCGTGCTAACAAGTGTGTGGACACTAAATCTAGCACCCTTTTATCAAATAACCCACCTTCTGACCAAATTGGCGTCACACTGTCTCCTTTTATCTCTGTCAACCACTGATTGTGGTATTTTTGTATCTTCTCACTGTACAACGGAAGGTGCTGACAAATATGAGCTAGTGGTGTTATTCCCCCCATGACGATATTTTTCCCTTTGTCTGTACTTGCCCTTCAGTCTCTCTTTCCCTCTAAACACTTCTCCACTTGCCTTTCTTTCCTTCTAGCTGGACAATATACCCCGAATCTTTTCAATTACTTATAGGTTGTCTGCACACATATGTATCAAGATAGATATATAAGTCACTTTTCAACGTTAACCTTATGATTGTTGCATGTTCAAATTCAACAGTTCATTTTTGCATATTTTGCCACTTTAAACACAAATCAATCACAGAACTTGGATATCCTTGACAAAAATGGACAGAACACAAAAGACATATAACACATAACATGCACAAGCACTACCTGCACGCTTTTTCTTCCCGTCTGTTCTTACCACCCCTTCCCCATTTTGCCTACTCTTCTCATTCACTCCCCACCTCTTACACCCTCTTACTCTTTTCTAAGAATCCTTTCGTACCCAGAAAAAGAATGTTCTAAATAACTACTCCGAGTCTACTCAATATACGAGACTCCTACTATTTTCTCTGTATCTTCACTTATTTATTCTGCACTGGACGAGACAATGCTACGCGGCGGCGCCTTCTATCCCATTTGGGCTAGGATACCACTTCTCTTTTTCTCTTCACTTCTCACAAAAACCTAATGGCCATATAAAGGACAGATCAGAAAAGCCTCATCATCACTCACACAGGCCCTACTCTCCCCTATAAGCCACTACCACCTGCCCCCCTATTCCCCCTTACCTTTCCTTAGTAACCTTCGCAACCGGCACTCACGTGTTCAGTCAGCTGACTCGAGGGTGACCGCTCGCAGTCCGACTCCATTCAAGCTCGCACCCCAACCAAGCCGTGGCCCGCCTCGGCGAGCAGCTTTTCAGTCGGGTATTCATCAACTGGGAGCCCTTGACCCTTCTTCGTAGTGCGCACAGGCTGGTTGGCCGCAGAGGCGATGGTTTTGCTGGGGGGCATCCCGGATCTCGCCACACGGCATCGTCCTCGAGGCACCTCTCCGATCACGTTGCAGGGGGTCACCAAATGTTTGTGCCCTCCCTGACTTATACGTGTAAAATTAATAAAACAGACACTCCCTGGACAGGCAATAAGGCACAAAAGAGCCGGCTGCGAGAGTTCAAGGAAAAGTTTATCTAGATCTCTGAGAGCACTCTGAACACATCAAAGTTACACCACATTATATAGTTCATTGGCATATCTAACATATGATGCTACGTTGGACCCGGATTGGTCAGCCAGGGTGGTGTCTTAGGTGTAGGCATCATCTCTTCCTCCGGGTTGGTTGCTTAGTTGGCGGGAGGATTGACGTCAGACATCTGTGCTCCGCATGGGTGAAGGTCAGGTCGCTGTGAAACATGGTGGCCACTATCTAAGCTAAGAAAATACATTCTAAATAATGCATGCACTAAATAATGGTTGATCAAAAGACACTCAGTAGTTTATCATGTCACTATACAAATCACACAGGTATCTATAACATCTGTGACGTTTGGGTTATACAGATCACAGGTTTACGAGTCTTGACCACTATAATACTGTCAATGAACTGTAGGGTTAGTCTCACAAGACTCTCAGGTATGTGGCATTTGTTAGTATTGGGCACGATATACTGCAGCAGGGGTCTAATGTTAGTTGGGGTCTGTTTGGTGGGATTCATAGGATGATCAGCGGTCTGGCACATAAAAGGGATAACTTGCATGGACACAGGGTTAGAATGGCAATAAGTTTCAACTGGCGAGGGTGAGAGGGCAAGGACACTTTTGTGGAGATGGACGAGCTATGAGCTCGGCTCATGCTGGTTCACATGCAGGACAGTGATCTCAGAGGAAAAGAGATGTGTTACATTTATTATTTGTTGCAAGCATCTCCAGCTTCAGCGTGAGAATGGAGCTGCAGAGTTTTCCAGTCAGAGTGGGAACAAGAGTGGGGGCTATGTGCTCCAAGCTGCTACGGCAGGGAAAGGGAGAGAGGCATTTCGTACTATCGCAGTGAGGCCTGGTCACCAAGATGGAGACGAAAGGGGGTCCAAAAAATGGATGCCCTGTGTCCTGCTCAGTGGTCCCATCTACATGAATGTAATCCAAAGTTAACATTGTATAAGGGCAAGGGGCGTACCCGCCACTGGAGGCACTTGGTCCGAGTTTTGTACTGAAAAGTGATGTCTGAGAGGGGCCCATTGGCCCCTCGCTCCCACACAGGGGTCCACCTCGTTGAGCCCTCGGCTTCTGGAAACAGGCGATGATCTGCGGTTATTGAGCTTTGATGTAAGCAGAAGAGATAATGAGCAATTTCCTACAAAAGAAAAAAGAAGAACCTCGATTGCAGAGTCCAACACAAGATATCCTGGCTCTCAAGGAATCAATTGTAAAGGGTTCGGCAAAGCAAACACAGAGCTGCCCTCGTCAAGAATTGTGACGGACATAAAAACCAACAATAATCTAAAACAAATTATCTTTAAGGGAAACCACATCTGAAAAGCTGACATATCAAACTAAAGACATTGACTCTAACAATAAAGAGGCGCAATCAGGGCGCGGCTGGCTAAGGCTCTTGCTCCTTGCAAGTACGAATCGAGCCAAGCCTCACTTAGGGACCAGGAGCTGTGCACCCCGTCACCATCAGTTTGTCCACTTCTCTCATGATCTTCAGAGGGATACTAGATCCCCTGCTCTTTAAGGAACATTTTGTTACCAGTGGACCCCTCCGATACTTCTTCTCCCTCCACCGCTTCACTCCCAGCCGTTCTCCATCTTTCTTCTTCCCATTTCACTGTATAGAGATATCTGCCTGCTTACCTAGGTTGACACTACACAAATCCAATACATTCTAAAATCTCAAGCACTATCACCAATTTCCAACGGCGTCAGTTATTAGATCCCGATTAAATAGAGGCGAGCTGCCTCCATAGCCAAACTTCATCACCATGACTATAATTGCACGTTATTGCCTGGAAGAGGGGGGTAGGGGGGTTTGCCGCAGGAGAGAAATGCACATCCAGAAATCCATTTGCTGGTTTGGTGTCAGAAATAAATTCTATCGCTGGAGACTGCAGCGTCTGAATACTGAATTATTCAGTTGGGAGATTGCACACTTTCTGACCTCATTAGTAACCTCGCGGTGAGAGGAACGCATTACCCTAACCACCATATAACAAGGGGCATTAAATGCAATAAAGCACTTTTAACAAGAAGCACAACTCATAAAACAGTGTAGCACTGGGGTCGAAAATAAACAGGCCATCTGTGTTGGATTTAGCAAGAGTGGAGAGCGTTCTTTTTCTGCGTTAAAGTTACGTTATGAAGCCTAGGCAAAGCGGAGCTTATACAAACAATTTTACTCTGGCAAGTATGCTTTTTCCTCTATATGGACACTTGTTTTACAGCGTGTTCCTTAACAGTACAGCACATTACTGTACATTGGTCCTTGCCAGACATGCCACGAAGACAGAAGTGGAAATACATGCCTTAATTTCAGCTCGAGTGATTTAGGTTCTTACAGGCCACATTAAAAGCATGCCATTCTGGCAGACATCTTCCAGTGTTATGGCACCGTTTTGACTTATTATTAATACCGGAGGACACGCTATAATTAACCCATTAAGTACTGCTCGCCTTATTCGAATGCCATCTCAGATTGTTTGTCCTTGGTGTCACAGCCACCACTCCGATCATATCTGAGATAAAAAAAATAAATACAGAAATAAATAAATAAAAAGTAAATTCATAAATAAATAAATAAATGCATACATAAATAAACACATACATAAAAATAAATAGGGATTGAAAACGGTATTCGAACTACGGGGGGAATCTGTTTAAAATGATTTGCAATGTAAATGTTTTTTGCTACTGCATTTAAAACCTATCCAGTCCTTATATCTTGCCGTTACATGATGTGTCATGAATACAGTTGGGTTCATTTAATTTGCTCGTTAGAGAATTGTAAAGGATTGTTTTTGTTTATTTTTTTCCACAATTGTCTCTTTGTTGACATAAGAACAATCACCACATTACACCCTTAGTATTGACCAGGACAACAAAGGCACAAACAAATACTTGCTACTACTAATCCATATGTTAAAAAAGGTGTTGTTAAAAAGCCCAAAGCAATGTGTTTCAAATAGTTGTGATATTATAACAAAAAGGTAAGTCTTTCACTCAAAAACACATAATATGTCATAAGGGTGTACAGATGATTAAGAAATGTCATCCCTTTTGCTTACACTGGAGAAGTTAATACACTTCCAATTTGCCTTCGAAAGAGCATGATATGATATTTGATATTTTATTTGTATCGTGCTCGTACACAAGTGTTTCAGAGCGCGACTAGGCAAGGGAGGGGAACATGGGAGAACACATCACAACAACATCAACGATCTTACTAGGCCCAGTGACATTGAGAATGCGCAAGTGCATGGGAATGGGAAAAGGGAAAAAGTGCATGGAAGAGGAAGAGTGGAAAGTGAGGAGCAGAGGAGAACAAATAAATAATAATAATACATAAAAAATAAATAGAAAATGGGGGCCATAAACAGTGGTAGTGCAGCCAGCAAGTGGCAAGTGCTATGTTTAAAGCAGCAGACTGGGTAAATCTGATAAGTGCAGAAGAAGAAGAAAATGGGGGTGCTGTAAGGGCATAGATACAGTCCCCAGTGCAAGGAGTGGCCAGGAGGCAGTGCAGGAGGGTGGCAGGATGAGCAGGTACCTGGGCCCAGGGGACAGAGGGTGGCCAGATGCACAGCGCCAAGAGAGAGCAGGCAAGGAAGGTCTTGAGGTTCTTCCGGAAACAGAGATGGTTCTCCTCAGGTTTTAGAGTGGCAGGGAAGCTGTTCCAGAGGGAGGCCCCAGCCAAAGATAGAGATCAACCCCAGCTCGTTTCTTTGAAAAATGATTAACCCGGAGTGAGTTAGAGGTAGATGAGCGAATGGAGAGATTTCAGGGCTGGAGAGATACGATCCCAGGGCTTGAGGCCAAGGACAAGTCTCGCAGTTCTGTTCTGGACAAGTTGCAGAGGGTGGAGAGTAGAGGCAGGTAGATTTAGAAAGAGACTGTTACAATAGTCCAACCTAGAGAGAACCAGAGCTTGGGAGACAGTGAGCTACTGAGGGAAGGAGAGGAAAGGCAGAGTACCTCTGAGGAGGTAAAGTAGGAAGTTTGACTTTGTATAGACCTCAGAGATATGGGCAGAGAAGGAAAGTGTGAAGTTAAAGATGACCCCGAGGTTCTTAGCCTCGCTGTTAGGGGTAGGAGAAGGGCCAATTGAGGCCGGCCAAAGGGTGAGGGAGAAGGATGGCGATGTGTGCCAATTAGGAGGATCTCAGTCCTGCTGGCATGCAGACAAAGATCATTGGCGGCACACCAATCTTGAATGACAGTAAGGCAGTCAGAGATGCGAGAGGGAAAGGAGGTGGCCGAGGGCAGCCGAAAAATGAGTTGAGTGTCATCAGCATAGCACTGGAAATTTGAGCAGAAAATGGCAATGTAGTGGGCGAGAGTTGCCAGGTATTGGTTGAAGAGCCAGGGTGAGAGATTAGACCCCTGGGGAACCCCACAGGTAGAGAGGAAGATAGATGATAGGAAGGACCCCAGTTGGACCTGGGAGGGTCGATCAGAGAGGAAAGAGGTGAGCCAGGCCAGAGCCTGATCAGTGATGCCCAGGTTATCACAGAGACAGTTGAGTAGGATGGTGTGGTTGACTGTGTTGAAGGCAGAAGAGAGATCAGAAGGATGAGGACAGAGGGAATGTTGGAGTCCTGGTTGAAGAGCAGATCTTCACAGCTATATTCAGGAGAGCAGTTTCCGTCCTTCTGGCTGCTCTGAAGCCAGACTGGTGGTCATGGAGACAGCCAACAGAATCTGAATGAAGGTTAAGCTGAGAGATGGCCAGCTTTTCATAGAGTTTGCCCAGAAAGGGGGTATTGGAAATTGGGTGATAATTAGCCGGACATGAAGGATCAGCTGTGGTTTTCTTGAGAAGAGGAAGCACAAGGGAGTGCTTCAGAGAGGAGGGGAAAGATTCTGAGGCAAAGGAGTGGTTGCAAAAATCGGCAATGGCTGGAGCGAGGGTGTCAATGTGGTCCTTGATGGTTTATATATCGAAAATGATGAAACATTTTCACTATTCTCAAGAAGAAAAGCAAAACCGTTTTCCATGACCTAGCACAGAACATACGAAGCAAACTTTAAACATGTGAAACAATTTGTGTTCCCCTGCATTTGGTCCAATTCGTGTTTAGCGTGTGACATGTTTTACAAAGTACTATACAGACTATTACTGCAGTAACACAGTGGTTTCAAGTTCAGGATTGTAAATCGTATTGCCAGATTGGACAGGGCTTCATGAATTAACCTTGGAAGGGTGAAGGGCTATGACTGTAGCTTCCTTGGCCCTCCTATAAGTTTAAGAAATGCAATGAGGCAGGTTAGCGCTAACATATCCCACATATTAATATTAAATGGGTTAAAATGCTGGTTTGCTAAGCTTTTCAGAAATAACTGGCAATGCATGTAAGATCTTTAACAGTGCTTAAGACATTTGCAGAACCAAATCATATATTAACGTAAGGGTCATGGTCTGCGAGGGTTGCCGAGAAAATATTAGACTGTCATATATTTTGGTAAAGCGAATACACATTTCCCTTTGTGGAAATCAATGGTTTATGTCCACTTCTATATGCAAAATGCCACTGAGCCAATATTTCAGTAAGTTGAATATTTTACAATATTAGCAAATCATAAAACAACTCTTCTACAATTGCAAATGTACATTTTGTTTGTTTATTTGTAAAGTTGTCTAAATCCATATGTACATTCCGATCCCCGTCCTGTCCACATGTTCTGAAGATAGGGTACCAGAATCATGCTATTTAACCTTTGGTGACTTTTTTACATTGATCCTCTTTGATATTGGAGCAGCTTGTGGGGAGTAAGCCTGAGCAAACTCAGCCAGATAAAATCCGAATGACCAGAATTTACACTGATTTGTCCAGACCAAACTTTTTAATTTTGAGCTTCAACCCCATAAAGCCTTGACCGCAATATAAACACCACGTGGTGCGGCATAATGATTTCTCTTGCAGGCCGTGGAAGGATGTGTCAAGGATATTTCAGTGATAAGTAGAATATTGAATATCATTTTGTTGTGTGAGAGGTAGACACAATGTAAATAGGAATTAGTTGATGGAGAGATGGAGAATTGAAAAAGAATTTAGATTAAGGAGAAATATAAAACTTAAATAGGATAGGCTAGTTATTGTTTCACATGTTCAGGCATTTGAGGAGGAAAGCTGGAGATTACCATTCCGTGGCTGTAACTGAATATGTTACATTTTTCTGAGTTCATCTACTGGTAGGGAGGAGAGAATCCTACTACCATGAATGGCATGCGTGCATGTGGTGTAGTGACTAGATGGAAAGAGAAGATCCTTGCCTTGTGTGTTGGCTGGAGATCACATAAAGTGGGCATTTTCGGTCCTGGCCACAGTCTTGAACCAAACACGGTAAATGTTGTGAGATTCCGCAAAAGGAAGTAAAACATTATAAGAAGTAACTGCTGTCACCAGTTTGTCCCAGGCACACTCGTACACTCAACAAAAAATCCTTCAAGGGTGTCTAGAACCATAAAACAAAAAGGACCCCAGCTCACGGTACTGGAAGGCACATTGTGCACTGTTAAAAAGCTACCTGAAAATTGGCAACATAGTCAAATACTAAGGCATGCACAGTTTCCCAGTGCTGACAGTCTGAAGGACGTGTCAGTTTCCCCATAACAAGTGAGCAAAAGCCCAGGGGAGTTCATCTGAAGGCTGGGCACCACTGAAAAAAGTCAGGATAGGAAAGCCAAACACCAAAATGAAATCTTCCCTAACAGTGACGAGAAAACCTTTTATGTATGATTGGGTTGGGACCATAGACTCTTATTACCACCTATTCTGCGTATACATACTATGCACAATTCACCCAAAGGAGAGACCATATACTCTTGTACTTGCAACGGTTCCTGTGTAGCAGAATGTGTGCCCTGTACATGCGTCTTAGGCTGAATCAGTCTCTTAGCACTTTGACTAGTTGTAGGTTTTGAGACATTACTCTGTCACAAGAAACCTTAAAGCATTGGGTCATTGTTTGTCCTTTTTTTTTATTCTAGTAGACTGCGTTTTTTTAAGGAAGAGGCATTTATTAACAGCAATTTTTTGATTAACCTATTTTGGTCCAGGTTAATGTGGTGGGAAATGTGTCAGTTATTTTAACATTATGCAACTTTTTTATAATTGTGTTTTGGATCAGTTGATATGAAGTATCATGTTTTTATACAGTGACTTATCTTAGGTTTTGTTGTCTTGATACATGCTGTTTTGTATATATTTATATTTTGTGTAAGGTTTGCTGAAAACTAGAATCACAATAAATAAAAAAATATTAATAATAATAACCGTCCCCTGACCTCATTTTGTACACACCACAACTTTGTAGAAATAACACTGCTGATGGCTAACACGGGTGGGCGTGTAGTCAGGGGTTTACTGTAGCAGTGTTTAACTAACTTGTGTCTCCATATAAGTTCAGTTCACCTTATCCAATTTGAGGTGAGATTCTTCATTTTCAAGTAGGGAGAAAGCAATACGAAGTGAAAGGATAGATTTATAGTAGAGTTCACACGTGAGACGAAACCCACTCGTTTTCTATGTGCATAACAATGTGCATTATTTTATTACAGGACTGAAACTTAATCAGCTTCTGGCTTCAGACATTTGGATGAGATAGAGGAGAGTGATGTCTTGTATCTCTGAGGAATTGCCATCTGGCAAGGGTTAAACGCCCTGGTTTCTTTTTAAGTTTTAGTAAATAATAGATTGATGCAGGTTATTCTATCTCAGAAAGGGAGGTCTTATAATTAGGCAACCCCTTTTATGAAGCTGAGGTCTAAAAGCAGAGTGCAAACCTGTGCTCTGATGCATTAGTATTATGATGTCCAGCTCCTCCTCTTCATTGGTGCACAGCAGATTCACAGCTCACAGGTGCCCTGTTGGATAATTGCTGTGACAGAAAAATCACTTCAGTGCAGAGGCTGCATTTAAGACTTCATCTCTGTCACAAAACCATAATAACTAAACTATCACCTTGTAGCGGGTTAATATGGAAATATAAGCCATAACTACGTTTCGGTATGGTAATAGTCCACATAATTATTAATGACACATCTGATATGTTGCATACCATGGACCACCCTGTGAGCTCGGACTTCCCCTTTCCCACTGTGTCCCCCATCAGTCACGGATTTGATAGGTACGCCCCCTTGGCAGCCTTGAATTTGCACCCTCACTGTATGGCCAAGACAGTAAGGTAAGGGTATACTCCTTTTGGATGCTATGATTAGTGAAACACCTGTTCTCTTTTCTTTTATTGCTGTGAGAAGAGCCTGGTGGTATTTCTCCTGCCTTTTCTCTTAACTGCCCTGTGTGCTGCTCTGTGTATAGGACAGTTTGCTTTGGAGGAAAGTCAAACCTCCTGATGAAGTCTCAGAGCCTGGCCCCTGACACATGTACAATTTGGTTTCAGGTGAGAATATCCTTACAAATTGTTAGATTTGTCCAGGGAGGATTGCTCAACAGCAAAGTCCTTGCCTTGGAAACAAGACGACATGAAGCAACACAGGTTCGATCCACGGGTCTGTGCTTAGAAATCTCTGGGTATTAAGCGCGTTATAAAATATGCAACTAAGACATGTTCCTGTAACAGCACCTTGATGCCCCCAGGCTGTGTGAGTGCTTTGAAAATGCAAATAAATAAATAGATTGAGAGACACTAGTCTTTAAATGATAAGAGTATCACAGACCATAGGGAGCTTGCAAATCCAGCAAAAGGCTCAGCTGACTATATAACAAATGACAAGAGATCTCCTAATAACTAACACAAGGAGGGTAAAGACAAACCTTCAAACCCTGTTCTCAAGAAAAAAAAACAAAACATAAAGGCAAATCCCTGACACGTGGGTTTTCAACCCACCAGAAAAGTAGGTTGAGAGGAAATCTAATTCTGAGGAACCTGCACCTTCAACACCCAGAAGATATTTTCTATGTTGGGAAATTATACATAGAAAAGGAGATCATGCCCGCAAGAAGAAACTCAAACTGGTCATTGTGACTGTTGGTATCCTGAGGAGAGTAACAAAGACTTTATGGGGATCATAGTAGAAGTAGGTAGGGAAACTAGACCAAGGAGTAGCTGACGGTTCTTTAACACTGAGTGGGCACAGATACAAGCACCTGGAGAGAACACCAGTTGCCACCAATACTCTGATATCATTGGATGGTGTTTCCATATGTGGGGGGAATTAAGCCAAATGAAGACTGCCTGAAGTCAATGTGAGAGGTGCTGAAAAGTTGGATTGCTTCTTCAAGTTTGACACATATGATTCAACTATTTGGAGAAATATTGTGCTTACCAATGAGGTAATTAGGTTCCACCTTTTGTAATGGACAGCACATAACACAAGACTTGGAGACTGTCTCAATGTAAAGCTAAAAGTGCCAAAAGAATGCATCATTATACTCAATAACAGTTTGAACTGTCACTTACGTCCTTGAGAAACATCATTGAAAACAGGAGAACTGTACCCGCTACACTAACTAATATGAATAACAATTACATATCATCCTGGAGTATTGTTGATAGATAGAGCAATATGTCAACAGATACTGCTTTATTCCATATAAACAGTGGAACTCATTCAAGTGAGGTTTCCCTGCTGTATCTGAAAAACAAAGCAAAACTGTCATGTGTTCCTTCATGATTATGTACAAAATAAATAACTGTGGCATTTTATAAGTACATGCATGGACGTAAGATGAATATAGAAGGGCTTGCAGGTGAACTATTTTAAACAGGGAATACAGCATGTGCCATCAGAAAATGCATGTTTTGATGTCTTCATTTCAGTCTGAAATTGTGCTGACTTCAAGTTCACTGGGGTATCAACTTGGATCAAATAATCCCCCCAATCTACATACTTTCGGAAGTCTTCCAGGAGATTTTCTTATACAAACAAACTGACATACCAAGATCATGAAACCTGTAGTCTTCACAGTAGATTGATATTTACAGTGGTCAGATGTTTATTTTATTTTTTAACAAACCATCCTCGAAGACAGATCCACCCATTAAAAGTGACACTTTGGAACTTTCCCTGGCAATACAATAGGTGGCCTATACAAAATGGCAGATGCATCATTAATCAAGGCCTCACAAAGAGCTGTTCACACATAACTCATGTGCTGAGCATGAGGGCCCAATTTGAATTACAGGGCATGTCTAGTCATGTATTTCTCTTGGTTTAAGGAGCACATGCTATTTATCATTGACTTTATATGCAAAAGTTAATATTACACATAAGTCTATAACTGTACAACCTTTAATCATGAGGATGGGTGAGTCTCAAATGTCAGAGACTCTTATTTAATTTGACCCTGAATTCACATTTTATACAATAACTAGAAATAATTAAATAAGAAAACATTATACATTGATGGCACAATATGCTAGTTATGTTGCAAGGCTTGATGTGCATCCACACAGAAGGATTATAATATTCATGTTTCATTAAATTGGCATATTGCTGATTTGAATTATGGAACAAAAACATTTACTGTGAAAACTGTTGGGAGTAGTTTTTGCCACCACCTTTCTCTAATCTCAAATAAATTAACAGGAATACCCGATGAGGACTGGGGTGGGTGTATTCAATAAGCGTGTCTAAGTATGAGGCAGGCCTATGGAAACATTGTGGCAATCACATAGTGTGAAATAATTATGACATATGCATGGGCATTTTGGACACTTTAAAAATATGTGAGCACAGATGAGAACATTCTGACTTTGGAAAAACAGACAGGAAAAAGAACACCTGACCTCATTAGATGACTGCTAAATTTGAATACCATCTGGGAAATCGGCCCTTGTTCAGGAGGGATTCTGAACCAACTTAACATGGAGGCAGACTTCTTTTACTGAAAAACAGAGGAAGGGATCAGGAGGGACCTGCTGACTAGGAGGGTCACTCCTGGCTCCATGCCATTAAAGCTAAATTTAAAGTGAATATGAAAGATTTCTAAAAGTATTTAGATAATCCTCTATAATCATTGCCCTAAGTCTCTAGGGTGCTAGGGAATTGGGAGGTTATTTCACTATGGAACACTAATTTAAAATAGTAAAATCATAATATTTGGTGTGCAATGCAGCAGTGCTTACTATTATATTTAAAGCTTTGTAGGATTGACATTGTAGTTTGCTAATGTAAGTTAGATCCTGATTTCACTGTTTTTGAAGGAGATTGCATCCAAATAAATAAACAAAAACACTTTTCCCTGTGCTGTTAGCACTGTATAAAATAAAGAAGATTTCCCCTTTCTGACAGTGTAACATTTATTAAATCATATTTAAAAAGTACTTTAATCACTATCACAGACATAGCGGACATTAGACCATGGTTTGTGGTCCATGTACCACGGTCTCATAAAGATATGTTTGATAGTGTGTATTCTGCAATTTCAATTTGAATAATCAATTTGAAACGAGGGAAGTTTAATTGAGTAATTTCTATTCCCATGAAAATAGTACAAATGTAAAGGAACCCTTCATATTGAAAATGTACAGTAAAAGACATATGTGATTTGAAATGAGAGTGGTGTTTATATGTGTTCAATACAATGGGGAAAAAAAGTTCACTCCAATTAAGGGGGTAATTCATAGAATTCAACGCACAAATGGTGCATGCGGCTGGCGCATAGTGTGTGCATGCGGCAGTCTGCGCGAGCCGGGTGTGCCAAAATCCATTTCCGCGCACAGCGTCTTCATGGATTTCAACATCCAAAACCAGCCGTGTCTCAGAGTGGCGCAGCGACCCTGCAGCAGCACCAGTTACGCCCCCAACCCCTCCCCATGCGCCATGAACAGCACAAAAATCCCGTACATGGCGCACAGGCCAGTGGACCAGCATACAGCCCCCCCAACCAGGAAAAGTCCGTAAAAATCCCTGCACACCCCTCCGAATACACGTACTGTGCTGTGTGGGAAGTTTCACACGCGATTGGCCCTCTGCGAGTGGGGTTCGTGTATTTTGGGGGTGCACAGGAAGTTTCACACACGATTGGCCCTCTGCGAGCGGGGTATGTATATTTCGGGGGTGCACAGGAAGTTTCACACGCGATTGGCCCTCTGCGAGTGGGGTACGTGTATTTCAGGGGTGCGCAGGAAGTTTCACATGCGATTGGCCCTGTGCAAGCGGGGTACGTGTAATTTCGGGGCTGTGTGGGAAGTTTCACATGCGATTGGCTCTCTGCGAGCGGGGTACATGTATTTCGGGGTTGCGTGGGAAGTTTCACACGTGATTGGCCCTCTGCGAGCAGGGTACGTGTATTTTGGGGGTGTGCGGGAAGTTTCACACGCTATTAGCCCTCTGCGAGTGGGGTACATGTATTTCGGGGGTGCCCCAACAAATTGGCAGTGTGTGTCCTCCCAGGTGTGCCCTCTCCCCCCTCCCCAGGGCCTGCAGTCAGACCCCAACACAGGGGTACACACTGCACCCCTGGCCATAGCCCACAGGCTGCCCTTCCACCCTGCTGAAGCCCCCCAGCCAGCCCACATGTCACCATGCACAAGTGAGCACTGACTTATGTCCCCCAGCACCCCCATCCACCCAGCATTGTGGGGCACCTGCCAGCAGGCCCTGACTCATGTCCCCCAGCACCCCCATCCACCCAGCATTGAGGGGCACCTGCCAGCAGGCCCCGACTCATGTCCCCCAGCACCCCCATCCACCCAGCATTGAGGGGCACCTGCCATCAGGCCCCGACTCATGTCCCCCAGCACCCCCATCGACCCAGCATTGAGGGGCACCTGCCAGCAGGCCCCGACTCATGTCCCCCAGCACCCCCATCCACCCAGCATTGAGGGGCACCTGCCAGCAGGCCCTGACCCATGTCCCCCAGCACCCCCATCGACCCAGCATTGATGGGCACCTGCCAGCAGGCCCTGACTCATGTCCCCCAGCACCCCCATCCACCCAGCATTGAGGGGCACCTGCCAGCAGGCCCCGACTCATGTCCCCCAGCAACACGAAAAGAAGCTGCACAATCATGGCCCTCATGTGCACCACAATTCCACAGCACGCCACCCTGGTCTTGACATGCAATGATTTCACCAATCCACCACACACCTACATGCCTATGTCAAGACACAAATCAAAAGTCAACCATGTACATCAACACATGTCGGTCACACACACACGCACTGTTTGCCATTGATTGTGCAAAACCACAATTTGACATGCATGAACCCAATGAGTGAATCCCACACATGAAATTAAAATATCAAAATGTATTATTAACAAAATCAATGTAATGAAATGAGACTCAAAAAATAATACAAAAATGAAATGAAATGCATGTCCAAAAATATGAAAAATGAAATGTAGATGCAATCCAAATAAATCCAGAAGAAAAATGGTCCAAAATCATTGTCCAACAAAACAAATCCAAAGGAAACGTAAACATGAAAATCCATTGTCCCATGGTGAAAGTAAAAGAAAATGCACACATGAATCCAAAGTCCAATTATGTACAATCAATTTTGAAAGGGTCCATGAGCCCAATGAAAGAAATGAAACCTATCTAAAAAAACTACCTAAGAAAAGAACTATATACAAAAGTGTGGGGCATAGTACAATCACCCCAAAAGAAATGAAAACGAAAAGGAAACCTAACACTAAAAACTATTTACAATGGCGGCAAGCTAGTCCGACAGCTCACTTTCCGATATCCCGGGCCAGGGCATCATCGAACTCCTGGTAAATGGCCTGGAGGCGGTCCTCTTCCATGGCCCCGAGGGTTCGCAAGGACAATGCCATGTTGGACTCCAACTCCCTGCGAATAGCCTCGAGAAACTCGGCACGCCTCAGTGCCCTCCGCATGGAGTTCTCCGCCCTGACCATTTTGAGCCGTGCCTCTTATGCCCGCCGTCGCTCCGCATCTATACACCGGCCCAACCACATCCACACGGAAGACACATCCATTCCAGGGTCCTCCTGCCCTCTGGCTGATGCCTGCCGCTCTGATGTCGATGGCTCTGAGGGTTGCCAGACATTTCGTCGAAAAAAATTCGTCGACAGGACATTTGGCCGAAACCATTTGGTCGAAATGTTTTTTTTTTTATTTTCACTTTTTTTTTTTTTGGGGGGGGTCTGTCTGATGATGCCTGCACATCCTCCATCTGCTGGTCTCCAGTTGTTGTGGTGTCCACCTCTGCTGGACCGCCGACTCCCGACTGTGGCAGGGATGGGATCTCCACCAAGCTGGCTGTGTTGGTCAGGCCAGGTCCACAGGGGGCCCTGTTGGAATCTGGGCTGGAAGACGGCAGGGCGAACGACTGGCGCATAGTCTGTACAGAGGAGGAGAGGTCCGCCAGAGTGTGTGACACATGTAGGAACCCACCGACCAGGGCCCCTCCGAACAGTGCCACGTCGCAATGCTGCTCTTCGTGATGGCGTACGTGCTCCCCGCAGGAAGCAATGTCACGCTTGCGCAATGCGACACCAATCAGGATGGAGCCCATACGGTCATGGGACCCCTCGTCCGCAGGTAGTGGAGAGGCAGATGACGTGGGCCTCCCCCCTACCTGCGGACGGGCCTGAGACGGGGCATCCCTGCTGGTGCATGGTGGTGCAGTCACAGGGTCAAGGACAGCGACATGCACAGGCCCCTCCACGGTGACCTGTGCTGCCTCCTGACCCTGGCCCTGGACTGCACCACTTGCACCAGTGGTACTACCCCCACCAGGCCCCATGTGCGGCTCAGTAGCGGGCTCCTCCTTCTCTGTGGAGACCACCAACCTGGATGTCTCTGCACCATCTTCCGCCATTGCAAGCCCCTGTGGGGGCTCACCCAGCCTTTCCACTACAGCCGTAGTGGCAGACGCGGCACCAGTCCACTCGCTCCCGGATGATGGCAATTCCTGGGAGAGTAGCTGGGCCTTGCGTCGCCGCCCGGTGGAGGCATCCTTGCTGCTTGGCTCTACAGCGCTGTCTCCGCCCTCTTTTTCACTCGACACTGCATAGAGGGAGACATAGAACACAAGCATCAGGGTACAGTACAATATTCCCCTAGACAGGAAGCAATAACACATGAGTGGCACTGTCAAATGTCCCTCCACAACACATGGGTGAATGCACGCAACACACATGCAGAAACAGGCACGGCGCCTGCAATCAACATCAGCATCCATGTACAAGGGCCCCTTTTAACCAAGATTTTGCCTTAAAACTCACATGCATCATGGCTCATACTGATCCCATGCACACACATCACCGAAGGGTCATGCATAATGGCTTGTTCAGCACAGACACAGTGGATACAACGGTGACCACACTGCATGAGTGAATCTACACATCATCACGGGCATGTGTCATGCATCCATGGCGTGTCAAAGTCACACACACACTTCTCAGACACACACACATGTGCACCATACATGTACATGAGAGCAGCACCCATCATTCAACGCCCTCCATGTCCAAGAACAGAGACTGGCATGCATGCATGCATTCATGTGTGCATTCCGCATACAGCTCCCCATGTTGCATTGGAACACATGCACCATCCATGTGTTTCACACATTAATGGTCTCACAAGCATGACCATGATGTCCCTGCACACGCACATCCATACATGGCCTATGTCACACATACAGGCAAGTATCAGACTACCAGAACACTGCAACATTCCCTGTCTCACACAGCAATGCTTGGCCACTTAACGCTCAACTCCAGATGGGTCTGCCTCTGAAGGATCTGGGCATGGAGCGCTGGGCCTACGCGTTTCAGGACCCTCATCTGGATTTTGCTCATGCTGACCCGGAACCCCTCTGCATCCTCTGCCTTCAGGAGGCGCCGGGTCTTGTAGAGGGTCCTGGACCTGAAGTCCTCCCAGCGCTTCTGGACGTGCTTGTTGTCGCGGGTTGCCACCCCTCCACATTGATGGCAACCACTACATCCTCCCAGATCCTCTCCTGGCCTTCCTTGTTGGCGCGTGATGTTCCGAAGAGGGCATCATAAAGCCCCAGGACATGCTCCACCAGGACACCAACTTCCTTCTCACTGAAGCTGGTGGCCCTCTGCCTCTCTGGCTGGGGGTCGCCAGTGGTCTCAGATGGTGTTTGCCCCGACATGGCGACCCCCGAGGCAGGCATGGGTGGGCAACTGGGTCCTGGGGCTGGGCTGTGGAGCGATGGTATCCCAGTCGGGAGTCTTCTGTTCCAGCAGGGGTGGACACAGCAACTGGACCCCCACAGATGGCTGACGTGCAGGCACCAAATAGCAAGGCACGTGGGCAGCAGGCAGGTAGCAACAGATGGCTGGTGGGAGCGTGCTCGGGGCTCTTGGGGGCAGGAAAATGGCCTTTTGGGCAGGAGCGTGGTGTACCATGTGTTTTCACGTGGCCAGCTTGATACAGAGTGATTTGGCACGTGAAAAAAGTGCACGTCAGCGTGAAATCCGAGGAAAGGCCCTTAGCGCGTAAGTGACGTTACGCGCACCGGCGTTCTCCACTACACGGGTGCATAGTGAATCAGCATGTGAGAAAACTGCATGTCACCGTGCTATTGGAGGAAAGTGCCATAGCGCATAAACGCGTAAGTGATGTTGCATGTGTGGGCTGGCTTTAAAGGTACGAGTATCACGCTATTTTCTTGTACGTGCTTTTTGTGTAAAGTGAGCGGGTGATTCTTGTACTTCTTGTCAGTTCACACACGATTACTTCACAACGTTTCCAGTTCGTACTCCCTGTTTCCTCAAACTGCGTTCTTTTCTTCTTTTGGCAGCTTTGTTGCCAACGCGCACACATGCGTCTTTTTCATGTTCTTTTTCAAGGCAGACGGTGAGTCGCGCATGAATTTTCCAACTGTGGTTGCCCCCGTGTGTTGTGTACCCCTTCAGGGGTCATTGTAGTCTGCGTGTAACACGCGTACACTTATTTTTGTGTTTCTGGGTGCACAGCATAGTGCGGGTTCATTTTTCCATGCACGTGGTCTACCAGGGGTTGCGTGCACGTGTACTTTTGTTTTTTGGGTGCCTGTGCATTGCGTGACCCATCATCTTCCCCCAGGGGTCACAGACAGCCTTGCTAGAGCACTAGGGTACGAATTCCATCTAATACCCTACCCCTTTCACCCCAATTGCCCAGGACAATTGTTTACTGCAACTCCCATATGCACAACAACATCACTGCCATGGTTGGGAGGCGACCAAGCAGTAAGGGAGGCAAAGGGGGCCGATCTCAAAGAGGTGGGCGTGGTGGCCACGGTAGGGGACGTGGCCAGAATTTGCAGGGTGCCCCTAGAGCCCCGTGTGTGGAGGACCAATCGGGCCACCTATGCTCCCCCAATGATTTTGGGAAATGTAGCTGACACCATCCCAGCTCGGCCCTTGTTGGACCGGCCCATTTTGGCAACTGAACCGGCACAGAATGAATCCCAGGCTGACTTCCAGGTCACCAAGTCTAAGCCACGTGTGGCGGTGAAAGTTGCTGTCACCAAGCCACGTGGATCTGGGGCAGCAATGTCATCTGCTGCCCCAAGTAGCCAGGGTGGGGAGGCTGCAGGGTCAGCTGTAGCTCAATCCACCCCAGCTCCGAGTCTCCCAGCCGGGGCAGTGTCGGTCCAGGTCCATCACACCGACGTTGGCCCTGCCAACATCACACTGCAGCCAATGCCTGCACCAAGACCTTTGGTCATTATGCCTTCACAGCCTTCAAGTACCCAGTCCACCTGCGCTTCTGCCCCTACTGTCCAGAGCGGCGTAAACCACTCAGGATCTGCACCACCTTACAAGAAGAAGAGGAAGGGTGCTCTAGCACTACAGGCTGAGACTCCAGACACGGCTACACACTCCAGCATGTCAAGGAAGCTTAGCTTCAATGACGCCGAACTTGATGCACTTGTGGCCTATGTGTTGGCACATAGCCGCGAAATGGTGGTGACTGCAGGCTGCAAGACTATGCCTGCTCAACGTAGGGCCCACTGGCAGACCATCGCGGACCACATTTGTGCCGTTGGATTTGTGAGGCGTACAGCTGATGATTGCTACAAGCGGTGGAATGATCTGAAATGCAGAGCAAAGAACAAGCTGGCTTCCAATCATGCCTCTACTCTGGTGACTGGCAGTGGGTCTCCACCAGAGGACGACCAACTCACTGAACATGAGTCTGTTGCTGGAACCTTCATCACAGAGGAACAGATCCAAGGCATGGGAGACCTACCAGATTACGAAGCATTGTCCGGTGAGTGCCCATGCATGTGTGTGTAATCCATTTGTATGTTGCTTGGGTGATGTATTCTGATTGAGTGCCAGGTGAGGATGTGTAGTCCTGAGTGGTATGGGTCACCCATGTGTTTCCTACAAACCAGTCACCGCCTTGCATTTGGGTATGACAGTATCCCTTCTGACCACGGTGGCCAATTAGCACCACATTACTGCAGTTGTCCTTGAAATGTCATCTTGCAACAGCAACGTTCGGAAGTTTCAGTGTTCTTTCAGCCTGATTGTTTCAATAATCCAATTGTTTCAATGCATTTTTCTGCCGTAATGCCACATATGTGACATGCTTCTGTCATATATTACACCCCACAATGGGCGACATTTATTACCTTGTTATGGGAATGATTTGACCATTCAGGCTGATTGAGTAAGGGCCTGCTCACATTGATTTTTGGGGCCTGTTTGAATGTGGAACATGATTGTCGTTTCCTGTCATGTTGAAGTGACCAGCCATTGATGTATCCATCTGCCTAATTGGATGTGTTGCAGTGTGTGGCACATGCGTATTTTGTCACAAAATTTTGCTTTTTTCATCTCACCATGTCCATCTCACATGGATGGGTGACAGTACTCATTCAGTAACATATGGCTGTACTTGTCAAATGTACCATGGCTATGCTACGTGCCATCTGTGTGCTGGCATGTGTCATGTATGTGGATTGCCCATGCCACTCACAGGCTAATGTGTGCTGCCAGTGCTATCTAGCATGCAGCACATGTGTTGCTTTTCCATCTTGGAGTCGCCAGTGTCTGCTTTTTGCCTGCCTTCCAACTCATTGACAGTGCATGCATGCCAGAGTTATAGTCATGCGGGACATGTGTAATTCATGTACTGGATCTCTGGCTTGTCAGGCCTATGTGTGTGCTATAGTGCTCATGCCTGTTTCCATTTGTTGTCTTTCATGTTTTTGCAGGTGATGACGTACTTCATGCTCTTGAGGTGAAGGAGATGGTGCAGACCCAGGAGGAATCTCAGCCGTGACCGGGCACCAGTGGAGGACGTGGGGTGGTGGTGGGTGAAAACTCAATCCTCCTGCAGACCATACTGTCCAGGGGTGCCTCTGGGTGCACCTCCCCAGACATCTATGATTCAGGTGCTGAATCAGACGATGAGACTTATGTGCTGTCGCAGGTGAGTGTTTCTGGCAGAGATGCTGTTCTGTCCAACCCACCTGCACCGGGGGTAGACCCCTCTATGGGGATGTCAGTGTTGGTAACTCCGCCTTTGGCGGTTACAGATGTAGGGTCAGACTCCACAACATCTGATCCTGTTCCTGGGCCAGCAGATCAGAGGGGGAATGCAGTCCTGCAGCCTCAGGCAGTGCCAGCACAGCAAGGTGCAGATCGCCTTGCCCCAAACAGGTGTGGTGCCCGTCGACACGGTGGCCGTGCGCCACCAGGCAATACTGTATGGAAAAACTCCATGTACAGTATAGCAGCACAACAGGGAGCATCGGTTGAAATGATGGCTCAGGCAATGGATAGGGTGGCCACTTCCATTCTCCCCCCTGAAAGGCAGATGGAGCTCCAACAGCAGGCAACAGAGTCCATTTGCCAATCACAGAGGGAGGACATGTTGGCCTCCAACAGGGACCGATGGGCAGCACTGGAGACTCTGCGTGAAACCATATCTGTAGAGTCCCAGGGCCACAGGGAAGCCCTGAGGTTAGAACTCCATTTCCTTAGGGAGAATCTGGTTGAACTTGAGGCTTCCTGAAATTTTCGGGCAGAACAGCAGCTGGAGCAGCTCACACGTTCGCTCTCAGCTGAGCTCCAGGCAACATGTGAGGAGATCCGGGCATCACGCGAGGCCATGCATGCAGAAATGCAGGCAACCCATGAGGTGCTGCATGGGGATCTCCGTACTATCATCCTCCAGAACCAGACCTTCCACACCCGCATGCTTGCTGCCATGGAGGACCATACCAGGGCTTTGCGTGGGCTGCCTCCCATAGCACCGACACCTCCTGATGTAACAGTGGAGGGTGAAGAGAGCGACAGCAGTTCTCCCACATTAGCGTAGCCGTGCAGGCCATGAGCCCATGGAGGTATTTTTTTTCCGCAATATCCAAGCAGGTGGGTTTTGGGGTGCACCCTGTCCTTGAATCTCCTGGGTGGCCTGCCCCTCCCCCGGACCACACATGGCCATTTTTGATTTTTGTATTTTTTTTTGACAGTGTGTTGCCTTGTGTGGCTTCCGTGGGCATCCACTGTGTATTCCAGCTGGGCACATGCAGGCTTGTCCTGTCTTTGGGTTAGATGCTTGGGTTCCTGACACACACACCCCTCCTCCTTCCCCTTTCCATGGGCTTGCAAAGGGTGTGACCAAGTGACAGTAACTTACACAGTGACATTGGGCTCCCATGAGCTGTGTGGGGAGTCTGTAGTCAAAACTGTATGTACATCCCTAGTGGGGATTGTTGTTGGATTGAACACTGCATGGTGTATTGATATGTGCTTGTGCATCCATGTATTTCTCCTTATTCACATGTTCCTTCTTCATGTCTATACAAGGCTGTCTCCTTTGCAGATGCAGTTCATGTTGTATGCAGTACACTGACACATTTGCCGGACTGCAACACTCTGCAGTTGGAAGGGGTCGATGCGCTGGCTTAGTCAGGTTGTTAGACTTGCAATACTTTGATTTTGTACTGTCGTATTTTGACACTGTTTCATCCTGTGTTGCTGTTCTGTGTTGCTGGTAAGTATTTGTTCATGTGTGCTGTTTCTTATTGATTACTGGGAGCATATTGTCTGTGGCCTGTTTACATTTGGAACAGTGCACTTTGTGACACTTGTGTCATGTGTTGTGCATTTGTTTTGTAGCTTTCACATTGCATGACATGCCATGGTGTGTTGGGTAGCTGAAATGGGGAGGGGTTGGGTGACATGGCACTATTTTCATGGTGTATTTTTCAAGGGGGTAGTAATTCATGCAGCATGAATGTGTGTCTTTTTTTCACATGGCATTGGTTGTAAGTAGGTAGGGATGCACACAATGTAACAATGCCAGGTGACCAATCTCAGGCTGGTATGGTTGTGACAGTTGACTGTCCCTTATGTCATCATCATTGATTGTCAGCTGGTATGTGCCAGGGCTGTGTTCACTCCGCAGGGGTAGTATTTTAGGTGAAGTAATTAGCCACCAGCTGATGTATGGGCTGCCTCGCCATGTGTTCTTTCACCTCCCACGCACAGCGGCCGTACATGTGGTTGGGGATGTGGGTGCACCACCATGTCCACCCGCAGGCCCCGGCGGGTTGCAACGTTGTGCAGGACACATGCTGCCACTATGATCCTGCACGCTACTGGAGGCGCGTATAGCAGCTGCCCACCAGAGTGGTCAAGGGAGCGAAAGCGTGACTTGAGCACTCCAAATGTGCGCTCCACTATGCCCCGGGTTGCAATATGGGCTGTGTTGTATCTTACCTCAGGTGCTGTGGTGGGGTTCCGAATTGGTGTCATCATGTGTGTGCTCAGAGGGTAGACACTGTCCCCTGGGGAGGTGATGATGGGTATCATTAGTGGGGTTGTGACATTACTCAGTATCTGACATGCATGCATGTGCAGAGGCAATTATACTCACCAAGCAGCCATGTATCGCCATGCCGCCCAGCTTCTAGGTCCCGGTTTAGGGGTGACATTCTGAAAATGAAACTATCATGGGTTTAGCCTGGATAGTTGGCATATAATGAGGTGATGATTCCCTTGGCATCACATACTACCTGCACGTTGATGGAACGCCAGTGCCTGCGGTTTGTATAGATTGCTCAGTTGCCCTGGGTGGACGTATAGCCACAAGGGTGCAATCCATGGCATCTAGCACTTTGGGGAAGTGTACCACCCCGTAAAAGTCCTGGATGGCAGCCTGCCTTTCTGCAGGTGTTCTGGGCATGTATATGTGCCTGCGGACTGAGGGGCGTGCAGTCATGTTGGCCAACACCTGGTGTAGGCAGCGTGACTGCGTGGCCTGTGAGACCCCCCCCCCACTATGTCACTTGTCCGCTGAAATGAACCACTGGCCAAGAGGTGCAGCACATTGAGCACCTTTTCCAAGGGGCTCAGTGCTTGGGAGCACAGGGTGGGTGATGTGAGGTCATCCTCCCACTCACTCACCAGGTCGAGTATTATGTGTGATGGAAACATGTACCTCCCATACACCTGGTCATTAGGCATCCCAAAAAGGCTGGGCCTGGGTGTAAAAATGGGGGGCCTGGCTATCCTCCTCCTCCTGCGGTGTCCCACGACCACTGCTGCGAGGAACGGTATATTCATCGTAGCATCTGAGCTTGTTTGTTGTTTGTGCGCACTTTTATGCTGCGCGGGGCTGCTTACGCCTGCTTCCTGCTGGCGTACGTGTTTCCGGATTAGCGCGCCTTTTTTGGCACATGTGTTTCCCCTGTTCGATTCCATGAATACGTGTTGTAGGCGCGCGTGTGGGCGTTCTGCGCATTTGCCTCCTGTACTTCCCCCGTAATGCCCACATTTTCATGTGTTGTTCCCCATTCCGCGTGTTACGCCCCATGTTCAGCCCACTTTTGTTGTGTGCGTCACACTATGTGCGCTTTCGCTGTGCACGTAGCGCATGCCATTTGATGACGTGTGCGCCACCCACGATTTTAGCGCACATCCCAGGATTTACACGTGCACGGACTTCCATGAATCTATGTGCGCGGCTTTCGCATGCTTGCGCTGCGATTTTCGTGCTTGCGCTGCGATTTTCGGCGCACATTAATTCCATGAATCGGCCTGTAAATTGGGTGTCCGCAGGAGTATGATGAGGCTCATTATGAGATTATTATAAATGGCACACACATATTAGTCACCTCGGCATCTTATTTACATGAGAAATGGGGAGGGGGAATGCAACAGTTCATTGATAACACCTTTTGTTGATAGCTTTGGGGAAAGCAAAGTCCTATGTATTATGTGGAAGTGCATCTGTATGTATAGTTTAAAGAACTAGCATATTTATAGAAAATAAGCATGTTTTAAGGGTCTTATTATTAATATAACCCATGCACCATCTTGATTGCTATGTTCCACATTGAACCCCAATGGCCAGTATGCAGCTAAGTGACAATTAGAATGTTTTAGTTATTCAGACCTCAATATGCATACAGAATTGGAAATTAGTGTCTGTGTGTGAGAAATAGTGAGAGATATGCAGGCAGGTCATTTTTGTTTTTGTAGGCGAGCTGTCTGTGATTGTGTAATATTATGGTGACTTTCCCCTCATAGAACTGGAGACCCCCTTTGCCATGATTTCACCTATAATTATTTTATTTAACTGAATTTGAGTTTTGATAATATCATCTGGTCCTCTCCCAGAATTGTGGGGTGAAGCTATATATTCAAGGTGGTAAAATGGCATTAGATTAAGGTGTTCACCTGACATAGTATCTACAGCTTAATTGAAATATATTGTTCACATAAATGGGGAATAATCTCCCACTTTGCGTGATACAGCTGCTAGTATTACCACTGGCAGGTGACAAATGGTGAAGGAAGTGCAGTATATCCCAGTACCAGACAACCTGCTGATGGGGTTTGCTGGTCTGAGCTACTGTCCCTTGGAAAGAGCATAGTGGGAGGGGTCACACTTACCTGCCCTGGGTTGCATTCAAAGACTCCATACCAGTAGGTTGTCGGTTGGGTAATGTCCTTCATGAACCAGACATAGTCCACGCAGTGATTAGAGTGTGGGCTCTGAGAATAGAAAGAGTTTATGGATTTAGCACCACTTTAGTGGTGTCAAGGTTGACTCTTGGCATAGAAAAGGAACTTGACATGGTGGACAGGAGATTTTCCGTCATGAAGGGCATGCCAAAACTGAATCAGTTCTTGTCAGCTGGAGTTCTAGGTCTGGTTGTATTTTGCCAGGCAAAGAGAGTTTGTTTCACTCTTGCAGGGCTGGTGAGGCAGTCACGGAGCAAGGCACCAGGCGGTGGATCTGAACCACTCCAAAAAGGGAAACAGATGCAGAGTGAGAGCCCTGGCGTATTACAGAAAGGGGAGAATGGGAAAAGGGAATGTCCTGACCCGTTCGGAGACAAGGGGGTCATAGATTATGACGCGGGGTAAAGTCAGTAGTTGCTTTGTTGGTTGTACACCAAGGCTCCAGAGGGTTCCTATCAGACTTGCATTCTGGCACATATGCTGGTCATCTAGAGTGACTGGGACAGTTTATCAGAAAATGTTACAAGCCCCAGGTAGGTGTAAAAATGTAAACATTGCACTCCATCCAGTCTTGCGGGACCCCCTTTAATCCACTACCAATGGTTAGGTGGTCTTGAGAGAGGACAAGTAACAAAGTTGACAGAAGACCCCATGTCATGTATCTAGCTATACAGCTACCACAGAAGGATCAGAAGGCCTCTGCCTTACAAACAACCTTTCAGCGCTAGAAATCTGGTTTGCACAAGAATTCACTTCTAGAACAGAAATGCTAATGACGGGCAATTAAGCGCCATACAGGCACCTGTACTTCGGAATTGGAGATGACTCAGCACAGTAGAGCTTAGTAATTGTTGATCAGCCCATTGCCGAACTTCACAGGGGGCTCATTGGGACAAAGAAACACAGTGCCACAGTTAAGAAGATCCGAGAGCGCGGTCCACAACCTTACAGAGTTTGCAATTTAACACATTGGATCTCAACATTGTAAGGCAGATGGCATACGTATAATTGTTCACTTTAAGGATGATACTCACCTTTAGAAAAGTGGTTCTCAACTGTTTGGGCTGGAAGGCTTGTACGGAATAGCCATCTGGCAAGGGCATAAAGGCCCCATTTTTGTATTTTTATTAAATAATAACATGATGCACGTAATTCTATCCCAGAAAATGTGGTCTCCTAATCAGACTCCCCTTTCATATCCATGTCAGATCCATGTCAAAACATAGTGTACACCTGTGACTTCCTGCATCAACATCCTGATCTGCAGCTCTTGCTCTACAGTGGCACAAAGCAGGTTCACGGGGCTCAGGTGCCCTGTGTGACAGCCACTGTGACAGCAAAACCACTGCAACTCTGTTCCAAAACCATACTAATTATGGTGAACTATCAACTGGTGAAAGGATATTCTTGAAATATAAGCCATTCGTAGGCTTTGGCAAGGTGGTTGATAGTGTGAAGAAGTATTAATGCCACATCTTATTTGTAGACTACCAGTTATATTCCTGTGAGCTTTGACTAGCTATGCAAGGCAATGTGGTGTCTAGGCAGTTGACTGTCTGCGTTCAAGTGAATGGGACAAATGGCAGGCAGCATGGCTCCAAAGAGGCAATTTGATAACAAAGGCCTACGTCACACTAGGGTGTTGCACACCAGAGGGGCCTTTGAAGTGCAGGCTTAAAGTATGGGCAGATTTAGGCACTCAGGCAGAGCAGAACACAAGGGAGGAGGGATTCCTCTGTCTTCACTTTCTTTGCGCTTCGGTTTCCTTCCTGTGTCCTACACTTCCATGCATAGCAACACACTTTGGGTATGATGATGGATCCCTTGAAGCAGGGTTGCGTTTAACTTATGCCATGTGGTCCCTGCCTTTGATCCATTTCTGGTCTTCAACAAAAAATTATTTGGACCTCTTTTGGGGAACTAGACCTTTCCAAAGTCCTCCACAAGTGAAGAAGGAGTGTTCCAAAACAGAGGCAAGCTCTGCTGCCTACACAACCTCAGGTCACATTGGGTGTGAATTGATGCTGGAGCAAGACCTGCCAGTCTGCTAGCTACACTAGTACCCCAGGCCTTGCTAGAGGTCCATCTCAGCGAGGACTCCTATTTCTGATCACTTGAACTGCATGTTTACTGCTTTGGAACCAGCAGAACCGTCCCTGACACATCTGGGAACAAAGTTTGCTGCCATGTTGTCCCAGTAGTGCCCTCACCTGATCGGTTTGAGCTCACTGTGCAGATGACTTTGAACTGCTGTGACATTCAAGGAATCATCAATCCACCAATACTAAGCATTGCAGCTCGAATCGAACCACTGACGCATTGCATCTCTAATTGACGCAAAGCAGCTGTACTCATTGGGTTGTATACTTATTGACCTTTTCACAATTGACCTTGGGAGATTTGACCTTGAGAGATTTGACCTAATTTGGAAGGTCAATTTGGATCCAAAACCCCCTAAATCCCCCCACCCAATCCCCTTATATTATTTATAATTCAAAACCAACCCAATACATATATAAAATAACTAAAATAATATAAAGGTAATTTTTGCAGAAGGTCAATTAGGACCACTATAATTAGGTCAATTGTGCAAAAGGTCAATTGTAAAAGGTCAATTTGGGTAATATGACTCATTGGGCCTCATTACGACCCTGGCGGTAGGGGTTTAACGGGGCCGGTAGAGCTGCCGGCTCCGTTAAAACCCTACTGCCTCATTACGAGGTTTGCTCACGGGACCCAGTAAGGACACCTGGTAAAACCAGGTGTCGTTAGCGGGTCCCGCAAGCAGACCAGGATTCAAACAACGGGTCCATTATTAACGGGTCTGTTGTTTGCATCCTCCCCATTCCCATTGAGCCCTATGGGGGCTCAAATGGGAATGGGGGTTTACCGGGTCGGGGTTCGCTGAATGGGGAAATACCGGGCCCTCCAAGGTCAGAATGGCCCGGTAATTCCCCATTCAGGGACCTAGCCATGCCGCAAATAGCGGCATGGCTACCTCCAGGGTCGTAATGAGGCCAATTGACTTGAACCACACTTGATCAGCAAATCACTCCTGGTGACCCATTGAAGTGCATTGTCTGAAACCATTTTCGAACTGAACAGAGTACCGCTCAAACCTGACTCCGACCTGAGAGCAATGAGACAATCTGGATTTGAATCCAATTTGACCTACAAGCGTAGCATTTTGAAGCCTGGTTCAAAATTGCCAAACTGTCTAAGCACTGGAATTCTGAGCATTGAGAGACCCTGTTCCCTTGTTGTACTTGTCAGGACCCTAGAGACTGGATATGCCAATTTTGCTAATTTTACCAAGAGAAATATGTCCTTTTGGAAATGACATTGATATATTGCCTTTGTTTCTACCTGCTAAGTACACAGAGTGTTTAATTCATTACATTCTGAATTTCTATGTCTTCCTTTAGGGTGACTTTTTTGTTAATGTTTTTATAATATAGTTATTACAATTTGGTGTATTTAATTCAATAACATATATTTTAAGAGCATTGATTGGACATTCCTTTAGCTTGGAATGTTGCACTATTGCTGTTTGGGTTGCTACAGTCTCACATTCACATTCCTCTTGTGAGTATAGCCTGCCCTTAGCCTACCTTACCACAAAAGGCAAAGGAGGTTTATCTCTAGACTTCCTGTTTCATCGTTATGATTGGCATCACTGTTGTTCCGTGCCACGGCTGATTGGGTGGTTTGGCCACTACTAATGATTGTACTCCTGCGGGGTAGAAGACATTGATATCACAATATCCTTGAATCAGCCAGAAAGAATTATTGAGATTTAAATTAACATCCCACCCTCCACATGTTGAGGTGCATGTGCTCCTCTTACAATCAATGGGCTGCACCTGACATTGCACACATAGGTCACTCCAGGTGCAACCCAGGTCGATGCACACAGACGCAGCCCTTGGGAAAAACTGTACATGTTTGCCAGTGTGGCTGCTGTGCCCACCATTCTGAGAGGTTCTGGCACGCTTTCACTGTATGCAAAGGTACCCTATACTCAAGCAAGCTGGCCTGTACTGTAGATAGGGGGTCAAGTAAGTAAATGACCCCTCATAATGACCCACCTGGTGGTTCCCTACAATCCTCCATTCCTAAACGGTGGCCTTGGAGGCAGTTTGTCTATGTGCATGTTTTGCTAATGTAATAATGTATCGGGCTGCAGTTTCCTCATTTGCAAAGGTGCTGTAGTTGTAGCTGCACCCCAAGAATGACATAAGGACCTTGTGCAGTAAGAATGTGTGATTTCTGCTGGGAAAACACCAGGTGTGACTTTTGCGCAGTTGCTGCATTTTCATTAATGTGGGGCAAGGTCAGTGTATGTTGTTCGTAGGAATGAAACGTTATACCCACCTATTTTGGACATCATTGAAGATTTAGCAATCACTATCCTTATTTCCATTACAGTCCTTTGCAACACCTGTGATTTACCCAATGTAAGTCACCCATTAAATCTAACATTAATCTGTGGGCCCAATATTATGCATATCTGTGAATGAATACATGCTACACATATGCTATAATATATGTTTTGTAAAATGTCTTAATTTGTAGTAAACCTGTTTTAAGCCTCCAGATTAAAATACATGATTGTTAAAAAGCACAACAGTAAACAAAGTAAATAGAAGAAAAAAAATGAATGTCACTAACCTCATGTCCATTGCACTCATTTGTAACATTTGTTATTTACCCAATCTAAATCACCCATTAAATCTAGCATGGATATATGAACGCAATATTATGCATCTGTATGAACCTATGCTACAATGAATACGAATATGCTTTTATCTTTTGTAAAATTTACCCATTTCTAGTAATCCAGTTTTAAGTCTCCAGATTTCAAAAAAGATTGTGAAAAAACACGATGCTATCTCATCAGAGTAAGCAGAAAAAATGTAATTTCACTAAAAGGACACCTAGGGGGTCATTACGACCCTGGCAATATGGGGTTAACGGCACCGGAAAGGATGCCGGTGCCGTCAACCCCCTACCTCCCTATTAATAGGTCCCTTAGCGGGTTCCACCAAGCCTGGCTGGTTTTACCAGCCTGTTTTAGTGGGACCCGTTAAGGGACCATGGAGCTAATAACGGGCCTGCAATTTGCGGGCCCGTTATTCACTCCTTCACCATTCCCATTGAGCCTTATGTGGGCTCGAATGGGAATGGGGAATGGTTTTCTGAATGGGGTCTTACCGGGTCCTCCAATGTTGGAATGACCCGGTAAATCCCCATTCAGTGAACCCGGATCGGACATGTGTTTGGAGGCAGCCATGGTGCTATTTGCACCATGGCTGCCTCCAAACTCGTAATGACCCCCTAGACTCCGAACACCATCTATGGACTCATTGAACAGTGGATGATGGAAAATTGGCTCTGTTTCATTGGAGCAAAAACTGAACTAAGAATACTCGCACATGAGTATCAAAGACTGCCCTATAGCAGAAGCATAAACAGTTAAGACTCAGGGCGTCTTCCTAAACTCGACAATGGGTTCTGAGACCCAGACTATTTGCATCTCTAAACATTGCAACCACTACCTAAGACTTCTCAGAAATCTGAAGCCCTTTATTTCAGAAGACAACTGTTCCTTAATCGGTCGAGCCATCATTCACTCCCACCTCGACTACTGTAACTCGCTGCTGATAGGGGCCAGTAAAAAGTGTCTGCATCAGCTCCAAATCGTCCAAGAGGATGAAGTTCGTATCATCAAGGGCAGCCCCAAACAGGATCACATTTCATCTGGGCGGAAATCACTACACTGGCTCCCTATTGCGGCCCATATGGAAGGGCACCCTCGTACCTGAAGAGCCGCATCAATCAATAACTACCCACCCGTGCGCTCCGTTCTGCAAATTCAGGAACAATTAACAAAGACAGGTTCAAAAGGGTGGGTGGTTTAGGGACGGCCAATCCCAACCAAGCTGCACTATTATTTATCTCTCTACCTAGCACTCTCAGGTTGGACAGCAATGTGAAAACCTTTAGGACCTCACTAAAATCGATTGCCTTTAAATAAGTTGCAGGTTCATAGGGATGATGCAGCCTCTTCATATATACTGATATCAGTATGTCCTGTTTTTTTTCAAAAAGTCAGCAGGCGGTCCTCTCCAGAAAGAACACGGCATGATAACCTGTTCTGTGTTTTTTCCCACTTTGAGAGTTTGCAGCCATCGCTTTTTGCTCATAATACCTTTCACAGATGGTAAATACCATTTGCATATCAGTCTTCGTCCCGCCCACATGGGCAGTCCAGCACTGAAATGCTATGGCAATTCCCTTCTGAACAAGAGTACCAACAGCAACCCCATACACGTGTTGCAGCGTTGTTGGGCCTTTTGTTATGTTCAATTGTGTTTTATGTAGCACCCAGAAGCCTGTGGGTTTAAGGTGCGGTACAAATAAATAAACATATAACAGTGACATCGTTGAGAGACACGACCCCAACTTTTTTTAAATGACAATGCTGATAGGCAATGGACTCTGGAAGGTAGTTTTGGATTTAACACAAGGGTGATTAGATTACTTGTGTCTGAGTTTCTTGAAGTTCATTTAATTTTTCTTCTACTTTGAGCTGAGCTGATAATGCACATTTTGATAATTAACGTTACTACACCAGGGGCCAGATTATCTAGCATTCACACGAGTTCTAAAAAGAGAGCATCTGCTTTGATAATATAGAATGGAGCAAACAGGTTTTGTCACATTAGGTATTACATAAAAACGTTTACACTGGGGCAGAAATAAATCATACTGTTTTTTGTACTATGTGTGCTGCATACGTCAAAAAGGTATTCCGGAGCCGGATTATCTAGCATTTGTACGAGTTCTAAAAAGAGAGCAAGTGCTTTGATAATATAGAATGGAGCAAACAGGCGTTGCTACAATCCGTATAACCTAAAAACATTTTCACTGGGGGAAAAATAAATCATACTCTTTTGCTGCATGACATAAAAAGAAATCTGTTTCCCACATTTCTTTTCTCATCAACCATAGTAAATAAAACAGTCTGTTTCTTTTTTTCCCTTGTGATTTTTTTTCAGATAATACAAATTGGGGCTAAATCTGTTTGCTCCATTCCCAAATATCTAAGCAACAAAATCGGTTCTAAATGAATTGGCTCCACTTTTTGAACAAGTGAACAGTTCTGATAATCGCACCTCATTGGTCAGCCATAAAGCGAAGTGGCGCAATCCTGGGACGAGCTGGGATGTGCAACGGACAAAAATTGCATCAAGTAAACTGTGCAAGCAAACGTGATTTTAAGTGGAGTGTGGATTTTTATAGGACACAAAATGATGGTGCTTTGAATCACCTTGCCCCTCAACATTGCAACATTCCAAAAGGCAAACTAATGTAACTACGACCAGTCCTTGTTAAAACAATGAGGGCCAAGGGATGGGTTGGCAACACATTATTTTAAAATCAACAATGTTAGTTATCACCTTTTTTCAATGAATCCAAAATACCACTGAGGGAATATGAATAGCCCTACTTCGTTAGTTTGATAGAAAAAAAAAGCAACTGTGTAAGGCAAGCATTTTGAATTATAAACGTTTTCATTATTACTGTTTTATTTTATTGCTACAAACGGTCTAACAGAGACTAATACGAGGTTTCAACAAGAAGAATCACACTGGAATCAAAACTGACCCTTTGTTGTCGTCATCAGGTGTACAATATTGTGAAGGGAAAGTGCGTTAATTAAGCAATATGACCCGAGCGGCGGGGGCAATACCGACTCAGGTAATGCCCCGGGCCCCTAGGTATAGGCCCCTCACACAAGTGTTCCCAGCGCGTCTGCTCGCGAAAAAGGATCAAAAAGAAGGTAAGTGGGGTTGGGAGGGCGGGAGTGGGATGGGGGAGGAAACGTACCTGCGTCCCTGGCGAGGGATGAGGGAAGCCTCCAGCCGTGTGGAGGCGCGGAGCGGGGTTGGCCCCGCTCCGAGTCTCCACACGGCTGGAGGCTTCCCTCGTCACCCGCCGGGGACGCAGGAACAAGAACGTAAGTTGGGTGGGGGGGCGGTGGGAGGGAGGGAAAGGAATTTAAAAAAAAGACTTACCTGAGTCCCCGGCGTGGGGCGAAGGCAGCCTCTCAGCCACGGGGAGGCTCGGAGCGGGGATGGTCCCACTTCGAGCCTCCTCATTGGCTGAGGGGCTGCCACGCCCCCCGTCGAGGACAAAGACCGTGGAATCCCGACAGAGGGATTCCCGGCCTGGTAATGACTCGGCGAGGGCCAATCAGAATGGCTCTTGCATTCTGATTGCACGCTTGCCGGGTGCTAATGTGGCATTCAACCCACATTATAGATGCCGGAACGGGGGATAACGGCAAGCAGCCCAAATTAACGGCCCGAGCTGAAACTGGAACAGGGGATGAAGGTCATTAGCACTTCAGGTTGCCAAAGCGGGTAAGTGGTCGAAGTGGGCAGAAGCGGTCGGCAGCGGTGCGCTTCTGCATCTTTTAATTACGCTTTACTGTTCCTATTCTTTTATTTAAAAAAAGAAACCGCCCCAGAATGGTTTTGTTTTAAAATAAAAGTGTAGGAAGAAGTTGAAACTTGCACTTTCATTGCACTGTACTGAACGTTCTCCTAAACAGCAGGGGCATGTGTTTTGGGGTTTGTATTGTGTGTGGGAGAGGGTGTGGTGCACGCCAGTAGGGAATATAGCTCCACTACTTCTTTTCGTACACTTCGACCACTGGAAGCGGTAACCTGGGGTGCTAAAAATAAAGGATTTTCCGTCCTACAATGGCATGCACGCGGCATCCCGCTGTAGGAAGGAAAATCCTTTAACAAGATGGCTGATATGGAAAGGGAAGGCAGGGCTCTATGGCGGCCAGCGGAAGGCGAAGGAAAGGAGCGGATGTGGCAGCGGCACAGGCTGCCACCAAAATAATCTAAGTATTGGATTGGGCGAGAAAAAATAAAAAAAAGGGACGGATGTTGGGAGGAAGATGGCGGCGGGGGAGGAGTCGGCCGTCAGGCAGCGTGGAACTCCGGCTTCTACCGGCGGTTCAAGCGCGCGTTCTTAGCCATCTGATTGGCTGGCTCACCCCGCCCGGGTGCTAATGATCCCTCATAGATAACGGAATGTGTCTAATAGGCTATTGGTGCAGACAACCTATGATGTTTGGGTACGAGTTGGGAAACTGCTGCTCTGCAAGATAGATAACATTTGAAATGTGTACACACTAGTAATGAATAATACATAATTCCTGTGGATGTATTTTTAATATTGAGATGATAGGCTTCAATAGGATGTATTTAGAATCAATGTGATATCTTAAAGATTTGTGGTGGATAGTTTTGTTAATACCTGCATATATGGTTAATATGTCTTAAGGGTTGTGTTGAACGTTGATTGTAAACCGAAAAACACTAATAATAAACAATAAAAAAGGAATGTGTTTATTCTCTAAAATGTCGCCATCCAGTCCTGAGCACGGCTCGGAAATTATGGGTCATTTTTTGCTCGCAAACAATAAAGCTTTTATTTTCTTCCGTGCAAACAGCTTTCCTCGCAGCCATCCTGGGCGCTAGTGTACTTCAGCAGCTGCGCAAGCACTCATTAGGACAGGAGGTGGTTGCAGAGTGATGCCGCGCGCATCCTCCTTTGAAAACCAATGCATTAGTCATGTCAACCGCGCCGCACAACATCCCTCGCTTACAAATTAATGACGAAAATGGACTCCTGTCTAGCACGAAATGAAGCCGGCATTAGCCACCGCCTCCCAAACCTCTTTCTGTGTAAATCCATGCAAACACAATAGTGCGAGCGGTTTAAGATGCCCGTTTTCCTCGATGTGTCTCTGCGAGGATAACTATGATTGTATGACTACATTACACAGACTTATGGGACACTTGATGCAAATATCCGGCTTTTAACCTGTTCGTATGCTCAACCTTTTAAAAGACTCAAAGAGAAGCACAACTTGGGTGGATCCATGTTTCAGTGTGATCACGTTTGAAAAAGGGGTGTTCACTCTGCCTGTGCTAAAGGCCTGAGTATTTCCTCCATGGAGGTGTTGACCAACCTGGATTTCTGCCTTGCCCTGGTTTAGTGAATATGTCCAGCCCGCCGGAGGTCCCCGGCTACAATGTGGCATCTGCCCCTCTTGGCCCTCCCCTGCCATCTCCTGGGCTCACCTGCCACTGCCCACTATCCGGTACCCCAACTGGCAGAGTTGTGAAGGAACATGTGACCCCAGCAGCCTTACCTGCATCTTCCAGCGGCTCCAGATCTCCTTTAGACATCGTCTTCCTGCCTGTTGGAACTTGAAGAAGCCACTAGGGTCCCCCGCTCCAATGTGGCATCCACACCACTCTTGGGACTTCCCTGCTGTCCCCTGAGCTCCTCTGCCACTGACAAGACCCACCAACTGGCACACCATCTGGTGAGATCAGATGAAGGCTCGCCTGCCTCACTCTAATCATTACCTTATTAGGCGTTGAGGGCCTCAGAAGTCGTCATCAAAGGTCGACCCATTGAAGGGTGTTTTTATACTCCCTTTTTGCCCCTGTTCGCTCCTGATAGCACCAGATCCATTTCTTTAGCTTTTTTCTCCTTTCGCCTGTCACAGCCTTTTCTAATCTCACACCTCATCCCATTTCCTGCTCTGCTTTTTTGCTCTGCTTTGACACTATCATGTATTTTTCAATTCCAGTCCACCTCTCCGCAGTCTACCTTCCCTTTCTTCCTCTGTCGTAGCTCAACTAATCTACTGTATCCTCCACCACTTCCTCCCACTCCATCTGTGTAAATTGGCCTCTGGAATGTCCGATCTGCTTGTAATACATCTTACTCCATTATTGATCTTTTTTTCCACTTTAATCTCCTATTTCACTGTTTAACGGAGACCTGGAACTCCCCATTTAATACCATAACCCCTGCTTCTGTTCATTCCCCTCTCACTAAATTTGCCCAATCCCCTTAACTTTGAGACAGGGCGTTTTGTTTCACTCTTCATGAGTACTTGCTCTTTCTCCCTCTAATCTTTTTGTCTATAAATCCTTTAACTAGCTCTTGTCTAGCTCTTCTCAACCTCTTCCTCTTCCTTTTCTTCTTCTGTGCTTTGCTGCTGGCCCTCTTTCTGCTTTTCTTGATGACCTTGACATGCTACTTTCTCTTTAATTATCCTCGTCACATATTCTTCTTGGGGCTTTAATCTCCATCTTACTACCAATCACTCTTCTCTCCCATTCATATTCCTTCCAAACTTTTTCATCTGACAGAACTCACTACTCATCCCTTTCACTCCTCGGCTAATATCTTGATCACGTGTTCAACATTTCTCAGCAACACTCCCAATTCTTCTGACACTGTTCTTCTCTTTTTACCTCCTTCTTTCCCCACCTAACTCTACTTCTTCTCCTGCCTTGGTCTCTTTTCTACATTATGATCTCATTCATTCAACTCCTCACAGTTTCGTCCCTTACTCTCTACTTCCCTTGCACCCATGAAAGATTTCTCTTCCCTCACTATTGATGCTGCCCCCTCTCATTTTCACTCTAATCTCTTATCTACTCTTGAGCAACTACACCCGCTTGTACTTTCTCTGCCGTCAGAACTCCTCAACCGTGGCTCTCTTCTTCTCTTTTATCTTTTTGTTCGTCACATCAAACAGCTGAGCACCACTGAAGTAGCCGGTTTGCATCTGACAAATCTCTGCACACTATCTTAACTTTACTTATCGTATGACTTTTTAATACTCTCTGCTTAAAAAAAGTACTTTTCATCTTTCACTCTCTTTTTCTCTTCCCTCACATGCAGCCTATTGCAGCTGCTCAATCGCACCCATTCTGCTCATCCTCCTGACCCCTTCCTCACATCCCCCTTTCCTCTACTTGCTCAGCAGACTTTTCTACTACCAAGGTCTCTATACTTCACATTTCTTTCCCTGATCTCTATCTCTTACTCTCCCTCAGCTCCTCGTTCTCCCTCCTCCTCTCTTTTTTAGTTTTCCCTTTGTTACTGACTCTGATACTTCTCGATTTCTAGTCCGTTTCCATTCTACTGCTTACCTTCTGGACCTCATGCCTTCTGCTCTTATTCCATCGATCTATCCACGCCTTCTTCCTTACACCACTCCCTTAATCTTTCTCTATATTCTTTTATTTTTCCCTCCTCCTTCAACCATGCTGTTATTACCCTTTCTTGAGAAAAACCTCCTCTCTCCCTGTTATGGAGAGTTCTTAAAATGTGCTAATTTCCGTTACCTTTTGAGACCCCCAGCAACTTTGATGGATTTCTAGGATTTTATTTTTTACCTGGGAAAAGTGTGAGCCTTTTTTTCCCAATCTTCCATGTACTTTGATGTGTGTTTTACTTTTGTGTTCTTTGGTTATGGAGTTTTAACACAACTCCATGGGCATCATCTTTTTCTGTGTGTCACACCGCACCTTCAGTGCAGTGGCACAGGGATGTCTTTCAGACTTCCAAGGTTTAAATACCTTCTCTGGGACTGACTACCGTCTCCCAGAGCATGTAAAGTTAAATTGACTTTACTAGTCTCTTTAAATTTACTGACCCAGCACACAATATCTTACTATAGAATGCTGAAGGGGTTGCCTAGCTTCCACTGAGTCAAAACACTCATGTAACAGTCAAATGTTACCTTTTCCTACTTGAAATGGCTAGTGGCAGTGGTTTAGATCAAACTACCATGATTTTCCCTACCGCTAACAGGGGTAGTTAAAAACCGGGTCAGCCATGTTTTCCAATATGGCGCCCCAGATATATCTGTAAAAAGAGTAATCTTTTTTCGCCATTTCTTTACAGGAAAAGTCCTTCTTGTGTTTGTCTCTGCGTGCCAAACCAGGTTTGGTCCCTTTATTCGTTGGCCTTTGGCGGGCTTCAGTGCTGAAGCCCTCCTCTGGCGCCTGAGTGTCTGGAATGGACAGGATGAGAGGGAGCTGCCCGAAACTACCTGTGCTTAGTCTCCTGGGAGACCTGAATGAACTCTGCCGTGATTGGCTGGCTGACTGTCCAGGCTGGAATGAATGGAGGAAAACTGTTTAAAAGCAGGTCTCTTGGACTTGGAAAGCAGAGTCGACCACTGGCATGAAAGAACCGAAGACGAGCTGAAGGAATATGACTGCTGCAACTCCTGGATGACCGGTGAAGTCCTGCTGCAGGTTCGAACTGCCTGAAACTCCATCAATAGAGAAGCCATTCAAGGTTAACTTCTTCACTTGAGTTTGGTGGGAACAACCAACTCGCAAGCCACCTGGACACCATCCCCATCTGGTCAGAGTGCTGTTGGAAACCGGATAGCCAGAGGGAAGGAAACCAGACCGTGGACTTTAATCACACCATAAAACAATGTTTTGCAAAGCTTGTGGCCTCATCCCTGGGCAGTGCAGGAACCTCCCGATGTCCTCCTTCTTGTCCCCACGACTGAAGCTCAGGAACAGCGAGATCTGCTCGAACTGCCAGGAACAACTGCCTCAGCTACAGCTCTTCTTCACTTTAAAGGTACTGTGCAACCAGGGTCCAGAAATCTTTTCGGGCATCGAGAAAGTGCATGAAACTTTCCCAACTATGAAGGATTGTCCTTCCCTAAACATTCGTTAAACTTTTTGCCTAGCCAAATTGTTCTAAAAAACTATGGCAAAGACTTAACCGTATACTACCAGAACTGTGCTATCCTAGGCAATGGCCTGATTTCACCTCCTCCTACCTCATGTCCAAGGTAGACCACGTTGCTCTGACCAATTTGACATTTACTAGCCTTTATGGTCAGATGGGCCTGCTCAAGAGCCTGTAAAACATATCCTAAGTGGTCAACATGTTCTTTCCAAGTAGGGCTGAACACTGAAATGTCATCTAAGTATGCCATGCAGAAGTCCTCCATCCCATTCAGAACTTGATTAACCATCATTTGGAATGTAGCAGGTGCATATTTTAGTTCAAAAGGCCTTAAACTGGTAGATGCCTGCTGGGGTGAAGAATGCAGTTTTTTCCTTGGCATGGTCTGTCAGTGCTATTTGCCAATAGCCTGAAGTGAGATCCAATGTACTGAGGTACTTGGCTGAACCAAGTTTATCCACCAGTTCATCTGTCCTTGGTAAAGGGTGGGCATCAGTTTTGGTGAATCCATTAAAAGCTCTATAGTCCACACATAATCTCAACTCCTTGGATCCTGCCTTTGGTATTAGAACAACTGGACTAGACCATGGACAGGTAGAGGGATCCATTACCACGAGATTCAGCATCTTGTTGACCTCCTGCTTTATATGGAATCTCACATGATCTGACATCCTGTAACCCCTGCTTTTAACAGGTAAACAGTCACCAGTGAGAATATTATGCTGGCCCCAAGGGGTCAAGCCTGGTGATAGTGAAAACAGAGAGGCAAACTGATTTAACAGAAACTTGCACAGACTTTGGCCCAGGCCTATGAACTGAAGTGCTGGTTGTAGTTTACTGAAACCCTTTGCCCTGCCTATGAAAGTATTTGGGCTGTTGATTCTTATAACCTTGTCTTTTTACCCCTTTTGAAAGTATCCGAAGTGCCATTTTGCTACCTCTTCAGCGGAACTAAACTTGTTCATTTACTTACTGGTTGTGTATTTTTGGTTTATTAGTGTGTGATATTGAGCTGCTCTTGCTAGTGTAATGTTTTCAAACTGACTGTGCAAATAAATGTATATTCTTTTACCAAGAAACCTTGAGTAAGTTGTTGTTTGAACCACTGTATTTTTTGGTCCTGTGTGTAACTTGTTCTACTGCTCACTTCAACTCTTGAGATAAGTCTGCCTGCTCAGCCATCACTACCACGTTACTGTGTAGTACAGGCTTGTACCAACGGTGAAATTGTACTTACACTTGTAGTCTTAATTGCATGTAGTGTTCCCACTGCATGTGATTCTGCCTAACACTGATGTACAGTGGTGAGGATAAAGTATACTTGTTACATTTAGAGTGCTACTTTTACTTTTGTTCAAAAAATCCTCACAATGCTAAGCAACACTAGAGAAGCAATTGTTTTATCATGACTGATACGGAAAGCTACAGACAGGAGACCCTAGTCACTTTAACAGTTGATCAATTGAGAGATATGTGTAAAGCTAGGAATCTCACTGAAAAACGCAAAAAGGTTGAATTAATAGAAACGCTGTTAGAATGACAAAGTCTGAGGGGTGGGTCTGAAACCCTGATCCCTGCAGCAAATGGGGAAAATGTTGATGAGCATGATAATATGTCAGAGCCCAGCTCTAATATTATGGATGAGTTAGATGAGGCAGAAGAGTCTCACAATGTAGGCCCTGTTTTACCTCTACCTGCTCACAGGCCTCAATCTTTGACCACAGGGACCCCATCAAGTCCAACACTAAGTCCTGAATTTGTCTTTTTAGAAAGAATGAGACTTCTGTTAGAATTTAAAAAAATCCAAGCTCAAACTGAAAGCAAACATCAAGAACTTAAACTCAGAGAAATGGAGTTGAATCATGTACTTGAAATGAAAAAGTTGTCTCCTGAAACTGGTTCTCTCTCAGAGTGTTTTAGGTCTTCCAGTCCTAAGAGGCCTTGCATACCCAAAGATGCAGTAAGTAAGTATGAGGTTAAGCTTGATATTTTGGATTGGTTGGCTGATTTTGAATGTAACCATATGATTGAAGACATTACAGGGAATCAGCTGATTCCTTGGCTTTTTTCTAGGCTACCCTGTTGCAACTGATGTGGTAATGGAGTTGGGGGATATAGACAGAAAGGAGTATGAAACTGTGAAGCTAGATTTGATAGCTAGATTTGGGAAGACCCCTTCTCAGTATCTTAAGCGTTTTAGAACCCTCAAAAGCACAATGGCACCCCTTGGGCTACCTGGGTGACTATAGTGTGAAAATGTTTGAAACACTTAGATGGATTGCCTGCTTATTTGACTGTTTTTTGACATTTTCAATATGCTGCCGTGGTTTTCTTTGTTATGTAGGCAGGCTGGGCTGAACCACCTCTCCCTGTGCTGCACTCCCATTGGTTGCTGAGTGTTTTCTTCCATCCAATCAGGGACCGGCAGGCTTTAGCCGGCCCTCTCAGCAAGGCCCACTGGCAGGAACTGGTTTCTTTCATCTGCTTTTCCCTGAGAGTGAGGTCCTGTTTCCACCCTCCTGGCCATCTGTTGTTTTCCTTCACATGTGGAGTTTGTGCCTGGCTGCTGACCATTCCATTAGGTAGGTGCACTTTCTGTGCATTACTGCACCTCCAGGGGAATTATTGAATCTTAAAAATCGAAAATTGAAGAAGAAAAAAAGAAAGAACGAAATTTGCATAAAATTGTTTGAAAGGACTGTTTTATTTGGCATTTTCATCGTGCTGCCATTTTTTAGCTTTTTAGTACCTGGAGCTGCCTTGCTATTTTGAAAGCACAAGTTTTTCCCACTATTGCCTGCTTATTTGACTGTTTTTTGGCCCTTCCAAGATGGCCACTGTGGTTTTCTTTGTTGTGTAGGCAGGCTGGGCTGAACCACCTCTCCCTGTGCTGCACTCCCATTGGTTGCTGAGTGTTTTCTTCTATCCAAGCAGGGGCCATCAGGCTTTAGCCGGCCCTCTCAGTAAAGGCCCACTTCTAAGGTCCACTTCTAAGGCCCCCTTATAAGGCCCACTTCTAAGGCCCACTTCTAAGGCCCCTGTCTGCTCCTTGTCTGCTACGGAACGCTAATTGGGGTCCTCGCTGCACCTTAACCACAATGTTGCTGCCACCTCACTCCTCTAAGGAATACAGACTGCCTTGACTTTGCCTCGTCCGGAACTATGGGTTAGTTCCCTCCTTATGGACCCACTCCTACCACCTTTGACTATCACTGTTCTTTCTGCATGTTAATCCAATGTTGTCATCCTGATACGCAGTGCTTCCTAAAACCCTTTGCTAACATCTGATTCCAAGATTGAAAAGTCAAATCTTGCGGTATTTGCTTTTTGCTAAAAAGTCAAATCTTGTTTTTGCTTCGTGCTAAAAAGTCACATCTTTCTGTTTCTGCTTTGTGCTAAAAAGTCATATCTTGCTATTTCTGCTTTGTGCTAAAAAGTCAAATCTTGTTGTTTTTGCTTTGTGCTAAAAAGTCAAACCTTGCTGTTTTTGATTTGTGTTAAAAAGTCAAATCTTGCTGCCCACTGCGAAATTCTCTGTTTTTTCTTGTATACTGATGCTTATCTGTAACTTACCAGCCCATTGACCTCACCACTCTCTTTTGTCCCACACCTACCTGCCTTAGCCCCCCCCAGTATCTCCATTCTCTCCTCACTTCCACACCCATGACGCTTTCTGTTTCTCTTATCTTTTCCAACTGCGTCTCCATTGACTATCCTTCCCTTCTTACTAAGCCTGGTAAGAAGAAGTTCGAAAAGGATATCTTGGCCTCTAACCCTGGTCTTCCTATCGCCGACACCTACTCCAATGCTTCCTCCAGACAGACCCTCACAACATCCTCTTTGTCGTTCCTTTTCCAGATCTATGGACTCCTCATATGGTCTCTGTGCTCCGCCCTATCTCCTCCTCTCCCATTAATGGGAAGTTCTCATGGCTTCCTTCGACTCCTCTAAAGTCATCATTAATGTCTACCTAAATGACATTGTCATGGTCCAAGGCCCTCAGGCCAATCTCATCCTCCTTGATAGGCGCTTCCCTCGCCTCATCAATTTCCTCTCATCTCCTGCTGCCCCCCCCCCCTTGGCTACCTTGCCCTCTCTCTCCTCCTCCTCCTCTGCCCCTCCCCAGGCTCTTTCTCCCCCGCAGGGCATACCTCCGATCTGTACCCCTCCCCAGAAGGATTTTAAGGCTGGCAACCTTCTTCATATTGCCACTCTCAACTCTCGCTCTGCTGTCAAACACTCCTCTGATTTTGGCCACCTCCTTGAAGAACTAGACCTTGATGTCCTTGGTCTTACTGAGACATTGTTCACGGCCAGCTCTGTCGTGAGATTTGACACTCTCCTCCCTGATGGCTACAAGATCCTCTCAGCACCCAGATCCTTCCCGGTCCGGTTGGGGGGGGGGGGCAGTCCTGATCTTTCCTGAGTGGATTCCTGCCTCTATCATTCCCACTCAGACATACTCCTCTTTCAAATGCCTTGTCTGTAGGCTTTCTCTCTCGCCTACCCATTCTCTTACTGTGGCTACCAACTACCGGCCACCTGGCCAAATCACCTCATTTCTCTCTGAGTGGGCAGAGCTCTCCTCCTCCCTACTGGCCTCTACCACTCAACTCCTCATCCTCGGTGACCTCAATATACATTTAGACTCTCCGTGTTCACCCTCTGTACTCTTCTGTGACCTCTGCAACTCCCTCTCCCTGTCTATCCTCTTCTCTGGCCCGACTCACTCTGCAGGGCACACACTCGATGTCTTGATCTACTCTGACCTATCCCTCTCCATCCCTCTGACCACTGCTCTCTCCTGGAGTGATCACTCCCTCCTCTCCTCTCATCTCTCCCTCTCTTCCCCCCAAGCCAAGCCTACCCCAACACTGCCACCTACCTTCTAGAACATCCAGCCCATGAAGCGTGTGTCAGTTGAGGCTTTTGCCACCACTTTCTCCCCCCTCCACCTTTGGCTGTCACACATCCTGACACAGCCCTGTCTCTGCTCTACTCTTCAATTTCTGATTCTCTTGATGCTCTTGCCACTGTCATGAGGATCTGTTTGAAGTCCAAAGCCAAGTGCAATTCCTGGTATGACTTACCTAGCTACACTTAAACGTAAATGTAGGGCAGCTGAGAGGAAATGGAGGACTTCCTGTTCATCCTCTGACAAACTGGCCTGTCACCTGCTACAAAGGCAATACTGACTCTCTGTTCTCACCAAGAAGAGAGTCCAAATTAAAGCTTGTGTCTATGCGGCATCTAACAACTCGGCCAAACTCTTTAAAATCTGCAAGGAGCTGGCCAACCCTGCAGCAGTCTTTACCCCTCCTGTTGCCTCCCAGGCTATTTACAATGCCCTTGCCTCTCACTTCATTTAAAAAACCCAGGACATGCTGTCCTCCCCCTCCCCTATCCATCTATGCTTGCTGACCCTCATTTAGCCACCCCCCACCACCCTTCTCGTCCTTTCCTCTTTTCTCCCCTGACAAGGTCGCTAGACAAGTCCGATCTATGAAACCCTCGTCAAAACAGGTTCATCCATGTTCCTCTAAAAGCATCAAGGACCACATGGACACCCCCGCTCCGGCCGTTGCTGATTTTTGCAACCACTCCTTTGCCTCAGGATCCCACCTCTGAAGCACTCCCTTGTGCATGCTCTTCTCAAGAAACCCACAGCTGATCCTTCTTGTCCAGCTAACTATCACTCAATTTCCATTACTCCCTTTCTGGGCAAACTCCTGGAAAAGTTGGCCATCTCTCAGCTTAACCTTCATTCCAATTCTGTTGGCTGTGTCCATAACCACCAGTCTGGCTTCAGAGCTGCCAGAAGCAAGGAAACTGCTCTCCTGAACATATGTGAAGATCTGCTCTCCAACCTTGACTCTAACATTCCCTCTGTCCTCATCCTCCTCTATCTCCCTTCTGCCTTCGACACGGTCAACCATACCATCCTGCCAACTGTCTCCATGAAAACCTGGGTATCACTGATCAGGCTCTGGCCTGGCTGACCGCTTTCCTCTCAGATCCACCCTCCCAGGTCCAACTTGGGTCCTTCCTTTCATCTATCTTCCTCTCAACCTGTGGTGTTCCCCAGGGGTCTAACCTCTCGCCCCGGCTTTTCAACCAATAACTGGCAACTCTCGCCCACTGCATTGCCACTTTCTGCTCAAATTTCCAGTGCTACGCTGATGACACTCAACTCATTTTCAGGCTGCCCTCTGCCACCTCCTCTCCCTCTCTCATCTCTGATTGCCTAACTGCCATTCAAGATTGGTGTGCCGCCAATGGTCTTTGCCTGAATGCCAGCAAGATGGAGATCCTCCTCATCGACACACCTTTACCATCCTTTCCCCTCACTTTCTGGCCGGCCTCCATTGGCCCTCCTCCTACCCCCACCTGTGAGGTTAAGAACCTCAGGGTCATCTTTGACTCCACCCTTTCCTTCTCCACCCATATCTCTGAGGTCCCTAAACAGTCAAATTTGCTACTGCACCTCCTCAGAGATGCTCTGCCTTTCCTCACCTTCCTGCAGAAGCTCATGGTATCCCAAGCTCTGGTTCTCTCTTTGTTGGACTATTGTAACAGCCTCTTTCTAAATCTACCTGCTCTACTCTCCGCCCTCTGCAACTAATCCAGAACAGGACTGCGAGACTTGTCCTTGGCCACAAGCCCTGGGATCTTATTTCGCCAGCTCTGAAATCTCTCCATTGGCTCCCAACGGATGCAAGGATTTAATTCAAAACCCTCTGCATTGTCCACAAGGCTTTCTGGGGCCTGGGTCCAAAACACCTTCAGGTATCCCTCCGCAAATACCTCCCCTCTCAAGGTCTTTGCTCCTCTCCCTCCAACTCCCTCAGGGTCAGTCATTTCTCAAAGAAACAAGCTTGGGGTAGATCTCTGTCTTCGGCTGGGGCCTCCTTCTGGAACAGCCTTCCTGCCACTCTAAAAATTGAGGAGAACCATCTCCGGTTCTGGAAGCACCTCAAGACCTTCCTCTTTTCTTCTGCCTTTGCTCCCCCTTTCCCCTGCTGATCTGTTCTCTTGGTACCGTGCACCTGGCCACCCTCTGTCCTCCGGGCCCAGGTACCTGCTCACCCCGCCACCCTCCTGCACTGCCTCTGGGCCACCCTTGCACTGGGGTCTGCAGCTGTACCCATACAGCCACCCCTTTTTCTTCCTCTACTTATCAGACCTACCCTGTCTGCTGCCTTAAACCTAGCACTTGCAAATTGCTGGCTGCACTACCACTGTTTGTTGCCTTTATTATTTATTCATTGTTATTTATCTGTTTCTCCTCTGCTTTGCATTTTCCACTTCTCCTCCTTCCATGCACTTTTCCCCTCCCCCTCTTCCCTGCACTTGTGCAATCTCAATGTCACTGGGCCTAGTAAGATTGCTGTTTTGTTCTCCCCTGTTCCCCTCCCTTGCCTTGTTGCACTCTGAAACACTTGTGTACGAGCGCGATAGAAATAAAATATCAATATCAATGGATGGGTTAAGGGTTACAGAGTGAACACTTATGAAGATATTAGAAATTTGGTTATGTTGGAATCTATTTATGATGCCTGCTCTCCTGACCTGAGACAGCACTTGGCTGACTCTAAGGAAATCGATCGAAAGAAGCTAGCAAAGGCTGCTGACTTGTGGGTTGCCAACAGAGCTACTCACAAGGATTCTGGGGTAACTCAGAAGAAGGATGAGGGGAAGCAGCACAAGACAGATACCAAAGAGAATTCCAATACCTCCACTCAAAAAGAGGGCCGAAAACATAACAAGGGTAAGCCACCAGGGAAACTAAATCAAGCTAGCGTACCTCCTGGTGCCAAACCAGAAGGAGGCAGTACAAACCCCCATTCATAAAGACATTTCGAATATGTTATGCTTGTGGGTCAACTGACCATGTGAAAGGGGATCCCAGATGTAAGGGTAAACCTTCAGGGATCCACACTGTCTCCTTAGCCTTCTCCCCAGAGGATGAAGTACCAATGGCAAGTGGAAACTTTCACTTACTGGCTGAGAACCCATGAAATTCTCAGCCAGTGTTTCTTTAGTATCCCTGGGTATGTGGGAACAACAGAATTTAGATGTCTACATTTCCATTCCAAACAATACTAAAATCATATTACAAAGACAGTGTTCTTGTGAATGGTCAGGAGACCCCTGCCATCGGAGACACTGGGGCCAGCATAACTGTAGTTGATGAATCATTTTTCAAGGGAGAGGATGTTGCTAAGGCACCCACATTCCTAAATAAGCTTGCTGGAGGCCCTGTCCAAATGCTTCCACAGTGACCAGCTCCCATCCAGTGCAATGACATGACTGTCAAGATACCTGTCAGTGTGCAGAGTGGAGTGCTTGGGAGAGTCCTGTTGGGGAATGACTTAAAAACTATTGGAGTTGTATGAAGCACCCTCAGGCCTCCCAGCAAAAGGAAACAGGAGCAGACTAGGAAGTCCAGAGAGAGTACCTTAAGAGGCTCTCCAGAGGAGATTATAGAAGAGAATATAACTCCCAGTCGACTGGACTTACTGACTGCAATTTCAAAAAAGAAAGAGGAAAAGGGGATACCTAAAACCTCTAGGAAGAAACCAGCCAGCACTCCTGTGCTACCAACAAGGACACCCCGGAGAGGACTGTCCACCGTCACACCTGTGACTCCTCCCCGCTAAGGCTGAGTGTGTGGAACAACTTTGTGTGGTTGAATAAGCTGCTGAGGAATCAGAGCTGGAAGAGGACCTTGCTCCTGTTGGAGATCTGGATCCTGCAGACCATCCTGAGCTGCAGTCATTATTGGCAGAAGGTGGACACTGTAGGGCAGACTTCAGCAGAGGTCAACGAGAGTGTCTTACTCTTGAAGGTCTTCACCATCAGGCAGCTTCCCAGCTGGATTGCCAAGAGCCACGGAAGCATAGGTTGTATTGGGAAGATGGCCTCTTCTACAGTGAACCAACTGAGTCTATCCCAGGGGACAGCAGAAGACTTGTAGTGCCTCTTGAAAGCAGACGCCAGTTCCTACAGTTAGCCCATGAGCTACCTTTGGCTGGTTACTTAAGTTTTAAGAAGACCAAGGAAAGGCTCTCTTTATATTTCTATTTGCCTAAATTGGGGTCTGATGTAGATAGGTTCAGTAAGAGCTGTAACACTTGCCAAACCTCTGGCAAGATTGGAGCCAAGAATGTGGCACCCTTGGTGCCACTCCCAGTTGTGGGAGTTCCTTTTGAGAGGGTAGGAACCGAAATTGTTGGTCCCTTATCCTCTCCCACATCTTCAGGAAACAGGTTCATCCTGGTTGTCGTAGACCATGCTACTAGGTATCCTGAAGCCATATCTATGAGGACTATTTCAGTTCAGGCTGTTGCTAAGGCCCTAATTGGTATTTTTACCAGGTTAGGTTTTCCTAAGAAAGTTATCTCTGACAGGGGATCCAATTTTATGTCCCACCACATGCAGGCCATGTGGAAAAACTGCAGAGCAACTTACAAGTTCTCAACTGCCCACCACCCTCAGACAAATTGATTGGTAGAGAGGTTCAACCGTACAATGAAGAGCATGATAGGTGCTTTAGAGGAACCCCTTAGAAGAAAGTGGGAGCTTCTACTGCCATGCCTTCTATTTGCTTACAGAGAATTCCCTCAGGAGGGAGTTGGATTTAGTCCCTTTGAGCTTCTCTGTGGCCATCCAGTTAGAGGCCCTGTGGCCCTGATCAAGGAGGGGTTGGAGAGTGCTCCTTCCTCCAAGCCAGTGAGAATCACTGACTATGTGATAGGTCTCCGGAGGGGAATGTCACACATTATGGCAGAAGCATCAGATAACTTCAAAGCAGGGCAGGCTCTGGTGAAGCATTGGCATGACCAGAAGGCCAACATGGTTGAGGTTTCTCAAGACCAGCTTGTTCTAGTTAAGGTGCCTACAAGGCAGAGGGCCTTACAGGACAAATGGATAGGACCCTTCAACGTTTTGGGTAAACCTGGAGGGGTAAACTATCTGGTGAACTTAGGCAATCCTAAGGAGGCTCCCAGAGTCTTTCACACCAATCGTCTAAAAGCTTATGTCTCAAGACCAGAAGTAGGAGCTTTGCTTCTACCTTCAGCCCAATAGGAGGAGGAGAGTGAACCTCTACCTGACCTACTCAGAGGCCAGCCTTTAGATGAGAAAATAGGAGTGAATCTCTCTTCTAATTTGACACCTGAACAGCAGGATGAGTGCAAGTTTCTGTTAAATCAGTTTGCCTCTCTGTTTTCACTATCACCAGGCTTGACCCCTTGGGCCAGCATAATATTCTCACTGGTGACTGTTTACCTGTTAAAAGCAGGGGTTACAGGATGTCAGATCATGTTAGATTCCATATAAAGGAGGAGGTCAACAAGATGCTGAATCTCGTGGTAATGGATCCCTCTACCTGTCCATGGTCTAGTCCAGTTGTTCTAATACCAAAGGCAGGATCCAAGGAGTTGAGATTATGTGTGGACTATAGAGCTTTTAATGCAGTCACCAAGACTGATGCCCACCCTTTACCAAGGACAGATGAACTGGTGGATAAACTTGGTTCAGCCAAGTACCTCAGTGCATTTGATCTCACTTCAGGCTATTGGCAAATAGCACTGACAGACCATGCCAAGGAAAAAACTGCATTCTTCACCCCAGCAGGCATCTACCAGTTTAAGGCCTTTTGAATTAAAATATGCACCTGCTACATTCCAAATGATGTTTAATCAAGTTCTGAATGGGATGGAGGACTTCTGCATGGCATACTTGGATGACATTTCAGTGTTCAGCCCTACTTGGAAAGAACATGTTGACCACTTAGGATATGTTTTACAGGCTCTTGAGCAGGCCCATCTGACCATAAAGGCTAGTAAATGTCAAATTGGTCAGAGCAACGTGGTCTACCTTGGACATGAGGTAGGAGGAGGTGAAATCAGGCCATTGCCTAGCAAAGTACAAGCTGTACAAAACTGGGCCACCCCTACTACTCAAACCCAGATGAAAGCCTTCTTAGGCCTCACTGGTTACTATAGGAACTTCATAGGGAACTATGGGAACATAGCTTCTCCCTTGAATGTAGTCTCCTCTCCCAAATTCACTAAAAAAGTCAGGTGGAATGAGGAGTCCACTCAAGCATTTGAAGGCCTAAAGAAAGAGCTTTGTCAAGCTCCAGTCCTAAGAAATCCTGACTACAACCAAACCTTAATTTTGCAGACAAATGCTTCAAATACAGGTATAGGTGCAGTTCTCATTTAGCTGGATGAGAAAGGTAGGGAGCACCCATTTGCTTCATCATCAGGAAGATGAAGGAACCGGAGACAAGGTGGGTAACCATTGAGAGAGAATGTTTTGCTATTGTGTGGTTCACTGAAGAAGTTTAGACCATACTTGTATGGATCTACTTTTGTGATTCAGACTGACCACCAACCCTTGAGACAGTTGATGCAAATGAAAGGGGAACACGCTAAACTACTGAGATGGTCAATCAGCCTGCAAGGGTTTGATTTTTACCATTGAACACAGGTCTGGGTGTCACCACCAAAATGCTGATGGTCTCTCCAGGATGTTTGACCGGCTGGAGTAAGGAGATTCATCCAGGAGTGGATTAAATCCTCCTGTCCCTTACCCTGTGGGGGACGAGTGTTAGGGAGAATTCTCAAAATGTGCTAATTTCCCTTACCTTTTGAGACCCCCAGCAACTTTGCTGGATTTCTAGGATTTGATTTTTTACATGGGAAGAGTGTGAGCCTTTTTTTCCCACTCTTCCATGTATTTTGATGTGTGTTTTACTTTTGTGTTCTTTGGTTATGGAGTTTTAACACAACTCCTTGGGCATAATCTTCATGTCAGGTTTAAATACCTTTTCTGGGACTGTCTACCATCTCACAGAGCATGTAACAATAAATTGAATTTACTAGTATCTTTAAATTTACTGACCCAGCACACACTAATTTTACTATAGAGTGCTGGAGGGGTTGCCTAGCTTCCCCTGAGTCAAAACACTCATGTAACAGTCAAATGTTACCATTTCCTACTTTAAATGGCTGGTGGCAGTGGTTTGGATCAAACTACCATGATTTTTCCCTACCGCTAACAACGGTAGCATAATAGTAGGGTCAGCCATGTTTTCCAATATGCCGCCCCAGACCCATCTGTAAAAACAGACTCCGGTCATCTTTTTTCGCCATTTCTTTTAGGAAAAGTCCTTCTTGTGTTTGTCTCTGCGTGCCAAACCAGGTTTGTTCCCTTTGTACGTTGCCCTCCTCTGGCGCCTGAGTGTCTGGGATGGACAGGATGTGAGGGAGTTGCCCGAAACTCCCTGTGCTTAGTCTCCTAGGAGACCTGAATGCACTCTAGTGTGATTGGCTGGCTGACTGTCTGGCAAGGACAGCCACCCTGCTTTGTGACTGACAGCCAGGCTGGAATAAATGGAGGAAAACTGTTTAAAAGCAGGTCTCTGGGACTTGGAAAGAAGAGTCGACCACTGGAAGGAAAGAACCGAAGATGAGATGAAGGAAGAGGACTGCTGCAACTCCTGGATGACCGGTGAAGGTCAGAATTGCCTGAAACTCCATCGACAGAGAAGCCCTTCAATGTTACCTTCTTCCCTTGAGTTTGGTGGGAACAACCAACTCGCAAGCCACCTGGACACCGTCCCAATCTGGTCAAATTTTTATCAGAGTGCTGTTGAGAACTGGATAGCCAGAGATAAGGAAACCTGCTCCTGGACTTTAAGGTACTCACACCTTAAAACAACATTTTGCCAAGCTTGTGGCCTCATCCCTGGGCAGTGCAGGAACCTCCCTACGTTCTCCTTTTTGTCCCCACGACTGAAATTCAGGAACAGCAAGATCTGCTCAAACTGCCAGGAACAACTGCCTCAGCTACAGCTCTGCTTCATTTTAAAGGTACTGTGCAACCGCAGTCCGGACATTGTTTCGACTACCGAGAAAATGCATGAAACTTTCCCGACTACGAAGGCTTGTCCTTCCCTAAACATTCATCAAACTTTTCGCCTAGCCAAATTCTTCTAAAAATCTGTGGCGACCAGAACTGTGCTATCCTATGCAAAGACTCTGAATCATTGACTTTGGCCCAGGTCTATGAACCGAATTGCTGGTTGTAGTTTACTGAAACCCTTTGCCCTACCTATGAAAGTATTTGGGCTGTTGATTCTTATAACCTTGTCTTTTTACCCCTTTTGAAAGTATCTGAAGTGCCATTTTGCTCCCACTTCAGGGGAGCTAAACTTGTTAATTTACTTACCGGTTGTGTATTTGTGGTTTATTAGTGTGCGATATTGAGCTGCTCTTGCTAGTGTAATGTTTTCAAACTGACTGTGTAAATAAATGTATATTCTTTTAACAAGAAACTTTGAGTAAGTGATTGTTTGAACCACTGTATTTGTTGGTACTTGTGTAACTTTTTCTCCTGCTCACTTCAACTCTTGAGATAAGTCTGGCTGCTCAGCCATCGCTACCACTTTACTGTGTAGTACAGGCTTGTACCAAAGGTGAAATTGTACTTACACTTGTAGTCTTAATTGCATGTAGTGTTCCCAAAGGGTACTGCAGGTGATTCTGCCTAACACCCCCACCCCCTCCTTTTGTCCAGTTTCTTTACTCCCTTTCATATCTAAATTCTTCAAAGGATCGTCTACTCTTGAGTATCTCCTTTCTTGCGCAATTACACTCTCCATCCTCCTCTTCAATTAGGATGTTGCCCGGCACATTCCACTGAATCTGCCTTTTTACATATTTCTAAATCTCTCCTTTCCACCAATCACAACAAAATGTCTTCTATCCTCATTCTTCTTGACCTACCTGCTGCTTGTGACACTGCTGATCACTCCATTCTGCTTCCCCCCTTTTCTTCCCAAAGGCTTCTCTGGTTCTATACTTCAGTGGTTTCAGCCCCTCTCTCTGATCGATACTGTTTTGTTTCATGGGCTAGCAATCTTTCTTCTTCTCATCCCCTGCTTTATGGTGTCACCCAGATTTATGTCTTGGCCCTTTGTGGTCTCGCTCACTACTTTTGCTCTTTCTTGCCCCTTTGCTTTCCCATCACTTTTCTTTTTTTCTTTTCTTCTGCTTGCAATCTGGGTGTCACCTTTGACTTTTCTCTCTCCTTTTCATGTCACATCACTGACAATGGGGGTCATTATGACCTGGGCATAAGCCATGGATATATTAACTCCATTGCTGCCTCCCATACCGTGCCCGTGTCCGGTGTGGTGCAACGGGGACTTACCGGTCTAGTCCGACCCTGGCGGGACCGGTAAGGCCCCATTGCACCAACCATTCCCCATTCCCATTTGAGCCACCATAGGGTTCAATGGGAATGGGGAAGGCACTATTTACGGGCCTGCTAATGGCAGGCCCATAATTAGCGGCCTGGTCCCCTAACGGGATCCATAAGGGACGTGTGGTCCGACCACACATCCCTTGCGGTTCCTGTTGGGGGTCCTCGGAATCGTGCAGTAGGGCATTACCGGCAACGGTCTCCTTCCCGGTGTCTGGTATGCCCTACCGCCCGACTCGTAATGACCCCCAATGCTTTATTGTCTGTTTTCACCTCCATAACCTTCAAGTTGTGCACACTTATTCTCTCATTCCAAGCTCTAAGTTTCTCATCTTCTCTCGAATCTTTGCTTGTCTTAACTACTGCTCTGCCGTATCGCTTAGTCTCCCTTCTTCTCATCTGGCCCCTTCACTCTATCTTTAATTCTGCTGTTTTTCTCCCGTTTGTCTCACCCATGCTCATCTATTACTCCTTCTCTTCTCTGATGCCTTACTTTACTTTCAATCTCCATCTTCTTCTCCTCTTTCTTTACATTTTCCTTAGTGTCTTCATGGCTTTGATCCTTCCTCTCTCTCTTCTCTAGTCTCCTATTACTCCCCTACTCGTCCCTTGTGTTCTTAATTCATCATTTTTTCTCTTTGTTCTCAAACCGCCACTTTTCATTCTCACTCTTTCACTCTTTCACTTTACTGGCTCCCCAACCTTGGAACACTTACCCCTTTATATACGCTCTTCCACTTATTTTGATGTCTTTTGGACCCATTTAAAAGACTATCTTCTGTCTCTTCTTTCTAATACTAAAAGGAATCATTCTTTTGTACTGTTGTCATCTTTGTCTTTTAAGCGCTTTGGCAAAAGTACCTTTTTAATTTCAATTAATATAAATACAAATGAAAATATAGAGTTGCATCATGGTAGCCATCACACCACACACATTAGGAATACAAATGATGTCACAGAACTAATACGTTAGGGGAGATTGTGTACACACCAATGACACAATGAGCAACAACCTTACCACACTGCACTAATTAATACCCGGCTACTTGAATCATCCTCATTGATATGGTACCAGATAACCAAGCATTGTATCCTTCCTAGCCAACGTTCCTCTTTCAGTTCTTTCCAGAAGAACGATACACCCAGGGTGAAATAACTTATTTGACACCCGCAAGAACAGAAAATGATGCAAACTGTGTCTGGGCCTGATGGTAGAGGTGTGCCCACTAAGCCAAAGGAAGAAGGGCACACAAGAAGCAGGATTATAAGGAGTCCTGTAGACAAGAAAGGATATGCAACAGAGGCTGTGAACAAAAAGGGGCAGGGAATAGAAACATAACAAACACGTTGGGTTCCCTCTTGGGGTGTATGCAGAATGGGGAAAGAGTGTTCCACTGAACTTGGGAAACTCCAGCTTTCTGAACAGATTGCTATAACAGGGGCCCACTCTGAATGCTCATGGCTAGGAGCAACAGTAGTGGGTGTCTGTATCCGAACCCTAAGGCACGAACAAGGTAACAATACTCACAAGACTGAAGCCTGCACAGGTCCAGCAGGAACCGAACAATGACACGAAGTACAACACTGAAACGCGACAAGGGAAGGGGCAGAGATTGACTTCTGGAAATCCAGCAGCCACGTTCTGTACATAGGAATACATAAAACACAAGTGAAGACAAGAACAGAAATATCCAAGGAAAAGGAAGTCAAAGAGAGCAATGTTCAGGACAGAGAACCAGAAGAAAGGAAGGGCAGTAAAGTAGTATCTAAATGCAGGGAACGGTGACCGGAAAACAGTACACAGGATTTAAGAACGGTAACTCAGGGCTGGAAAGACAAGAGAAAGCTAGCAGAGGGAAATTAAGGAAGCAGTATAACTGAAGTGGATAACCAAAGGGAAGGCTGAAGACTCAAAGAAGACAAAGGACAGGAATCATGAACAGAGGGCTGCAGGCAGGAAAGAGAGCAAGGGAGCAGTAGCCAGGAAACAGAGGGCTTTAAATAAGAAAGGGAGCAAAGGGGCTGTAGCCAGGGAACAGAGGGCTGCAAACAAGGAAGGCACAGAGCTGCAGACAAAAGGCAGGGGAGAAAGGGCTGAGAAGCAGGGCAGCAAGGCGGGAAGCACAGGGCTCTGGAACAAGAGCAGGAAGTGACATCACATGACACAACAATTTTCCAAGGAACAGGGCAACAAAGGCCTGGTAGAAAGCTCAATGCAAGAGACCTGTGCTCCTGCAGGCAGCTGCTGATATACTGAGCTGCCCTGTGCTGAAGTAGGCTAATTAGCAGCACCTGGAGCAGCACACCTGAATGTAATTGGCTTCCGCCCTCTCTAGTCCTGGGAAGGCGAAAGCTGCACTGTTTTCTAAGGCTTCTGGGGATTTTAGTGCTAGAACTGCTGCATAGGAATAGCCAGGAAATGGGAACTGCCACAAGGTGCATTATGGGACATGTAGTTTGTAAAAGTAAATAAGAAAGTTCCAAAGCCTTGCAAATGGAAAATAAAGACAGTAATATGAATAGGTGTTGTCTAGGGAGTATTACGGAAACAAAGGTGTCCCAAATAGTCCACAATGGGCTCCAATTGGTGCACCAGTGGCACAATCGTGACCGACTGTTTACAAAGATCCTCTTTGCACCTATCAAACAGGGGTGGACCAGGATCCAAAAAAGACCCTAGTAATGTTTTTCAAAGTTGTTCAGATTTCACCACACTACTTTGTCTTGGGAGGTTAGCTCAGGGGCAACGTGCTTGCCTTGGAAACAAGATGACAAAGAGCACCACAGGTTCAATCCCCGGGTCCGTGCTTAGATAGCTCTGGGTATTAAGCACGTTATAAATAACCTATCATATCAAAGCAAAGCTCAGGGTTAATTGTCTAAGAAAGTTTGCAAAAATGGGACAAAATAGTACATTTGAAAGAACTTTCGATCCATTATAGGCTCCTCCCCTTATTGTTTTCTTTTCACATCTCAGCGGTTGCTAGGACCTGTCGATTTAATTTTTTTAACATTCATGAAGCACACTCTTTTCTTACTTTTAATGCCACCAACATTCTTGTTTCCAGTTTTAACTTTTCTCACTTGGATTATTTGTTGTCTTCTCTTCTTGGGTTACCTGCCTCTTACCTTACTCCACTTCAATCTGTTTTACATTCTTCCCTTCATCTCGTTTTCTCCTTTTCACCTTGCAAATCTATAACTCATGCCCTTTATACTTTACAATGGTCATCTTTCGACTCTCATCTTAAATTTCATTTGCTCTGTCTTGTATTCAAATCCTTGTATGCTATGACTCCTCATTACTTGACATCCATGGTTTCTTGTTCTTAGTCTGTTTGATCTTCATGCTCAGAAGAGTATAGTCTAGTCCTCATGCTCCTTGAGCCCAGTCACATTTGTATTCCTTTTCTCTACTGACTCCTAAATTGTCGAATTATTTTCCTTTCTTCACCCAGTCTATTACCTCTTTCTTTTCTGTTCATACTTAGTTAAAATACCACTTTCTCCTTTCCTCATAATGGACATATATTGTAATAGGTTCCTTTCATTATGCCATATAATGTTATACAGCACTTAGGCGTTAGGCACTATATACATCGAAATATGGACTGAACACCTCCACCAAACTGACTCTCTACTGGAAGCACTCAACACAACCCTTTCAGCCGATCGACACGTGCATCTGAAACAATGTGCGGTCAAACTGAAACCATCAGCACCTTGGTACATGCAAGAACTCAACCTCAGATAAAGAGTCATCAGGAAACAAGAGAAAACCTGGTGCTGTCCGGGACCACTTCTGACCTGACACTCCACAAGGAACTCACAGCAACCAGCTGATTGCTCATCAACGCACCCAAGGCCCCCTAGTGTCAGAACACCATAGCAGAAGCTGACAATAAAAGCAGATCCCTCTTCAAAGTGGACAAACACTGCATCAACCTGCTGCCTGCCCCTGCCATACCGAACTCCATCGGAAAATCCGCCTCCATCAACACTTTCTTCATCAACAAAATCATCAAGATTCACCCGCACGTGGACCCCAACTTTGCATCCACAAACCCACCTCATGTCCCTCCTCTCAAAATCTCCACACCCTGGATAGCATTCAAGATACACTCAACAGAGGACCTAGAAGAAACCTTGGCTGCCATCAAAGCCACATCATGTACAGACGACATTCTCCCAGTATCCATTCTCAAGACCCTCCCCGCAGAATTTATCCTTCCCTATCTGGAGATCATCAACAGCTTCCTAACTCAAGAAACCTTCCCATCAACCCTAAACACAGGCCAAATCCACCCTCTACTAAAGAAATCTACTCTGGTTCCCGATAACCTAGGTAACTATCGCCCCATAACCCATCTTCCCTTCCTAGGTTATTTGATGACAAGGCAGTAGCCGCACAACTACAGCAACACATCAACACCAACAACCTCCACCAAACCTACCAATCTGTGTTCACACCCAGATGCAGCACGGAGACAGAAACCATACAGGTGGTCGGCCCTCAACATCCTGGTGATGGCCACCCCTGCCTCCTGGTTTTACTCAACCTCTCGGCTGCTTTTGACACTGTAGACCACCAGACACTTACGGACACACTATATCGGCACATTGAAATCAGAACTTTGTCCTACACTGGTTAATGTTCTGCATCACCAACCACAAGTAGTTTGTTCTTATGGACTCCTCTAGATCCCCAATACTACCCATCACCTCTGTAGTCCTTCAGGGTTCCATCCTCTCCCCAGTGATCTTCAATCTATTCTTTGAGCTGCTCGGAGCCCTCCTAGCCACACACAACATCCACATCCACCAATACGCTGATGAAACACAGCTATGCCTCAAGATCGATTCCTTCAAGGACATCCATAGGCTCAAAAGCTGCCCCTTGCAGATCCAATCTTGAATGGATAATGCATACTTGATGCTCAACTCCTCCAAGATAATATTCTTATTTCTTACCAACAACACCAAACACCAGGACATACAGACCTGGCTTTCAACCATTAAATCTGAGTGCTTCATACCTGAGCTCACCTCCTGCACCAAGTCTTTTGGGTTCTACCTCGAAAAACACCTCCCCTTCAAGACAGATATAGCTAAGAAAATGAAGACAGCTTGGTATCAGCTCTCCCCCCTGTGAGAAGTCAAGCCCTTACTCCTTCTTGACAGCTTTAGGTCCATCATTCAAGCACTGGTCCTTTTCCACCTGTATGGAGGCAATGCACTCCTCAAAGGCCTCTCATCATGCTCCCTTGTGCCCCTGAGAAGTGTCCTACATGCTGCTGCATGCCTCATCAACTGTCTATGCAGAAATGACCACATCACCCCGACCCTCATCGACCTTGACTGGATCCCACTGCATGCACAAATCACCTTCAGGTCTTGCATCATCATCTATAAGGTAGTCACCTTCAAGTTACACAGCTACCTTGTGGAGAAACTCAGCAACTCTGGTGGACAGAACACCACCAGAAGCCAGGATAGTTGCAGATTTGAAATCTGCCACTGCAAAAACGAAGGACCAGAAACCAAGCCTTCTCTGCCTCTACACCCCAAGATTATGGAACCTCCTCCCCATCAGCATCATACTCCCCCCACGCTCCTACAATTCTGAAAAGAACTCAAGACCCACCTCTTCAAAGAATTTTTCTGCCTCAACAGCTAGCCCATCACATCGCCCTTCACGCCACCTGACTAGATGGCACCCAACCTTCTCGTCCCCACAAGCTGGTACAGCTGTACCCATCCTATGTGGCCCTCTGAATCCCCTGCTGTATGTTCTGTTGTTACCTCTGAAAAGTGCTCCATTATGCACCTGTACTGTTGTATACCTCTGTAAAGTGCTCTGTTATGTAACAGTATTGTTGCATACCTCTGTAAAGCACTCCTTTGCTTCTCGAAGCTAGGTCCATGCTCAATTAAAACAGTAATAATAATACTAATAATAGTAAACTAAAATAACAAAATTACAAAAATTATTAAACATAACAAAAATGATATAAAACATGTGTTAATCATTAGGAGTCACATACTTGAAGATGTATAACACATTCTTTGTGTCAAAGTTATGTGGAGTATGATTAAAGGTGGAAGAAAAAGAGATTGACACCTGGGAGAGAGAGTAAGAAGATCAGTAAACCAGGGTATCCACACACAAATGCCCATTAGGAAGAAGCCCACCGGGAATTGGCAATACCAATTGAGTATTTTTATTTATTTGGACACCTTGGATAGCTTTGCCAACAAAGTACCTTGACAGGGAACCTTGCATTAGTAGAAAACTAGTAAAAGGCACCAGCTATTACATGATGTGACATGTGTAGATTGCAATATTGTCTTTTTCTGGCTACCAAAGACACAACATGAAACAGTAGTGACAGCAAACAGCACAACTAGAAAACAATCTCACTCTTTCTGGTGAGCTTGCAGCCATAGGGAGGCAGCAAAGAAGTATTTCGGGATGGAGGATGGGCTCCTCTTGAATTCGAGTGTTGTGAACCAAGGAGGAGGTAGCCAAGTATTGGGTTTTGTGGAACAGAGTCAGGACCCCAGAGCAGAGATGTGTCACAGAACATAAAAAGGAGGGATTAGGCTAACAATTCCCTTTTGACAGTTTGGGGATCTTTCAGCCTGCCCAACTAATCCCCTTTCCATAGCACCTATTGCACATGGACAGATAGGAATTGATGTCCTTGGGAAGGACTTTCCACAAAATCCAGCATGAGAAGAAGACCAACAGACCCCACTAAATCAGGAGATACAGGGTACACCTGAAAACAACAGAGCTTTAAGTAACTTACTATTTTCTCCAGGGTGGAATCCTGAATGAGTTTTGCAAAATCAGAAACTGTGGGCTTGAGGAAAAGATATTCTGAGAGTGCTGTTTAACTTTATTAAGCTGTGCTCAAGGAGCAGTAATCCTGAGGGTTTTGCTGAACTTTACTAAGCTCAGAACCAGGAGGCTCTAACCCGAGGAATCTTCATGAACTCATAGAGTTAAATTATAGGAGATGCTACCCTCTCATTGTTACATAGACTGTTCAAAGTTGTATATCATTGCCTATTTGGTGCTTCCTCAAACATATCCCTAATATGGGACTGGGGGCAGATATTATGAAAGGGGGGAATTGCCCCATTACCCATATCCAGAGATCCCCCTGGCATTCCTCAGTTTAGCTCCTTTCCATTCATACCATTGCATGCTATGTTGTGTTGATTCATACCATGCATCCATGCATCACTTCCATTTGCATGGTCTGCAGGGATAGGAAAGGGTTGGGCTCTTCTGTTGGTGCTTGCAGAACCAGGAGAAAGTGGTGTCTGTGCATGCCAGCTTTCTGCTGCGCTTTAATTGTGTGCACTGGGGTAATTATGCCTGGAAAGGCAACATTCAAGATCTCAGTTGTTTGTTATTAATTATGTGTGGCAGTTTGTTGGGTGTGTGGCTTGTGTGTTTTGTCTGTAGCATGGCACGCTCAATGGGTGTGTGTGGTGTGTGGGATGTATGTGGAAGAGGAACAAGGAACAGAGTTGGTTAGTAGTTAGTCTGTGGTTGTTTTATTGTTAACTCCATTGTCTGCACTGTCCTATGATTGATTTTTGTCTAGGGTTTGAGTTGTGCAAGGGGTCTGTTTTTATGCTTGTCTCTGTGAATTGAATATCCAGGTTAGGTGATCTTCTGTTGTTCTTATTTCCTTTTGTATCGAATTCCATCGTCTGGCTATCAACCCGGAAGATTGAAGTTCTTCAGAATTTCCTCTTTTCATAGTGTTTCGTGTTGATAGGAAGGCCATTGCCCAATATAAGATTTCTTCCCGGTTGATAGCGGTTTATTTCGTTGTGGACAAATGTGGCCCCTTGCCCGTGTAGTGATTTGTGAATGATGCAAAGGGTTTTAAAGTTAATATTTGTTTTACTAGATGCCAGTGTAGGCTTTTCAGTACTGGTGTGATATGGCCTGGTCTGTTTAGTCTCAGGAGCAGTCCTGCTGCAGTATTTTGGATGTATTGGAGTTTTTTCTGAGGGGTTCTGGCATTCTGAGGCAGAGGCTGTTTGCCTCATTTAGTCTTGATAATACCAAGGGCATGATTACAAGGGTTCTGTGTGGGAAGGTGAAGTAGGGGAGTTTCCCTCTGATTAGTTGCAGCAGGCAGAAGCATTTCTTTGTTATTGTGTTGACTTGTGGTTTTAGTGAGAGTCCATTGTCCATGATCATTCCCAGGTTTTTTATCATTGTGGATGCCTCCGGTTGGGGTCCCATGCATGTTGGTTAACTCAGGTGTGTGTGTTGCGTTATCCTCTGGGGGATCATCATTTCTGTCTTGGCCAGGTTTAGTTTGAGATTGTCATCCAGGCAAATATATCCGTGAGGCATTTGTTGGGGGTATTGTTTGGGTCTTCCGTTGAGGTTTTCTTGATTATGAGTTGTGTATTGTCTCAGGGTTTGAAATTGCCAGGCGCTGGGAGCTATTTAGTTCCTGGTTATAGCCAACAGGAGCCTCGCTTGCTTGAAACCAGGAACAACCAGGAGCTACTTGTGACTCCCCAGGCTAGTGGTGCCATACAAACATAGCTATGTGATATTAACTGTGTGTAGGTTTTGTAATGAGAATAAAAGAGAATAAAAGACACACCTAAGAGACATTTAAAGAATATTGGATAATATATAATGGCCAAAAAGTTAGTTTTCATCACACACACTATGTATTAGCTCCTGGTTCCCCAGACATAGCACCTGACTAAAGGGTGATGCTCTAAACCTAGGAGCTGTTTTTTGCTTCTGGTCATCCAATCCTAATGTTGACCCTTGTTTCTGCCTAGTTGTAGGCAGTCAGTCTGTGGGTTTGAATGAGTTTTATTAGGTGGGACATGTAGATGTTGAAGAGAAGTAGGGAGAGGCTAGTTCCTTGTGGTACACCGCAGGTGATGCATTGCTTTTAGATGTAAATGATGATAAGTATGTTCTTTCCATTTGGCTGGTGAAGAAAGATTTTAGCCATTGTAGAGCGTAGTCTTTTATGCTGCATACCTCCAATCTCTGGATTAGTGTTGTGTGTCTGACTGTGTCGAAGGCGGCTGATATGTCTAATAGTATGAGTGCCGATCAGTTGCTGTTGTATGCGGTTATTTTTAGGTCATCCCATATGGATAGAAGTGCTGATTCCATTCTTCTCATGGCCCTGAACCTGACTTGGGGGTGGTCCAGTATTCTGTTGCTTTCTACATGGTTGAGTAGTATTTTGTCAATGTGGTTCTCCAGTAGTTTCGCCGGTAGGGTACGTTCGATATTGATCTGTATCAGGAGGAGTCTTCCGCACCTGTTTCATTTTTTAGTAACAGCTTGATGTATGCTGTTTTGAAATAATTTTTATGGACTATTCCTGTGTTTAGGGATACGTTAATGAGTAGTCGGTGGGCATGGTCACTGGGGGATCTGGTAAGTTTGGTGTTTTTTAATAGTTTGTTGAAGGTTTCTTCATTTATAGGTTCAAATCAGTTGAGTGTTGTGGCAGTTTGTGGTGTGCTTGCTTCTGCTACTAAGATGTAGTATTGCGTTTCCAGTCAATATGTGGTTCGGGATTTTGATGTGAATGGGATCAAGTGGTTATCTCCATATGATCGGTACCAGTGGGGCACTGGTTGAGCATCCATCTCTGCAGAAGAGTGCATCCAAGGTGTATCCAGGACACTGGGTGGGTCCATTTACTATTTGTTTGAAGTGGAGGGCTTCCAGTAGACAGCTGAGTGAATTTGTTGTGGTTTTGTTTTCTCTTTAGAACCAGCTGTTGAAGCCCCACAAAACAATTATCTTATCATGATATGTGGATAGGTTGGCAATGATATCAATTAACTTTGTTGCAAACTTGGGCTTGTAGGATGATGGATGATGGTCTGTACATCAGAAGGAGCAGTAGGTTGGCTTGGTCATTGCCATTGATGTTGATAAAGAGTGATTGACAGTCATCTATGCTTGTTGGGCTGAGTGGTGTGACACTGATGTGGTCTGTGTTTGCTATTGCAATTCCACCTCCTCGTCTCTGTTCTCTGTTGGAATTAATTAGTTTGAAGTTGTCTGGTATGGCTTTATGGCCAATTGTTTTGTAGTTGTCTGATAGACATGTTTCTGTGAAGAAGAGTGCATTGGTGCCAGTCTCGCTTACAAGGTCAAACATTTCAGTTTTATGTTTATTCATGGATCTTACGTAGAGTAGACTAAAGTGAAGAGTGTGTGCTTTTTCTTTATTATTGTTTCATGTCCTTTCCTGCATTCCTGTCGGGGTGGTGTTTGTTGGGTTGTTGGTTCTCAATTGGAAGAGGCTGTGTTATTTGCTGATAATGTAGTTAGGGCCTCTATTTCTTCGTTGAGAAGTTCGATGATATTAAGGGATGGATTTCTTTGCTCTGGTTCACTGTAGTGGGTTGTTTGTTTATTTGTGTGGTCTTTTTTCCACTCTTTGGTTATGTATGGGGTATGGCAGATTAGGGATTCTGTTCGAAATTGCACACCGTGTATTTAACCTCTAAGGCCCCACAGGGTTACATTTCACAGAATGCATTTTGCATCACTCATTAAAGAAGGCCACGTAACTGCATGTCCCTGAATGCACAATGATTTGCTGAGTGTAAAAGTGCAATGCTACCACAAGCTGTGTTTTATGTTGTATTATGTTATGTTATTTTTTGTTATGTTAGGGAATTTATACCACACACCTCTGCTATTTGCATGGTCTCCAGGCACTCTGGCTGATCTTAAAAAGGAGAGTTTGTTAGTGGGAGGAGAGGGAAAGCAGACAAAAGTGTTTGCTTTAGTGTGGGTGGTTTCAGTTTGGGAAAACTGCTCACTGTGTAGCTTTTGTCCTAAGTGGTCTGGGTTGGTGAGCATGAAAGGCGTTTGCATCCATATGGTGAATCTTGTTTGCTGATGGTGTAATTAAGTGTTGGCCATGTTGAGATTGTGCGAGTTATTAGAGGAGGTATGTAGTTCTATTGTTTGTTGTCAGTGTGGGGGTGTCTTGTGTGTGTGTTAAAGGTCATTTATGGCAAAGTTGATTTATGTTTGCAGGATTATTCACAGATTTACTATGGATTATTGGGGAAATAGAGTGCAATCATCATGGCACTGGGTTAAGTTGCAAGTGTGCAGGTAGTCTGTTGGGGAACTAAAGTCCAGTGTGCCATGGTCACCTAGGTTTGGTCTCTCTTTTACAATGGCCTATGGCTTGCAAGGTTAGCTCAGTATGTTCAAAAGCTATGCCTTTAGTGCTTTCCTGAAGGTCATGTAGTACCCTACTGTTGCAGAGATTTGCTGAAATGCTTGAAAATGCTTACCCACCATTTCTTTTTCAAATAATGTTTGGATTATAGGCATGTAACATTGCTATACCTTAGGGTTAGTTTTGTTCTGTAGATGGCAAGTTTTTCTTTCTCGATTTCGGAACCTTGGTCATGAATTGCTCTGTGAAGAATGCATGGTATTTTGAAATAAATAATTTTCCTCACTGGTAGCCAGTGTATTGATCCTAGTTCTGACATGATGTTTCCTTTCTTGATGACTCTTTGATGGAAGCCCAACATGATTCCCAGGTCAATGATTGCAAACGTCATCCCATGAGCAGGCTATCCTAGAATTCAATCAGCTTTACTCAGTAGATTCACTCAACATGACTACATGTCAGGGTTATCATTTCACAAGAATAGTATGATTAGCAGAAGTGACATCACACCCATAAGGTTGCTGGTAGTGTTGCTACCATAACGGCAAACTACGAGTTCTGATCTTCTGATCTGGCGGGCGGACCCGCATCCAAAAGCAGACCATGTTGGATGCACCGGCACCATTCAGAATGGTGCCGGTGCATCCAGCCTCCCTATTCCCATTGAGCCCTATGGGGCTCGAATGGAAATGGGGAGCATTTTTTACTGGCGCCCGCAAATGGGCAATTACCGTGTCTGGTGGACCGTAATGACCCAGTAATTGCCCATTCCTGGGTGCCGGAAAAAATATGATACCAGCAGCAGCCGTGTCTGTCTTACCAGCACGGCTACTGTCGGTATCGTAATGAAGCCCATCATCTTGTATGACTCCACTGTCCAGTGATATCATAGGAAATTATATCACATGGCTTTTGTGCATTGTGGAATAATAGGAATTGCAATCACTGGCATGGAAACAATTATAATAACCATACATTAATAATATCAACATTTAGTAAGGAAGACACATGGTTACTTGTGTTGTCCACCATACATTAACTAGGGTGATGCCATGGTATGTCATTAGTGCACTCACAATATAGTATGTCAAACAGGACCGTCGTGGGCAAATTACACTGTCTTCATGTCTTTATGTGCCAGGACAGATTCATCTTCATATGCAAGGCATGAGAGATAGATCCCTGTGTGCCCTGTTGTTGTATTTATATATCAAATATTGTCCACAAATGTCAAAGTACTGCCATTGTATGTCAATTAAAGCTTTATAAGCAGGCCACTGTCACCATATGTAATGTATAGCCTCGTGTATCCAGGTGTCACCCTCATATGTCAATTGTGGCCTCAAATGCCCCAACAAGGCTATGTTAAGAAAATCAGTGTCTCATTTGCATGGTATAGTTCCCATATATAAGGTTGAGCCATGCACAAACGGGGCTGCCAAAATTATCCAATATGCAGCTTCAAATGATCCAGTATTACCGTTTTAAGAAAATGAATACCTTGTTTTCCTAGAATAGTCACCATATACACCCTAACATATGCAGGTTTAGCAATCATATCAAAAATGCACCCTCAAATTCCCCATACGGTACAGCCTCAAGTATTCATGTGCTGCTATCATATGAAAATAGGAGCCTGATGGGATTGTGAGTGGGACAGGCAAGTGTTGGTTCATATCTCTTGCCCAAACATTACCCACTTAATACCTTCCTACTATATGCTGGTAGTGGAGGAGAGGACAGGGTAATAGGGTCAAGTAAGAAAGTAAATATGGCTCGTTTTTCGGCCTGGTTGGGCCTCGTCAGTGAGGTGGAGCTGTGCCTCTCTAAGAACAGTGAGCTAGGGTTACACGTCTGGATTACCCAAGTAACTTAGGGTGAAAACCCAAAGCTACTTAATATGCAAAAACATAGACAAGGCCCAACCAGGCCGAAACACGTGTTTGGGGTTGCTGTTGGTACACTTGTTCAGAAGAGAATTGCCAGGCATTTCGGTGCTGGACTGCCCTTGGGCAGGACAAAGACTGATATGTAGTGGACATTTTTCTTCTGTGAAAGGATGGTGAGCTAAAGACTCTGGTTGAGACTCTAACCCCGGATATAGGCCGGTAGTAGAGAAACTCCCAGAACCCTTTTTGTTTTTGCATCCTTAATAAGAAAACTCTTTGAGAATAATACCAGAGACAATAGGAGAAAGTAAAAATAACCTCATAGCTATGACCGTCAATTATATATGTAGATGTATATTGCACTCATGAATCCCAGTCCTTTTGAGCCATTTACAAGTCTTTTTGACTTCATAGCATGATTAAATCCTTAAATCACTCGCTCACTGCAGGTCTGTTATAGTAGTTAAGAAGTTATGATAAAACCAATTTGCACTGACTTTTCCCAAATTGTATTCCTCATAACATTTCACTTGGTGGACGGATTTGGCAGAACATTTTCCCAAAAATAATTTTGGACTCAGACCCTCCAGACTGGACTGAGGAAACCTTTAGCCTGATTCATGGAATTATTTCCGTGAAAAATGCAGATTTGCACGCCTTACCGCCCAAAAATCCCCTTACTTCAAACAGGGATTTTCGGGCAGAAAGGTGCGCAAATCTGCATTTTTCACGCACATAATTCCATGAATCAGGCTGTTTGTCAAATGGTTCAAAAGTTACTATGTCGGAATTGAAACAATATTATGCCTCCTATCGCAACAATTGTATGTGTATTGTTCATTCATTGTTCCTCTGACGGAGTGCGACTGACGGTCTCACCACAGCAACTTCCCAATTCTCAGTTTCTGACTCGACCATTGCCTCCTGAGTTTAGTGTTGTTCCGGAATGTTTATGGGCGGTTGACGACAATGATGTCGGGGTACTACAGATTGAGCCCGTTAAAATAGTTTTGAAGCATGGAGTTAAACTACCACGCATTCCACAATATAAAATATCAGTTGAGGGCGAGCGTGCTTTGAAGTGCATTGTCTCCGATTTTGTGCATCGAGGAGCGATTGAAGAGATTGCAGGTAGTTTGTGTAACAGCCCGATTTTGCCTGTATACAAGAAAGGCGACAATGCAATCCCATACCGTTTTATAATTGATCTACGTGTTATCAACAAAGTTGTCGCCCCACAATTTCCAATTGTGCCTGATGTAACAACGATACTAACAATGATCCCTGCTACAGCTACGCACTTTAGTGTTGTGGATCTGAAGAATGCTTTCTTTAGTATTCCTATACACAAGGAGAGTAGATATTTGTTTGCGTTCACCTTGGGGGGACGTTCGTTCACATTTACTCGTGCACCTCAAGGGTATACTGAAAGTCCAAGCATTTATAGTAGAGCCTTGAAAGAGCAGCTTGATACCCTTGAATTGCTACCTACTTGTACACTGCTTCAGTATGTCGATGACTTGCTTTTGGCTGCAGATTCTGAAAGTGCATGTAAAGAAGGCACTGTAGTGTTGCTTGTTCATCTGGCTAAAAACGGTCATAAAGCTTTGCTCAAAAAATTTCAATATTGTTGTCAAGAGGTCGCCTATTTAGGCTACCTCCTGTCAAAGGAGGGGAGAAGATTGACACCTGAAAGAATAAAACACATTTCTGGCATGTCTGTTCCAAATACACAGAAGGAGGTCAGAGCCTTAATCGGTATGGCTTCTTTCTGTAGGTTTTGGATCCAGAACTTTTCACTAGTGATAAAACCGATGTTGGCTTTGACGAAGAAGGGAATTTCTTTGCCGCTGCCATGGAAATCGGAACATCAACGATCATTTGAGCTTCTCAAAACCGCGTTATGCTCTGCACTGGTTCTGGGTACTCCAAATTATGACAAGGCCTTTGTGTTGTTTGTGCATGAATGTGATGGATGCGCTTTGGCTGTGTTAACACAGGAACATGGAGGGAAGAATAGGCCGTGCGGCTACTACTCTTCCGCCCTTGATCCTGTCGCATGCGCTTTGCCAAGATGTTTGCGAGCTGTCGCTGCTGCTGCCGCGTCTGTAAAACAGAGTGAGGGGATGGTCCTAGGCCATGATTTAATTTTGATGGTACCTCACTCTGTAGATGTCCTATTGAATAAAACCCAAACGCAACACCTCACCTCTGCACGGCTGACAAGGTATGAATTAATTCTGTTCGCCCCTCACATTCAAATTCAGAGGTGTTGTTTTCTTAATCCGGCTGAACTCCTACCTTTCCCGCAAAATACTGTTTGCGGTGACGAAGAATTACATGACTGTCTGTATACTACCGAACAGGAAACGAAGGGCAGGATAGACCTTATAGATACTCCTTTGAATAATGCGGAAGGGGAGCTGTTTTGTGATGGCTCCTATTTCAAACTCCCAGATGGTATATCTACAGCTGCCTACGCAGTTACTACATTTTGAGTACGGTTGTTGAAACTAAGAGAATTCCGCATAACTCCGCGCAGGCCGCAGAGATTATAGCGTTGACCCGAGCTTGTGAACTCTCCGAAGGGCATATAGTAAACATATATACTGATAGCCAGTATGCCTTTGGGGTGGCTCACAACTTTGGGAGGCTCTGGTCGGAAAGAGGGTTCCTAACCTCACATGGGACCAAGATTCAGCATGGTCACCTGATAGTGCAATTGCTCACGGCACTCTCACTCCCTAGGCAGTTAGCGGTCATGAAATGTGCAGCACATCGTAAAGTCATAGATGATGTGGGAAAAGGGAACGCTTTTGCTGACCAGATAGCCAGGCAAACGGCTACAGACCTTAGCGCAGACATTTATGCTCTAAGGGAAACAAAAGATGCCTATGTAATGGATGAGGGTATCGGGTCTGTGCGAGATATCCAGACTGATGCCACAATAGAAGAGTCTAAAAAGTGGGCTGAAGGAATGGGGAAACTAGATGACGATGGGTGTTGGGTGGATAAATCTGAAGGGAAATGGTTGCTCCCTGATTCAAATGTGCTGGCAATGGTTACGATGGCACACGGTCCTACACATGTGTGTGCTCAGCAGATCACGAAAATGTTAGAACAAGTCTGGGTGAATGATAAAATTTTGAAAATTGCACAGCGACATGTTCAGAATTGTATGATTTGCTTACAGCACAATGTGGGGAAGGGGACAGTAACTCCAAGGGGAAGCTTTGGGCCCTCTTATGTTCCCTTCGAGGTCACCCACTTTGATTTTATTGAGATGGAACGGTGTAACAATCTAAAATATGTTCTTGTGATTATTTGTGCTTTTAGTAAATGGGTCGAGGCTTTCCCCGTTAAGGATGCTACTGCCATGACCACTGCAAAGACTATGGTAAAAGAATTCTTTCCATGATTTGGGCTTCCAAGGGTAATTTGGTCGGACAATGGTCCCCATTTTGTTGCAGCAGTAATTTTGCAGATATGCACAGCGTTACACATTGGAAAACGATTTCACTCAGCTAGACATCCTCAAAGTGCTGGGTTGCTAGAGAGATATAACAGCATCCAACAGAATAAGCTTGCGAAAACATGTGCCGGCACCAAACTGAAATGGCCGGACGCCTTACCTATTGTATTGTTAGCCATGCGTACCACACCTCAAACTAAGACTGGGCTCTCCCCATTGAAGGTAGTGATGGGGAGACCTGCTAACATTTGGGGCCTTCCGAAGCCCAAAACCTTGAGGGAGGTCGAGAATGTATTGCTTGTAGACTACTGTAACCAGTTGACTAAAAATCTGTATCTCATTTATCATCGGGTCCAATCAGCTTTACCTGTACGGTTTACGGGCCCAGGACACGATATTCAGCCTGGAAGTTGGGTCCTAGTGAAGGCCTATGAAAGGTCTTCCTGTCTCTCTCCTCGCTGGAGGGGACCCTATCAGGTACTGTTGGTCACCCAAACAGCAGTGCGGGTGGCTGGAAAGAAGCATTGGATCCATGCGAGGCATGTCAAGAAACTTCCTCACCCGACGCCACACGTTACAGAAGAAGCAGAACCCCTCGCTGATGCTACAATCTCTGAACCTGGATTAGCAAACAGCACTGTGAGTGCGTCGGAGAATTTCTCTGAGCCCGTGGAGCTTGGGGAACAATCCATTTTGTCTCCGCACTCTTTGAAAAAGTCACTTCCGGAAACACTGTTTCAAGTTCTGCGACTTCCGTCGCCTCCGATACGTCGCTTCCCTCAGGAAGTGACGTTACCTTCTTTCCGGATCAAACAGTTCTGGGTACCACCAGGTACAACCTTCGACGAAGGAAATAGAACTACGGCATGGGTCTTTTCTGTGCATCTGAAAAGAAGAAGTGATTGAAAGTTTTCTCTTGTAAAAGGAAGTTCTTTTTTGAACAAAAGGAAAAAAAAGGGATTCTGCCGGCTAGGGTTGGGGAAAGACTAAGAAGTCGCGTGACCGTAGTGTCGCCAGCAACGAACATTGGGGTTGTCGATTGAGAAACTATGATGCCTGCCACCTCAATCGCTGCTCCTCGCATTGGACTTGTAAATAAGGGGGTGACCAACTCGGACAACGAACAATGTGCCTGGGCCCCGAAAACGTATTGCTGTGTTGTGTTAATAATAATTGGAATTTGTGTAATTACTGCTGTGGGACTTTGGTACCTCGAAGAAATTTACCCTCTAAAACCTCTACTGCCAATTGAGATTGTACCTATTGCTTTGACTCCCTCTGTACACCTTCACACTTTGTCACCTAGAGACTCCCAGCATTGACGAAAGTACCATAAAAACACTTTAATGATAATAATGAATGCAACGCATGCCATTTTTAATAGGAGTATTTGCTGGATTTGCACCCATTTACCGCAACATAGGAACAAGGGGCTAGGATGGTATATTCACCCTTTACCTTTAACGACTGCTTGCTATGCTTCTCTTGGGGCACTATTTTTGGCCATTGGAATGATAGCATCTCAGGGAACTTTGATGGAACTAATTTAAATGATTTTGAGAAACGTGAATTGACTCCCCTGGGATGCTCGCTTTTTGCAAATAGAAGTAGACCTAATGTTGCTTCAATTAGGCCATCTGATAAACTATTTCTTCCTTTCCAAACTCTCATTTCCTTTAAAATTGTTCCGATAGGCAATAAGGACGCTGTGCCCCCTTCCTACTCTATTAATCATAGCCCCGATTCAGTCCCCTTTTGTGTACAAAGAAATGGCACTCGGTCAATGGGAGATTTTGAAGGTTGTGTGAACATTGTAAATTTGACCGGGGAGAACAGGCCTCTGTATGTAGGGGGGCCTGTCTATTTCGTTTGTGGTAGTTCAGCATTTCCCTGGTTGCCCAACGATTGGCAGGGAACTTGTTATTTAGGAATCCTGTTACCTGGGGTATTTATAGCTAGTACATTGGAAGTTTCTAAGGCTCGCCCGCGGCGGGACGAGAACGGAGATACCCCTGGGCAAGTATTGGGAGATATAGCGAAATCAGTTGTGCCATTTTGGGGACAGATAGCAAACTCTGAAAACATTAGGGGGCTAGCAAGAGTACTGGAGAGAACCATCAACCAAACCACGGATATACTCTACAATATGACACTAGAACAAAAAGCAATAAGATTGGTAGCGCTCCAAAATCGGATGGCATTAGATGTCATCCGCGCAGAACGTGGTGGAGTATGCAAATTAGTGCGGTCCGCTTGCTGTGTTTTCGTACCAGATTCCTCACCGACAATTTTCAAAGCAATACAGAACTTGCACATCCTTAGTTCTGAGGTGCATGTTCCTGTGGGAGATTGGAATATTAGCGCCTGGTTCTGGGATTCTCTACGATCCTGGGGTTGGAAGGTGCTTTCTGTTATCCTGGTTATTTTGGGAATCCTGTTATTCCTTTGTTGCTGTTTCCAATGTCTACCTAGTATATGTGCAATGCTAGGGGGATGTTGTGCTCAAGCGGTGAGCACAGTAGGGCACAACATGTATTCCCCAGACACAGCATCTAAAGAGTTTGTGTTACAAGAGGTTCTGATGAACGACCTAATGGCTATAGACATAACAGATAATGATTCAGGATGTATGGACGACAATGCATGGAGTTATTTACAGAAGTATTAGAAATGATATTAGCACTTGGCATAGGCCAAAAGGAGGGTTTGTCGGAATTGAAACAATATTATGCCTCCTATCGCATAAAATTGTATGTGTATTGGCCTACGCCAAGTTGTCTAAACATCATATGCAAACAAACTCCACAGCAAGGTCTTGACCTTAGAGACAAGTAATGTAAGTCGCCATCTTGGATTAAGCCGCCATTTTAGGTTCTCTTGTAATATGGAAGTCACCCTGAACATCAAAATGGAGGCCGAATGACATTCTGAGTAAAATTCTGGCCGTAGTGACCTCCGTACACATGAATAATTGATATGCCTGCAGGCTACTTGTCGGGGTCGCGAACTGAGACCTTGTCCTACTGTTGACCTATGTGTAAATGTACAACTATATCAGCGAAACTAATCAAAATGCATATATTATAGGATTGACCTGGCAAGGAACCTATAGGCCCGGCTCGTAGAATGGTTAAACCGCGAGAGGGTTGGCCAAGGGCTGGACAAATAGTATAAAAGACCCAAGTATTCAAATGCACGGTCTCTCTCACTAACGCATTGAACTCTCGTTGAAGTTCGTTATGTTACTCTGAGAGCCAAATCGCTATCCGTTTGTCAATTGACTTTGGTAACTGCAGTAGCTTTTAAATAAATCACTTGTATGTTCTTTGTAACCTGTGTTGGTGTGTTTCTTTCTGGACTTCCCGGTCTCATATTATTTTTCTGTTTCCACAACTAGGCAAGGAAAAAGCAGTTTTTGTTCTACACACATTCGTATTCTTATAGTCAAAAGGTGCTTCCATTGAATAGCCATAGTGTGAAAACCTTTGGGCAGAATTGTCAACCTTTGTTCTTTGCTCGATGTGAATGATTTGTGCAGTAGTCCATTGAAATGTCTTAAAAGAAAAGAGTCTAATTGATATTTTGAGGAGGTAAACAGGTGGTTTCACATCAGGTTAGAGGTGAGGGTGAAAGAAAAGAAGAAATTGAGTAGTTGGAGAGTTTGGGCAGGGCAGAAGATACCATTTTGAGTCAGATCATTTTCAGCTTACCAAAGAAATTCTATGAGATTCATACAGGGATTCCATGAAAAGGTTGCAAGATGTGCTTGGAAAAAAGTGCACCATGGAACAGGTGCGTGAAAGGGGATACTGGGAGTAGATCAGGGAGGGTTCACACAGTGGGGACATGGTAGTTGAATTAAGGAAGGATGAGGGAGGCACATGGAGAGTGGGGATGGGAAATACATTTGAATCGTTGAGCATTTTGTCATTTCACAGTCATCAGGAAATTCTCCATAAAAGTGTGAATGATTACCGTGGAAACATATGGTAGCATGAAGTTTACCACGGTATGTTTCTGCAGGAATTCTTTGGGGGTACTAAAGTAGAAAAGAAAGAAGGGGAAAAAGGGGGACAGTGGTCAATTAGTCATTAGTTATAATGGTGCAACATGGACAGTGTTTTTGGAAAAGAAGATGTACAAAACCCATGGGTGACCAAATAAACTTGTGCATACAGAAAAAGTCACACAAGGTAAAAATTACAAACTTTCTACTTAAATCATTTCGCTATGAAACCATCATGTTTATAAGAGAATGGACCACAAATCATAGATCCTGCTATTATGGATTTTCTAATACATGAACTAAACAATATTGATTGTGTTCACAATAATACAGTGAAACCATACATGCACTTGTTAAAATATGAAATATGCTTTACATAAACTACCCCTAGTGTTGTAAAGTTTGCTACTATCATTCGGGGTCTGTGTTAGACCATACAGTACCAGTTCAGTGCTGCATATTGTTTTACATCTCATAGCCAAACTGTACGTCCATTTATTGTTTTATAATCTTAGAACACAGATGTTCATCTTGTAACCATCTTGCCCAAAATACTCAAAAACAATTCAAAACCACCTGGACGTCGCATAGAATATGGTTGCGGCTCCATTTCGGATTCGTTGGCACAATACATTGATTTTTTTAATTAAACCTTTGGCCACTAATATTTCTAACTATCTGAAAAACACACACAATGTCCTTAATTTAGTGGTAGGAAGACGTTTTGACAACTGACAACAGATTTTAGTCTCTATGGATATCGAATCTGTGTGCACTAACATCAATCAAGACAAAGCACAACTTATACTGAGGCAAGCACTAGAGACACAGCCTACGCCCCATCAAGTTCCCAGTGAATTCCTTGTTGAATACTCTGGATTAGTGTTAAATAAAAGTTTCTTTATGTTAAAAATGGAGGTTATGACCAAACGAAGGACACAACAAAAGGATGCCTGTTTGCCCCTTACTTAGCCACAGTATATATGGCTTTCTTTTTAAGAAAACTTTCTCTCTCCTTGATTAACCCATTCTGAAAATTGATGTACCTCTATAAGAGATACATAAGGACAATATCTTTTTAATCAGGTACAACAATGTCCATGAATTGCATGAGTTTTTCCAATGATCAAGGGCTTGGATCCTAATTTGAAGTTTACTTGTCAATTTAATGAAAAGATCATTTTATATCTTGATCTAATTGTTTTACATCAGGAAGGAACACTTGAAGTGGATCTATTTAGAAAAGTGACTTATAAGAACACCCTACTTCACTTTTTCAACCACCATCCCAAAGCGCTACTCAAGAATTTACCTGACAGCATGTTTTTGCATATTCATAGAAATTGCACTAAGTGACTTTCGTAGATAAGCAGATATCCGACAAAACAGGCGTCTAAACAGAGGTTACCCTCTCAAATTAGTCAAACAGGTTTGTAAAATAGCATTTTACTCTAATAGAGATGTCCTTCTACAACCACACACTAGACGAGAGAATAAATCATGATTAATCTGTGTGATCACATTCCGTAAATTTAGGAATGCTATTACATCGATCATTGAAAAAAATGACACTTGATTCAGACAATTGAACATTCTGTAGGGAAACAACGTTTTGCTTTCAAAAAGGTTACAATTCTGAAACAAAAATCAGTTAACGCATCCCACATTATCAATCAACTGGTTTCTACCATTACCTCAATGTGGAATTTGCCAATGAAGGAACACAGTACATGTGGAGACTGCTTACTATCCACATTCTCTAAAGGAATGACACATTTTGTTCATGAAGGCAGGAGTTGGGAATTGGGAGTTGGGAATTGAAGACATACACTACTTGCATTAAATGTCCTTGCGATCTAATTTATGTAGGTAAAACAAGGCAATTATTCGTATTAATAAACACTGATACAAAATGCGAACTAACAAGCATTTATTTGAAAAGGGAGATACAGAAAATAACATGTCTATGAAGAACATGCCTGGATTTGCAATTTAAAATGTCTTGTACTGGGTCTTAATCCACAAGAAGTGTTATGAGTATTGCTTGAAGTCAATCATTGTATTCTTGTGAGGTATTGAATTATATGTATGATACATTCATGCATTAATTCTAACACAGACTGTGTTAAAATCAGGCTAAAATTATGTCGAGCATGTTTCACTTTAAATTTCATGAACAATATGATGAATTATCTGATGGTGCCATGTCATTGTTATGTCGAACAATGTATGATGTAGAATTACATGTATTTAAATTGGATGTATACCATTTGTTTGTATCAAGTTGCCCGTTGCTGATTTAGCCATTTATTTTTTTTTGGACCGTTTTGAACGCAAATATATGTGGGGGGAAACCCACCACAGCTGCCCCCAAACCCTCTATATTATTTATTATGCCAAACCCACCCCCATATATATTTGCTCTCAAACCGGCCATAAAAAAATCGGCCGCGGGCAAATCGGCCCTGGTCAACTTGGGTAATACCTTTAAATTCACTGTTTCATCATTTACTACTTTAATATGCACTATATACTACATTCTAAGATGGTGCCCACCAACACGATAGTTCAGCTCAATGCGAAGTAAGTCCTTTACTTATTCTTTAGGTCAGACAAATGGTCTATAAGTAACAGCGATATTGCGGTGAATTATATGAATGGTGTCATCTCATTGTTATGTTGAACAATATATAATTGCACGCATTTAAATTCATTATGTACTGCTTTACTTTGCACGATTTCGCACATTCGAGGAATGTGCCCACCAGAACGACAGTTCAACTAAATGTGAAGTAAGTCGTTTTGCTATTTTTATTACGCTACACACATGGTTTACAAGTAACTGAGATAACACTCTGGAGCCCCGACATCTTTAGACAGCTCCTTGGGAAATCTGGTCCAGCTTGAATCGTGTGACCAGGAGACAGTTACATTTATGGGGTAACCATAACCTTGCCAGATTTTAAAAATGTAAACAAAGTTTAGGATTTGAGGATTAGTTAGATCTGATGCCCCTTACCTATATGGGTAAATTGCTCTGTGTTTTCAGCATTTTATCACTAGTATATCATCAACAGGCGTGGATGCTACATGACTCCGAACTGTGTCCTGTATGCATTCTGTAGAGAGAATGAGCTGAGAATGTTCTTTTTTTCTGCCCAAAATATGCCCAGTTGCCTTCCGGAATTCCATATTGAGGGAGCATTCTGTTAGATGGGTTCAAGATGCACTCCTCTTTTGTAAAATGACTTGTAAGAGGAATGTAGTCTTAGCTTTTTCTAAATGTGGGTCTAGGGCCTGGCTCCTCAGGAGCAAGTGCATCGAGTCACGATTAGGAGGCCTCTAACTTGTTTGTACTTTAGAGTTGCTTTGCACTGTACTTCCAAAGAATCAGGAGCAGGCATATCATGTTTTAGTGACACTGGAACCTGAAGTTGATAAACACAATGCACTTTCCTGTTATTCAGCCCTGTAAGATTTGATGTGTTAACTATACAATGAACTTTATTAGCCATTTAAAACCTGAGTATTAACCAAACTATGGACTTTATTAGTCATGTATTACCTGAGCGATGCTTTTTAAACTGTTTGGATGAATTTGAAATCAGGTTTACTTGCAGGTTATTCATTTGGTTTAGTACTGCAACTTTATGGACTGTGATTTACATGTGCTTATACGTTTTATGACACTCGTCGAAATTAACTATGATGATGATTTATGGGTTTAATGATTTAAAAATTCAACATCAGGATTTCACCTGAACATTTTACGAAATGGTAGCTTTACTCGGACAAACGTGATCTCCCTAATAAACAATTTTATTTCTCAGATAAATGATACCATTGGTGATGACTCTTGGTTTTTATGACTAAGTTGGGCATGTCCTTCAATAATGCCTGTAACCACTTCCTAAACTGTAACTACGCTGTGATACCTAAGGGTCTGGGCGTATAACAAATGCAATAAATAAATAAATAAAATTAATGCCATCTGCAGGTGGATATGAACTCAGTAGCCTGTTTGAAGTGACTACAGCAAATAATGTTCCCCTTTCCCTTTTTTTTTAAATATTCTGAGAACCCTCAACAATATATGTCCTTATATAATTATGTAGATAGCATTTCCCGAGGAAGACGTGGCATCAATGAGCCAACATACGTCGAAACAGCATGGAAGATGAACCTTTGTGTTATGCGATTATAACACAGAAGATGCACTCTTACTGTTTGGCTATGAGTTGAAAAACAAAATGCAACACTGAATCGGCACTAACACAGACCGCTAATAGTAGCAAACTTTACAACACTAGGGTCTGCTGTGAGTTTATGTAAAGCATGTTATATAGATGGTCTGCTGTGAGTTTATGTAAAGCATGTTATATAGATTTTTTTAATAAGCACATGCATGGTTTCAATGTATATATGTGAACACAATATTTTTTTCCCAAGATTTAAAGAATGCATAATAGCAGAATATATGATTTGTGGTGGGTACACATGTAAATGCTTACATGTACATGCTTCTCATCTTGCCCCTCTCAAATCTATCTACCACTCTACTGTCCGTACCCTCTGTCTCCTTTCCCCGCACAACTCTATTTCTTCACTGTCCTCCCTTGTCTGGCTTCCCTTCCACTCCCAACTTAAATTTCGTTTCCTCTGTCTAGTCTTTAAGTCTCTCCATGACCTGGCTCCCCTCTATCTCTCCTCTCTCCTCTCTTTCTATAATCCCTCCAGCCCCCTCCGTTCAGCCGACCACTTCCTACTCACAATTCCCCCTTCCCCATGTGTTTCCTTCCATTTCCGCTCCTTTCAGCTCCTAGCCCCCCTGCACCGGAATGCCTTACCTCTCTCAATTTGCTCCATTCCTACCATTTCCTCCTTCCGCTCTTCCCTGAAATCTCTCCTTCTCCATTCCCCGCCTTGAAACCTTCCCCACCTCTCATTCCCTTCCCTTCACTTGAATCTTCTCTATTATCCTCTCTTCCCTCCCCTTCCCCTTATCCTCCCTCTTTTTCACCCTATTCCCCTCCTGTTTCCTCCCTCCTCCTTCCTTGCTCTCTTTCCTACTCCCTCTTACTTTTTTTTGCTGGTTCGATTCATGATTGTAAATTGCTTCTACTGTTTTAGTGTCTATGTATACTGTTGTTTAATTTAAAGGGCTTTGGATGAAAGCGCTATATAAACTAAATACATACAAATAAATACAAATACAAATGTAAACATGTTTTGTTCATAGTGAATGATTTGAGAAGACATTTTGTTATGGTTCCCTTGTGTGACTTTTCTGAATAGACAAGCAGCATGGATAGCTGCCATAGGGGAAGTCCATGGCCAGTGGGGTGTGATTATTTAATAGTGACTGGAAAATGAAGGCCAATGTCCATAAGCTGTGGCCACTGGTCATTATCTTTTTGACTAATTATTCCAGTGCGGACAGTGGACATTACGAAAGGGATCAGCATATTTATTTTATGCAAGCCATGGCCATTATGCCACAGTCTTTTTCACTAATTGTGACAACATAGACAGTGGCCCTGGAGAACTCCCGCCTCCACATTACCCAAACACCCTTGTTTCCCTTAACACCGTCCACTTCACAATCGCTCCCTACACTTAAGTTCTATCCACACTTGCCACCAAACTAAACACACTCACGCAGAAGAACATTCACTTTCAATACCACACCTTCTCCATTTATGCCGCCACAGTCCGCCATTCCTCCTCCCTCCAGCTGTCGCTTGGTCATCCACCACCTCTGACCTTCCATGCATACACTACCATTTCTGCTCCCTCATGCATTCCTAAAGTGCTCTCCCCTTCTCCAGATTCGTTCTATTTACCTCGTCAAACTTGCCCTATCCATCTTCCCCACTAAGGATGAGTGATTTGCTGTTCAATTTTACAAATAGGCGGCTAAGACCTGCCACTTCTTCCTCTTGGCTCACTCCCGAACAGCAACAATGTCAGCACAAGAGTTTTCATGCTCCAGTCTGTGCTTGTCGGTTTATCTCTGTATGCCCGAAACGTAAGTTCTTGTGTTATGTTGGTTTAATTCCCCCAGTAACAATCCCTAGGGGTTTAGGGTATTTGTAGCGTTGTGGTTTTGCTGCTGGAAATGGCAATTCCCAACATACTGGTGGCACTGAAGCTTCTCTCTTTCACTACGCTTCTTTGCTGCTGGAGGAGTGTGGGCTGCAGTGGAACTAGATGTTGCTCATTGGGTCACTGGTTGCTTGTGGTGAGGCGCTGGTACTTCCTGTTGGGCTTGTTGAATGGGTTGCTGCAAGAATAAAACAGAACTCTGACAAGTGTTGTGCTGCGGGGTCCCGGCAGTCTCCAATAATTGGGGCCCCCCAGTCCCACCACCCCATGGCGGGACACATTATCCCACCACGACAGTAGGTGCGACGGGAGATGTGCCCACCATTTTAAATTAAGGCAAGCTGTGACTAGCAGACGTTGCAGTTTCGGCAATGCTGTGGCTGGCTGGCACTTCTGTCAGTCACTGTAACTTCCTCTTTTGACCCCTCAACTGAGGGGTCACAAGAGAAAGTTATGGTCCCTTTGTTTCCCCATCCCCTCTGCAGGTCACTGACCCGCAGATCACAGAGCCAATAGTTTAGCTGAGGGTCAAAGACGCCTCAGGCTCAGCGATCTAATCTGCTCTGCTGTGCAGAGCACAGATCACTGACCCTGCGTCGTCTGTCTGTTGGCAAAACTTTATAAAAGATGCCTTGAATTGTGTACTTTTCAAGCCATTTTTTATAAAGCTTTGTCGATGGACAAAGACGCCTCAGGTTTTGTCCGTCCTCAATGCTTTATAAAAGATGGCTTGAATTGTGTACGTTTCAAGTCATCTTTTGTGAACATAGAAATATGTTGCGGATTTCTTTGTGTATAAAATAACACAACCCCCTCGCCCTGCTCCATTGGCTCCCTGCCCCCTTTAAGCAGCCAATCGCGAGCCGTCAGGCTCGAGCCGGCTCCAAACGAAGGCACCCATACAAAGGCACAGTGCCTGTCGTGAGCCTGTCTGGGGCCGTATGGGCTCTGGGCACCCAGCGCTGCCACCCAATACTGGTAAGTCACACTTGCCTTATCCTGCCTACCCAGCCCCTCAATCTGTGAAATCACGCCTGCTGTGCCAAAACATTACTGCCACCCTCTCCTGCACCTAACTGCACTGACACATGGCATAACACTCTGCCTTACCACCTAAGACTGTAGTCTGCCCAAATCACGTATCTGGATCCCTGAGGCATCTTCAGCCGATGCACTATCACGTTGTCAAGGCATATGCTGCATCAACCAGGATCAGAACCGTCTAACTATTGCTGAAGTTACTGCCTATTTGAACTTTGTGAAATTGCTGCCACTTTCCCGTTTTGTTGTTACCAGCTATTGTCCCCACAATGATGAAAATAACTTCCCTTACTACTGCTGCATGATTAACCCTCACAGAGGACCACAACACCTAGCTGAACCATCACTGCTTCACTAGTCACATGCACTTGTAGCATCACTGTGTCCACCAGATTTAGACCTACTCCCATTGCTTACATAACTTCATTCATTTGAATCTATTACTGTTACCAGGTTACACTGACTAGCCTTTAAGTGCCCCGCGCCAAAATTGCACCTTGCTTATGTGTGTTTTTGCATTGCCTAGCCTTTAAGTGCCCCGCGCCAAAATTGCACCTTGCCTATGTGTGTTTCTGCATTGCCTAGTATGATGTGCCCTGTGCCTAATGTAACTGTGCTGTACACTAGGGTCGCCAGAGACCACTGTGCAATTGTGTTGTGCCCTATGGTCACTTACTGACCACTGTGCAATTGTATTGTGCCCTATGGTCACTCACTGACCACTGTACACGTGCGTTGTGCTTAGCTGCTACCCTAACCATCCTGTTATCTGCTCCATTTTTGCCAGTTTACACACAACTCCAATCTAGCTACTATACTCACGCCCTCCCATTGCCTTGAACTATGCCAGCCTGGCTCATCCTCATCATGTTCCCCTTCTGTGTCATGCCTAATCACACGCCTTGTAGCAGAAGCAGCTACATCCCATTTAGCAATGGTCTAGCCAAGCTTGGCTGCCCTAGACATCACCCCATTCCCTGCCCCACACCCTTCCTGCCCACCCTGCCTCCCTTCCCCCACAGTGCCCCTATAGACCATACTGCAAAAATCGGCGTCACCCTAGGTCACCCTCGACTTAACCGCGTTGACCTTGCCAAAGATGCTCACTGTGACACCAACCAAAACTCACCCAAAATAACAGAATATCGCCATACAGCCTACCCCAACATCACCACCCGCAACAACAGACTAGGCTGCAGACTTCTCACCCTACTGAGTAAAACACTAACTACGCCCAAGACTAAAGAGACCAACAAAAATAGCCATGCAAGCACCGGTTCACTAAAAGGAGCCTTACTTAACGTCAGATCCCTTGTTGCTCACCCTACTGAAATCGCCGACCTCATCAGTTCAGAAGACCTGGACTTCCTTGCCACCACAGAAACCTGGCTTCATGCAGCAGCAGGTCCCTACCTAACCCTTGCGGTTCCTGACAAGTACTCCACCCTTAGGGCCGACAGACACAATGCTCGTGGAGGAGGGGTAGCTCTCATATTCAAATCCTCGCTTGATATTAGATCTGTCACCGTCCCCATACTAAATTCATGTGAACACCTTTCCATTAAAATACAAACTTCACCTAATACCACTATCACCTTGGAACTAATATACAGGCCCCCTGGCCCAACAGGGATCTTTGAGGAAGATATAACCTCCCTCATAGCAGAGAAATCTAAACCTCTCTCACAGATTATTATCCTAGGTGACTTTAACCTGGGTTAGAATGATCCTCACGATACCCCTGCATCTTCCCTTGCTAATGCCCTCTGTGAACACAACTACACTCAACTCATCACCTTACCTACGCATCAGAAGGGCAGAACCTAAGACTGGCTCGCTGCCTACAACTGCAACATCACTTGTAAGGACCCCCAACCCCTCATATGGACTTACCATCTCCTACTTTCATTTGATATTAGCACCAACAACCCGAACCACATACAGTGCCCCCCGGCACCAGCTTGTCTGACTAGAAATAAGCGTAACATTACCGTAGAAACCCTCATTCCATTGGTTCTACCTACCCTTAACATGATCCCTGACACATCGGACCCTAACGTACTTGTAGACACCTACAATGACGCCATGTCCAAAGCCATTGACATCATTGCACCCTTAAAATTACGTAAAAGTAAACCTAGAGCCCATCTTAACTCCTGGTACACACCAGAACTTAAAATATTAAGAAATAAGAAAACTAAAATGGAAACCCTGTGGAAAATGAATCCATCTGAGGAACACAAAATTAATCTCACCAATGCATCCTCCCTCTATAAAAAAGAAATAATTTGCTCCAAAAAGGAAGCCTATAATGTAAGAATAAACAATGCTAGCTCCAATACTAAAGAATTGTTTACTATCTTGAAGGAGCTAGAAAACCCCAATCCACCTATGGACACGTCCGTGAAGGATCAATCATGGTGCACCAGCATCCAAAACGCCCTTGCGAATAAAATCACCGGCCTGCAAACGAAAATTGAGAGTAAAAGACTACAACTCTCCAACAGTAACCTACCCACCCCTAGTTCACCTACTACGTCCAATATCAACTGTGGTTTCACCTTCAAAAAGGTAAGCGCACTAGAAGTGCAAAAAATTATAACTTCTCTCAAACCGTCAAACGGTAAAGGGGACAGCTGTCCCGCACAGATTATAAAAGATGCCGCAAGAGACCTCTCCCCATTTATTTCTAAACTTATAAACGTATCATTCTCTACCAACTCAGTACCTAACAACTTGAAACAGTCATGGGTCCTCCCTCTTCTAAAAAAACAGACCCTGGACCCAGCTATTCCTACTAATTATAGGCCCATCACCACCGTTCCCTTCCTGCTAAAAATCCTGGATAGAGTTGCTTACTTGCAAATCCAGAATTATCTAGAATCCAACCAATTACTGGGACTGCGTCAATCTGGCTTTCGACCTCAGCATGGAACAGAAACTGCCCTTGTTTATCTCAAAAGTCAGATCGACGACATTAAAGACAAGGGTAAGGCTGCTATCCTACTCCTCCTAGACCTCTCAGCAGCTTTCGACTTGGTCGACCATAAAATACTCTGTAACCACCTCTCCTCTGCTGCTCATTTCTCCCCTTCTGCTGTCACATGGATACAGTCCTTCCTGGCCAACAGAACCATGAGGGTCTTTTCCCCTGTGGAAGCAGCAGACCCCATCCCCATTACTTGTGGGGACCCACAAGGCTCATGCGTCTCCCCCACACTTTTTAATATTTTTACAAAGCCTCTCTTTGATAAATTGGATCGTCTGGGTGTCACCTATACAAACTATGCGGATGACACCCAGATACTCCTCACCATATCTGGCAATTACAATACTAATGTCACCAGGATCAATGAAATTTTCTCTGTCATTCAGGCATGGATGGCCACTCATGGCCTCTGCCTGAATGACGAGAAGACTGAACTGCTCATTGTTGGTTCACCTAACAACCTACAAAAACTGAGCCCCAACTATTCTAAAATCATCATCGATGGCAACACCATCCCTGTCGCCAAAAACGTGAAAACTCTTGGTTTCTATCTTGATGCCAATATCAATCTCACCCAGCAAGTCAATTCTACCGCTTCCTCCACCGCCTACACAGGAAAACTAATTCGGGCTTGCATACCTTTTATCTCTACTAATAGTTACCTTACCCTAGCGAGAGCCCTCATACAGTCCAAGTTAGACTACTGAAACAGCCTCTACCTAGGTGCCAACCAAGCTATAATTAGTAAACTCCAAGTCATTCAAAATAATGTGCTCCGAGCAGTACTAAATATTCCTAGGCGAGAGCATATCTCCAACACTAGAATCACATGCAAATGGCTTACCATCCAACAAAAAATTGACCTTAAAACTCTCTGCCTCACATACAAAGCTCTCAACCACTTAGCCCCCCGCTATCTTACCAATAAGTTTACCTGGAAGCAGTCCAACAGAATTACTAACACCCTATGTCTCATGGTGCCCAGATTTATCTCTAAAAGAGCCGGAGGCCCTAGCTTCACTGTCCTCGCCTCCCAACGTTGGAACTCCCTGCCACTAAACATTAAGTCGGCCAGTTCCTTCCAGTCCTTCAGGAAACTTGCCATTGGGTGGCTATTGGCACAAAGTCAATTAGTATGTTAGACACAAAGTCAATTAGTTTGTTAGACACAGTTACTATCTGTATATATTGTACATGTACCAGTTATGTCTTAATTGGCCATGGCCTGTACTCTCTGTATATAACTTTTGCTAAAGTATCACTGTTAATTACCATGTATTGTGCTTTGTAACATGTACCAGCGCCCATTTACTCCCGGGTCCGGAGCGCTTTATAAATAAATAAACAAACAAACAAACCATAGGAAGGTACGCATACAAATATAAAAATGCTTACATACATTTATATATTTGTTTGCATAATTTACTATGGTTTGTGCACGTTTCAGGTCAAGCCCATCATGGAAGCCACGCCCGCAAATGAGCCCCCCGCCCCTCGATTTCTTACACCACTTAAAGCACTGGCTTGGGATAACAGTGGTCAACACAAAAACATGCTGGCACCATAGGGGAACAGGAATGTGGCCCCTCTTAACTGCAACCACCTCCTCATGAGCAGGTCTGGCTCTGGATTTCCCCTAGTAGGTCCTGCACCCCGACTAAGAGGTGTGCCAGCCCCCTCCTGACAAGGCCAGTGTACCAGAGTGCAGTGGGCCAACGTTTTGCTATGAGGTTGCCAGAGCCGCCACAAATGAGCACATAGTAGCGATTCACCGAACTTTTGAAGAAGTCACTCGCAAATATTCACAGGTCAGCTTTTGGGATGCTCATCTGGCACAGTTAAAGACCAGTGGGTAGCCAACCAGTCACAGCCCTTCAAAAGTGACCACCTCTGCTCTGCGATCCACCTGTCTCACAAGCTCACAACAACTGTGGTAACAACACATGCCAATCTCTGCTCCACCCTGTGATGCCACCTAGGGGAACCTGATCAGGACCCAGTCAGCACAATCCCATGATTAGGTTGAGAGTCAGAAGATGCACGCCTAGGTGCCTCTAGGCTTTGTGCGCTACATAAATGGCAAAACAAATAAATAAATAAATGCATGTCAAGAGGGTGACAGCAGAGAAGAGCTATCAAGTAATAGTATCTAAACAGAGCACACACGCACACACACGCACACACTGGCTTAATGCTGAACAATCAATTGGGACTGACTGGGCAACGCTTCCGTGATCTATCGATATGAAAGTGCACACATAACTCATGGCACGCTGTTTACAATACATGACTACAATGCGAATCCCGGAAGAGTCATATTTCACCTCATAAATGAAATATACCGAGGGACAGAGTTTGTCTTTTTTTTAAAAATGTTTTTCAATTTTCGTTTCTGTGAAATCAAGCAGTTGGCCCATCCAGGTTGCAGATGTGCCTTTGCAGTTAGTTCGACCATAAATCAGCCAGTAAACAGCATTTTATTAATCTTGTTAGATTGCACGCGGTATGTGACCGAAATACCCAATGCTGTCCTGCAGTAACAACGGAGGTCACACGCATAAGATGTCGGCAGTCCCTTTTCATTGTAATGAAAATCACGCACGTCCATGTTTTTAACGCAGGCGCGATTATATTTTGAATTCTAATGTTATTTCTCTTAGGAATTTGGCACTTAAACGAATCAGAATCACAATTTACTGAATTGTCCAAGTAACCTGCCACGATGGGCTTGATGCAAATACGGCCATGCGGTAACAAGAATTGGTAAAGTGGTGGCACTACATTGCTCTGCCGCGTTACTGCCCAACCTTACTACGAGTTTTGGTGGTAACGTGGAAGATGCACCTTCTGCAAAAAAAAAGCTGGAGGTAAATCTTTCACAGTGCTGCCAAAACTCACTGGATTTAGCTTGCGGTAAATCCGTTAAAAAACCCCATGAAGTTCTATGGTCTCCAAAAATGGTGACTAACACCACCATGCCAGATTCGGAATCCAGGAGTAAATCCACAGGAGCAAGTGGCAGTAACAGTAACCTAATTTGGCAATTAATCTGCAGATTTACCGCAAATTTATGCCACAATGAGGCCTAATGCCTTGTTATGAAAGAGTTATTTTTCCATTGTAGAAGCTGTGCTTTTATGATTCTCTCAGCCAGTGCTATAAATACTTGAGCCGCCATCAGCACAAAAATTATTTAGCAACTGTGTTAAGCAATTTGTAGCAGCATTACCCGGGATGCTTTGTAATTGGCTTTTTAAACCTCTCCCGGGCCTTGTGCGAGACCCCATTGGAAACCGCAAAAATAAATATTTTCTAACAACTAAAATAGATAACATCTCCTGATACATCTCTCAGAAAACCACAGATCCATCCGCTGCATTTAGAAGTCACCAGTGAGTCAGCCTTTGCTTTACCAGAAGACATTTAAAGGCAATGCATTAGGGGGAAGGCAGCTGCTGAAGAGTGAAGCAAAGTGGAAGCTGCCCGCAATGCCTTTGAAGATGAACAAAGGATTAGAAAAGGGTGTGGTGGACACCAAGGAACACATTTCGTGCAAGGTTCTGGCAAATCATTATTTACATATTTTAAGTAAGTTTTCCTTGATGCAAGGAAGTTATGGGAAGAACATGTTGAAAAGTGTACTGTACACAGATCCTACATTCACCAAATCGAGACATGTATGTCGGATGCATGAACACAACGGCATTCACTGCTAATGTTTTAAAAGATTGCCACTGTAAACATTGAGGGATATCTATTTCACTTGAATTTTTGAGAAACCAACGTTATTTTCAAGCCGATCATTAATAAACAGAAAACTGATACATGTTTCGCAACTATCAGTTCTCCTTCAGGGCTCTATGGGACTGAATCACAAAGTGTTTTTAATGAGATGTTCCCATTGTAAAACACTTTGTGAAATACACCCTATATATTATATGTATATTAAGGACTTCTTGTCCCTTTAACCATGTACCATATTGCCTCTCATTCAAATGGTTGCCAAAGTTAGAAGCAGGGTGGGTGTGCTAGACAAGGCAATTATCGGCAATAAGCAGGGAAATCACATTGACCCTGGAAGAACTTGAATGTTCTTACTTTACACAGGCAGGAGATGTGGCATGCACCTGTCACTATGCTGTATATTGTTTCACCCACACTGGTTAGAAGCATTTTTGTGGCAGTGCAAGGCAAGAGGTGTGTATGTATCAAAATAAACGTTATCAAATGTTAGGATATACCCGCAGTGGCTTTAATTCAATTACAATGAAACAAATAGTGATCATGTTTGCAATGGAACAGTTGGTGTACCCCACTTTGTGGCATGCAACACTAATTATATATTATTCTAGTAGAAGCGGGGGATATCCGGCAAGAAGTACTATACACAAACATTGTCATTATATAAACTGCTTTGGTATGAGGTTCACACTTCAATACATCATCAAATAGAACAAACGCAGAGGGTCACATGGTTTGTTTTTTTCCAAGTGTTTACATGTAAATTGTAACAGAGGTGGCCTGGTTCCACATGGAGTGACTTAAACAATGGGCAATGACCACATACATTTGAACGGTGGCAGATCATTTCAACAGTGCCGGTAAATTCTGCACCGAGTGATCAAAATATATATTTGCTCTAGCCAGTGCAAACTAGTGCAAAATGACAAGCTTTATTGATAATTCGTTGCACATGTCAGGTAATGGTACTCTTTATGGAAAGCTACCTCATAGCTCCTTCGCTGCTATTTTTTCAGGGACGGTGACAGGTCTCATAAAAGCAGACTGCCCCATTATGATAAATATGTTTCTTGGAATGGGCAGATCAAGAGCAAGCTGCAATAAAAAATGTGCATTGCAATGCACAGATACATTACATCACTGCTCGATTTCAGGAGAGCAAAGGAATTCAGAAATGCACAGCTTTGCATAATTGAACACGGTCACGTGTTCATCCCACTTTATGGTGGTAAAGAAGGAGTTCATCATGTGTCTTATCTGCAGTAACCCATATGTAATATTTCACGTGTTTCTCTTTATTCATTTCAAGGTTATCAAGAGGCAACATCCACATTGGATCTTACTGTGATCCTTAGGGTGTGAAATTACATGATGGACGTTTTGTATAAGGGCCTTTTATTTTTTTTTATAAAGCTAATATATAATTATCAAATGGAGGGGTCTCAAGTGCCAAGAGACACAAGAAGAGAGTGGGTGTTGAAGAGAGTGATAGTGAAATGAGGTGAAGGAAATGCAGTGCGCGGCCACATCCCATTTTTCATTACAAGATGTACTTAATATACGAGGACTTCACATTGCAATTGAGCAACAAACGACCTGCTTTACTTCCAATGAGTCGTGCTTGAACCATTGTGACGGAACCGTGAACCAAATGAATTCAGGGTGGTTCAAGGCCTCTCTACGTTTCAACTGTTTGCAGATGCAAGCGCACAGCGATGCTGCGGAGGACTGCAGACGGCCACCAGCACAGGGATCTCTATTGATCTCTTTCAGCTTGTGCACTCACCCATGCGAAGAAAAGTAAAATAATTTTTTGCCACAGTTCAAGGGCACTATTCATGAAACCTTTAGCGCAGTGTAAAGTGACTTTGCACTGCCAACAAACACCTGATTCACAGAGTGGTGAAAGGTGTAGTTTTGCAGTGTAATGTAATTTTGCACCATGAATTAGGCCCATTTAGTGGTTGTGCGTGATAATCTTTCATGATAATTTCGCTGTGGAATTTCGGGTGCCCTTATCCCCTCTACCCACCACCCCTATACCCCTTAAAATTACGCCAACCTACTTGCACTTACCTGCCTTCGGCTCCCTGCGTCCGGCCTCTCCCTGTGACATCAGTTCCATCTCCAAATTATCTGTGCAAACTGACGTTGCAGGGTCCCTTTCTTGTCTTTCTTTTCTTTTTTTGTTTATTGTCATGTGACAATGAAGATAAAACCATATCCAGGAGCCATTCTGCCGTGGGTCAAACAATACCCACTTTCAAGAGAGGCAGACAAAGGTATCTATGAGACCATTGCAGCATTAGTGAAGCAGGGCATCCTAGTGCCATCATAATTACTATGTAGCATGGCTCTATAACCGGTCAAAACAAAATGGTGACAGGGGGGCCATGATGTTTTATACAGGACTTGTGCCCACTTAACCATATTGTAGAAGCAGAATATCCTTTAGATCTGAAACCCGGTGACAATATTGTGCAGCATCTCCATGGAAGCTGCCTACTTCATGGTCACATATTTGGAGAATGCATTCTTCACTGTACCACTACACCCAGACTCACAAGACTTAACTTAATTTCTATATAGAAATACAAAGTTGCAACCTCAAAGAATCGCTCAAGGGTACTGTGAATCACCTTACATATTCAATAGGGTTCTTCAAATGGACCTAGGCAACATACAGATGGAAAACATGGTTATACAGTATGTAGATGACATATTGATTGGCAGCAAGATGAAAGAACATTGTAGAAATGACTCAGTACATATACTGAGAGTACTAGCACGAACGGGATACAAGGGGACAAGGCAAAACTACAATATTGCCAGACAAAAGTGTTATATATTGGACAGATAATCTCCCAAAATGGCTGATGAGTGACACCAGAGATGGCAGAGGAAATACGAAGGACGGCAAAACCCACAACAGTCAGAGAGATGCTGCAGTTCATTTGACTATGTAATTACTGCAGGGCATGGGTATTTGATTACAGCACTTACACTAGGCTCTTATTAAGTGCACTAAAGGAATCACAGAGATGGTAGAAGACAATACAATGGACAGCAGAAATGAATGAGGCATTTAATGAGCTGAAGGAAGCAATATGCACAGCTCCAGTGTAAGGGATCCAAGACTATAAAAAAGGAAATATTTCTGTTCTCACACTCTGACGGAGTAGTGATGACTGCAGCACTAAAACAGAAGACCAGCTTGAGACACAAGCCACTAGCTTATTACAGCTGGAAATTAGACCCAGTAATGAGAGGACACTATCCATGTGAAGAAGCCTTGGCTGCAGCTACATTTGCAGTGAACAAATAAGAAAGTATTATCATGGGATGCAGCACCACTCTCTCTGTGGAGCTTGCTCTCTTTGCGATACTGGAAAGAACAAAAGGCACACTGACAACACAGACAGCCTCGGGGTATGAGGTGTTACTGTCTAACCCAGCTCTCAAGATAGTGAGGTGCAGACTTGTCAACCTGGTGACCTTTCTCGCTGATGCTTTACAGGAGGGCGACTACACACATGACTGCACAGTGAACATAGAATATTCAGTGACACTCACAAAGTACAGGAGGATGCACTTGAGGGGGGAGATGTGTTCTATATTGACAGGTTTTCAACAATTGACCAGATGACTTGGGAAAGACATATTGGGACAGCAGTCATGAGAGTGAGAGAGGATGGGGCAAGTGAGGTAGTGACAAGCACATGCCTGCCATCACATTACTCAGCACAAGCAGCAGAATGAATTGCTTTAATTGGAGAGCAGCAGGAAGAAGGAAGTGAAGATTTATTCAGATTCAACCTACATGACATCCACAGTGCATTCTGGGCTGTCATGGTGGACGAGGAGGGGCTTCAGATGTGCTGATGGGTCCCCAGTGCAGCACAGACTCCTATTGGGCAGATTGGTAGACATCATAGATCTCCCAGAGAAAATAGCAACCGTGAAATGTCAAGCACACACAAAAGGGGAGGATCATTTCTCCAGGGTAATGGAGCATCAGATGTGGAGGAAAAACACACTGCCTACTTTGGGGACATTTTAGAAATGGAGACTTTGTCACACGCATGTGATTATGCAAGAACTATGATACTAAAAGAGGGGTACAACATATTACCAGCGACATAAATTATGAAGCTGCAGGGAACTGCACACAGGGAGGAAAAGGAACTGTGGCTAAGGAGGGGATGTACAATGTCTCCAACAGAAGCCCTAGTGCGGCAAAACGACACAAGGAAGGTGGTTATGCCTCTTACATTATTGCACACATCACTGACACAACTACACTATCCAACCCATACAGGTAAGGAGGTACTTGCCTCTCATATTGGAGAAACATGGTTCTGTCCTAACTTGGTGGAATATGTGGCCAAATTCATGATTAAACGTTCTGTGTGCATAAACAATACGCTGCAGGTCATACATTAATGGTAGTGAGTGAAGCCATACCTTGCCCAGTGGGTCCATTCCAACACTTGCCCTTCGACTATGTACACATGATCCAAGGCTGCCAATGGTACCGCTACATGATAGTGGTCATGTGTCCATTTTCCTGTTGGATTGAGGCCAGTCCCTGTTCTCATCCTGATGCCCTTAGATCGTCGAAATTCCTGGTCTGGAAGATATTCCCATGATGCGGCATATGTGAGGTCCTGCGGTTTTACAATGGCCCTCACTTCACCAATGAGATGTTCCAGCATATTACAACCTTGCTGGGGATGCAACACAAGTTCTCCTGTGCCTATCACCCACAAGTGAACAGGGTGTGTGTGAACACCTGTATGGCTTGCTTAAAGAGGCTAAAGCCAAAACTCAAAAGAGTTTGAACAAAAGTTGGCTGCATGGACTCCCTAAACCCTGTTCGCACTGTGCAATAAGCTGAGGTCCGACCACCATTTAACCCCACACAAGGCAGTGACAGGACGGCGAATGCTCCCACTAGAGCAGTGAAGAATGCTGAGAATGTGGCTAATGTATTGAGTCAGGAAATATATGAGTATACGACTTCCTTGATTGCTAGTGCCTCTTTAATTTCTTGCCAGCTGCAAAGACACCAGGAGAGGCCTGAAGCCGCAGAAGAAAACAACAGCGTCAAAAGCCACAAAGACTTATTTAAGCAGCCACCCGTGAATCCAGGAGACCAAGTTCTCCTGAGGAATTTTTCCTAAAAGTGGGATGAGCCAAGGTTCACGGGCCCCCACACCGTAAAAGTAATAACTGAGAGAGCTGCTAAACTGGTTGGACAGAGCATTTGGAATCACCATGACGACATCAAGCCCTAAAAAGCAGTGGCCTCACCTGGCTCCGACATCTATAGGACCAATGATCCTCAGCAAGAAGAGCAGAGGAATAATTAGGAATCAGCACTGCCAAGCAGAGGACAACAAATGGTTACTCACTCACGGGCAGCAGTGTTAGGGCAAGGACATCCTATACATCCAGAGTGAGGGTTCACTGTCTGTTTGTTATGTTTCTTTCCGTACACATTTATTGTGAAAGTTCGACTGTTGCATTTCCTCCATGCTTCCCAATGATACCCAACCTGACACCTTGCAGGGTCAATTTGTCCAATTTATTAGATGGTCCAATAGGTCTTGAGCACACCATCCTAATGTGTATTTCCATGTCTTCATATCATACCTGGCCGATGTTTACCTACATCTAGAAAGAGGAAACCCATTTGTCCTTGCAGACCTCAGAGACCCTAGAATTAAGGCTGTGTGGGAACAGCTATTCATTTTTGCCATGACAGACTACATGGTTTATGGGGCTTGAACAACTATAATACTAACACATTAACTCTCATTTTTGGATATTTCAGGCGGGCAACTGATAACTTCAAGCTGCACCAGGATCCAAGCAGCACAGGTAATGGAAATGGTTATTATATAAATGGTCATCTTGCCTTGTCTCTTATTTCCAAGTGATGTTTTTGCTTTTCTTTTTTGGCGAATATCCCTTGGATCTAGTTCTACCACTGTATCCTATACTAACATTACCCCAACTCCAGCAGGTGGAATGACCATATCAGGTGGACAGGGGAGCACTATAAGCACAGTAAGGAGAGGTAAACACAGTGATGATACAGACATGGGAGGTGTGGACCTATATCTCACTGTCACTGCTCGGGTGTCTAGCAATATGTGCTACAAACACATGACCAAAATAGGTAAAAAAAACACTGGGGAGAGCTGCTATGTCTGCTCACGAATCCCCTATGCCACGAGTGCCTCATAACGTTTGTAGCAACTGACATACCAACAGCAAGAGCACAATGCCTTATGTACCTATCCATGGTTACAACCCGAGGAAGATTCCAAGGGAAAACAGCAACATTGAGATGGATGTCCAAGGCAATGTTCCCCTATGATGACATTTATATAAAGACTCTTGACATGATGAACAATTACTGGCAATTAGACCAAGCTATATAATACATAACTGATGGCCCCACAGAAAGGAGAGACAAAAACAATAACATTGAAGGAATTACCATGCCCGAAGAGGGGGGTCAAGGAAATAGAAGGAGAACCAGGATGCTGGGAAAGACAGCAGATATGATGTAATAGGTTATTTATAACACGCTTAATACCAAGAGGTTTCTAAGCACGGACCCGGGGATCAAACCTGTGGTGCTCCATGTCATCTTGTTTCCAAGGCGAGCACATTGCCCATGAGCTATCCTCTGAGACTGCAGTGTATGGACAAATATACATAGCAGAAGGATGGAGAGAGAGTAGTTGGAAACAAAGAACACACCCTAGTACAAGCACCAGTAAACACAGTGCAAGGGGAAAATGACAGGTCCCTGAAAGAAGGGGATGCTCACCTGGGTAAACAATTAAGCTGGACCAGTGCCCATAATACCACTGACCAAACCAGTATTATGTTACCAGAATGATGGTGCAGTAAAGGTTGGAGATAACACAGAGTGTAGGTACACAGAAAAGCATCCAGGAATGGAGTTTGGCACAGCAGTATTAATGGACCACTATTGGGGGTGTGGATCCAAGTAATATGAGAAGCTTCCACCCAACTGGGGAGGAGTTTGCTCGTTGGTTAACATCAATATGCCACCAGTGTTAGTGCCACAGAAAGATATGAAGATAGACGACTTCCCTAAAATGGATACTAACAAGAGAAAGAGGAGATCAACAGAAGTGGAAGAAAAGGGAAGAAAGAAACAGTCAGTAGAAGTGAGTACAGTGAAAAGAGACAATTATTTCTCATCAGAATCAGAAGAATCACTAGACGATGACCTACCTGAACATCAGGTGTTCAGCAGGACAGAGATGTTTTCCACAACAGTAGTTCCATATGTACAGACATATACAAACGCAAAATGGTTTCAGATAACCAGATGGGAGCTGATGCAAACAATAAATTCTACAGTGAATAGCTTCAATGCGATAAAAGAAGAGCTCCGAGCAGTAAGGTTAATGGCACTCCAAAACAGATATGTTTTAGACCTTCTCACATCAATGGAAAGAGGAGTTTGTGCCAAGATCAGGAGTTCATGTTGCATGTTTGGGCCTGAAAATGATGGAGAGAAGTGCACACTGACAGAAGCAGTGACAAGATTATCAAATATGCACGTCAAGATAGAGGAGGAAGCTAAAGGGACAGAAAAGGGCCAGAGCTGGTTGTCAAAACTATGGTCATGGATGCCAACATGGTTAGCAGACAGACTGAAAGTATTACTAGGAGCACACATTGCAATACTAGTGGGACTATGTGTGGTCAAGATCTGCATTACACAATGTCACAAAACCACTGAGAAGACAATAGGGATGAAGGTGTTAGTAGATGTGAACATGGAAGAGTAACAAGACAAGATAGTAGAAGGAAGAAATAACCTAAGAGCAAAGATAAAGGAGTGCCCACTGTTCCTGACTGAGATGATAACATTCCACAATCCATTGGACAATAACAGATACTGGAGGAAATGGGTAAGGTGCAACCCAGAAGGAGACTCTAGCTATATGACCTGGAGTTTCGATGACCATGTAAATTACTATGGACATCTGGGAGGAGTAACAAAGATATGGCTACCAAAATCAAGAGGGACAAAATATGGAGGTTTGGTCGACATGTCAACCAGAGGGGGGACTGAAGAGAAGGTCCCTGGAATTCCCCTCCTTGCACCCAGGAACTTGATGGCCCAAAGAGTCAAAAACGCACTATTCGGCCAGGCCCCAGGATGACCAGTGACTGACACATATGCAGAGAGATATTCTCTCAGACAGCAATTCAAACCTTACCCAGTGAATGTCTTTATGGACACAGGTGCTTCAACATTGGTTATGGACCCAAATGTCTCGATGAATGACATTGACTAATGCCGAGAGACCACTGTGCTGATGTCATCAGTGACACCACGACATAGCCACGTTAGTCATGAAGTACACTCGCAACCATGCACAACGTCACACAAAGAACTTACTTACACAGTTCTGTAGATAGAGGACAGATCCTCATACATGCTGTCAAAAGCTATTATCATTTTTCTCATTAGTAAAGTGCAGAAACACTGAACGCAAGGCAACGAAGAGATGTAGAGCAAGCTTGCAGATGCTTATGGCAACTAACTCTATGGAACTACAGGATCACATAGGGAGCCTGACAGGACCAAATATGACTAATCTATAGGAAACATAGCATGGTGTATATATATATAGAAATAATAGTATAAGTATGATGAGGATCACATAAGGCCACAGGCCATAGGACGAGAGACGAGGGATTGAAGAACCAAACTGCACAGAACAGGAAGGCCAGGGCTTACAGCCAAGCTCAGAGACAAGCAGCACATTCCAAACCTAAAACGACAAGGGGCCATCTGCAGAAAACAAGAACACATCCTCATAAAATGCAGACAAGAAGAGTTTGATTTTGTGGTCCTCAACCATGTGATTCGGCCGAGCTAGACAATGGTTATTCACCTGCGGTTGGAAGGCAAACAGTTCTCAGCACCACAGAAATGAATTGAAACATGAACAAGTTAACAACTTTGCAACATGAACAGCACTCTCACAGGAGAAAGTGGTACTGCTAATAGATACATTGGGAACACATAGTTATTCTCATCACCTTGAAGAGGTGCACAGAGGTCTGACTAGAGAGCTGGGTCACAGGCATGGGGAGACCAGTTCGAGCCAATCAGCGGATGGAAATCCAGGGGTGGTTGGCAGGGGCCAAGGGCCAATGGTATTTCTGCGACACAGCAACAATATAACAGATAGTTTCTTGGGGATGGGGAAGGGGCAGGACATCCACCTGACATGAGAGGGCCATTGGGGGAAACTATACTGTTTACCACTCCGATCACCAAACCAGAAAGTGGGATAGGTTGTTCGGGGAAGGGCCCATGTTGTGATAACACTCTGCAACAAAAAGACTTGACACAGGTTTGGGAGCAGTGACTCTGGACATTTTTTAATGTCATTTATGATCACTGTCGGTTTTTGTAATAATCAACAGTCTAACTTACCTTTGGATGAGTCCTCTGTTTGGTCCGGGGGAAGGGTTGTTGGGCCCTGGGAGCTGAATGGGTAAGCTCCTAGTAACCCTAAAACCTCTGTCGTACCAGACCTCACCAACAAGGGTGTTATGTTATGTTATGTTATGTTACGAGAACCTTTACAGTGCATGGCCACTGGGGATATCATGCCGCTAGAAAGACAAGGCAGACAGCCAAAGCCATAGCATTACTGAGCTAAAACAGATATGTTTTGACAGCCTTTCTAAAAGCCAGATGGTTAGATAGACCTTTTATGGCAGCAAGGAGTGTGTTCCATAGCTGAGCTGCAGCTATGGAAAAGGCAGAGCCCCCAATCTGCACACGGTAGAATGAAGGAATACGCAGCAGGTTGGAAGAAGCAGATAGCAGTCAAAGTCTAGGGCAATAACGAGTACACTTAGTGCAGATATACTCCGCATCAAGGACATGCAGTGCCCAATGGAAAATGCATAAAGCTTTGAACCTAACACTCTGGGCCACCAGGAGCCAATTCAGAGCATGCAACACCGGCGAAATGTGGGCTCCATATGGCGTACCTGTAGGGACCCGCGCAGCTAAATTTTGTAAATGCTGATGTAGCAAGATTAACCCCTTAGGTTGGGCCAAATAGAGGGAGTTGCAATAGTCAAGGCGACTAAGCAACATAGCGGCCACCACCGGAGGACAGAGGACAGAAGGAATCATCAGAAGTGCTTTTTTCAGAAGTTTGGGCTGAAAATGGCCAGCTTGGCAAACAGAGGTGGCTTGGGCATCCATGGACAGGGATGCTGAAAGAACAACGCCCAGGTTTTTCACCTTCATCGCCGGAGCAGGAAGAGGGCCAAGTGAAGAGGGCCAAAAGGAGGACACCCAGAGTGAGGGATTAGGGGTCAGCCTACCACCAGAATCTCAGTCTTGTCTCCATTCACTCTAAGCCAATTGTGATTCATTCACTCCCCCTGATCAAGATCTAAATGGATCAGGATCTGGGTGTCGTCGGCATTAGAGTAGCACCTGACGCCGAAGGAGCGGATGAGACACACAAGTGCCCAGATGTATATCTTTAAAAGAATCTGAGACAAGGAGGAACCTTGCAGCACCCTACAGCTCAGGTTGCAGGGGGTGGATAGAAAAGGGGCCATGGAGAGAGCCTGGGTACGATCTGCCAGCAACAAAGAGAACAAACCCAGTACCTGCCCAGATATACCAATCTGGGTGAGACGGGACAGCCGGATGAGGTGGTCGACAGTGTTGAATACTGTTGACAGATCTAACAAAATCAGGGCACCCACCTCACCTGTGTCCACTAGCCTGGCCATATCATCCTGTACGGAGACCAGGACACTCTCTGTTTCCCTGCCAGGCCTAAACCCTGACTGGGCAGGGTCCAAGAGGAAAGAAGACTCAAGCCAGGTGGAAAGTAAAGGGGAAACCAGGGACTACAGGAGTTTAGTGAGAAAAGGAAGCAGAGAGATGGGACGAAGGTTAACCAAGACGGAAGGCTCCAATGAAGGCGTTTTCAGTAGAGGGATAACCAAAGCAGATTTAAACTCTGGCAGAATTTGCCCAGACTGGCAAGAATGATTAATAGCAGCTGTGATTTCAATCAGAAGGTCAGGGGAGATCTTCATAATCGCCAACAGTACTGTATCCAAAGGAGCACACAATTTAATCACAAGGATGGTGGCAAGCACCCTGTCCTCAGAAAACATGGGGAAAGATGACCATCTCGTCCTCCCCATAAGAATCTGAGGTCCAGACGGGTTGTTGGCACCAGTAGTAGTATTCATCGCCAACGACATGTTGGTCCGGATAGTCTCTATTTTAGCAACAAAATATTGCAACAGAGCGTCAGAAGAAAGAGACTTAACTGCAGAGAAAAGGGATTTGAGTTGGCACAGGGCGGATTAGATTTGCCTCGTGAAATACTGTTCCTTCGCAGTACCAATAGCTAATGAATAGGCGGCAGAGCAGGCCTTATACTGTTGGCAGTGCAAAGTCACTTTGCACCTCACTAAATGTTCTGTGAATTAGGCCCCAAGAAGCACACATCCTTCATAGCAATGTATGTCATGGATCACAATGCCAATACTGGACAATCAGAGATCATATTCTATGGTGAGGGTCTATTTTTCTTCAAGTGCAGGAATTGATTGCTTTGGTGCACACATTATGTTCCATGTTCGCAACTGACTAACGAGGTGGGGCAATTTGTGGGCAGGCATAGTTGGGGAGCCACCATCTCTGAAAGACCCCTGAAAGGGAATTTTCACCTCTCACCAATTCAATGTGTTTATAAATCAGTAGAAAATAGGCATTTGACAGCACCTTTTCAAATGCATAGGCTAAAAACTTGTTTTTTTAGGTGGTACTAAGAGAGTTCTTGTGCCAATCCACAACTTCAAGAACTGCCACAGTGCCTAGCAAGAATACACATTTGCAAAGAAAAACACATGCATACTGTGGGTATGTATGTGTCTAGTGGCAATCGCTGCCAAGAGGCAATGCAGCACATGTTTGACTCCACTGAGGAATAAAACACAGATCTGAAAATGTGTTGCAAAGAAAACATATTGCTTATCGTATCCCATGTAGCTGCCAAACAATTCAGATATACATTAATTTGAAAGATGGTATAATACGCACCCAAAAGGAGTTTGCCAATAATTAAGCAATTTAGCTTCAAAGGGAACATGCTATATACTTTGTGACAGGCGAATGATAGCATCGGAATTGCTGCTCAACAATGTATGACTATCATAAATGCTGTGAAACAGCTTGCCATCAACATTGCACCATCCTGAGAACAGAGCAGTGTCAACAATTATTCATAACTAGACCTACACATTTGCAGAGTACGCCTCACTTTTATCCCCGGAAACAGGCAGCAAATACTCCCAAAAAAATATGCACCTACAAATAGGAAACAATGCACACTTAAGAGCGTTCCACTTTTTTCCACCTACAAAGATACACTTCTATGTTAGTACAAAAGAGCAGTGGCACAGGAGGGAACACTAATTCTATTACTGATTGATCTAAAGATTAATTTAAACGGGGGGAAAAAAGAATAATTAAAGTACATGAATTCCTAGGTTGAAAAAAATCTGGATTTTAAAAGGACATACGTTCTAGAGTTCAAATATATATTAAATGTCCTAAAAAGTAGCCCTGTTGGCAATGTGCATGACCTTTAATTCGCTGAGACATCGTTTTACTCCAAACTTCAAAACAAAAAAGAAGCAGTTAGTTACTCCCACTTCAAAGGCGTATCTGGAGCCATGCTTACTGATATAGGAAGTGAAATGACTTGGCACAGAATCTGGTCTTTAGCTATGTTGCCAATCCTTTCCCAGTTTGTTCTTTAAAATACGCATTTATTTTTGCCTGATAAGTTAATAGCAGCACGGCTGAGAGTAATAACGAATGCCAGTTGTTCTCCTGTAGCTAGGTTCTTCACTAAAGACTCAAAAAGACCAGGCTGGGGTGAGTATCTTGTTTACCCAGGTTTCAAGTAGACAGGATTACGGGTATCAGGTAAGCTTATTAGGTAGGAGACATATAGAGATATCCATCAGCACCCTCTCAGCCAAGCGGCTCCCTTTCAACTGACACTAAGGGAACATTCAACACAAACACGGACTCAAAATTCCAGAAGCAGATATTCTACATGCATTCCAAAGCACAAAAGATCACAGCACAGGGACACGAGAGGAAGCAAGACATAACACATCTCCCTCCTTATAACTGAACAAGCGAAAGGGAACGGAAGAGAGAAAACAAAATCTATGCAACAAAAGTCTCTGTAAAACTAAAATCCATCTGAAGTCTCTATAAACACTGAGATTAGGTCTCTGACTCAGTCACTTCATTCCTTACTCAGAAAATAGAGACAATCTCCCTCTTAACCACATCCCCTCACTGCCCTACACATAAAATGAGCAGGACAACAACACACCAACGAACACACAGTCCTCGCATGTGGGCCCAAGAGACACTCCAAGCTTGCTACTGTTTATTTTGTGCCAGGCAGACCCTTTAGCCTGGCCTGCCCCTCTATCCTTCTGCCGCTCACACAGGCCTCTCAGCTACACCCCCAGCTCTGTTGTTGCCACTTGCAGACCCATTTCTGGTAGCAACCCTGCACTAGCATGTATGCCGCCATCGCGGTTAAACTGCTGGCTGGTGTCCCTGCCCCTTGTAGGACTTTCTCTGCTGCCCCTTGCGGACCCATTCCTGGTTACAACATTGTCTCTCGCAGGTAAGCCAACGTGGTTAAGCTGATGACAGCCCCCACAGCCTATTTTCCCAATCTGGGCCTTACCGCATCTGGGGAGAACTTCCTCACTCCTGGGGCAGGGGTGCCGGTGGATGTCTCTTGTCTTACTGTCCCCCTTGAACAGCTGCAACTGGGTGTCCGTTACCTTTCTGTTCTTCTTCCTCAGGTGCCTCTGCCGCCCCCCTTGGACATCCGCCTCTGGGTCCTTTCCTTCTGGGTCCTTTTACAACTTGTCGACAATGAAAAGATGGGTCCTTCACTCTAGACACAGAGACCATGCTGGGGTGAGTAGCTTCTTTACTCAAGTTTCAACTCGGAGACATATAGAGACATCCACCGACACCCTCTCAGTCAAGCGGCTTCCTTTCAACTGACACTCAGGGAACACTCAAACACAAACAGTAACTCAACATTCCAGGGGTAGGCATTCGACAGGCATTCCAAAGCACAAAAGATCAGAGCACAGGGATAGGAGAGGAAGCACGACATAACACTATATCTCCTTAATGTGCAAATCACTTCTACTTTAAACTCGATTTTGGGAATGTTAGATGCTCTAGCTATAGAATTCATGATCAATTGAAAACTCTTCAGCAGCTAACCACAGGGGAAACAGAAGAGACATTTTCCAGGATGGTTACTTATAGTTGACTGCTCTTAAATGCAAACCAACAGCACATTTCATTTACTGTCCTGTACTACTGGAATATAATAAATTAGTTTCGAAAGTGGCCTATTTGGTTTTCATTTCCATAAAGTGTGCTCTTGTGCCCCTCCTAATCACCCTGGCCCCCTCCTGTGCTGATCTTCCATGCTATTTGACAGGGATGAGTGTATAGTGTGGTAGACTCTACTGGGCATTATGGCAATATCAGCACATTCAGTTTCTTTTGGATTAAGAAATTACAATCCAAAATATATCACATCATTTCCTCAATAACATATTCAATTTTCAATTAGCAAAATAAATAAAATAAAAACAAAATGAACCAAACACACTTTCAAAACCTTAAAGAAAGAAACAGACCCACACACGTTATCACAGCCCACTTAGTGAAGTCTAGCAAAGGTTGCAAAACCAAAAATTAAATGCCATCTTTCTAAATTTAAGAGCCTGTGTAAAATTAAAACACCTGTGTTCCCCAATTATAGAAGCCAGCCATCTTGTCCTCAGTAGATCATAGCATGGGCAGACGAGAAGGGAATGTGTCATGTTTTCTCACATCCTGATTGTGCCAGTGCAGCAATCCGATCAGGGATGGCTAGGCAACTAATGTGGTCAACTGAAGCATTCAGCACTGAAGTCTGGGGCAGGCTTTAGTGATAACGGTCCACCAGCCTAATTCTTTGAAGGACCCACTGAAGACAGAGCTTCGATAAACGATCATGGCTTTTACTACTGGACCCTGCGCCAGACTAAGGCTATTAGCACCCAGGCCGATGTCTGGAGTGTTACTTTACCTTTTTTAATTGGACATTGGCTTGACGCATATCACGCATGACAGAAACCCTCAATTAAAAAAAAAAAAAAAAAACATGTTAACAACAAAAGTGGCTGACTTGTTAACAGAAAAGGGACATTGTTGCTTTTCTCTTTCTATTTCAGTCAAGCAGCTGGAGGAGGTGCTGGAGTGGGAATCGTGGTAGTGGAAGTTAAGATGGGGTAAATGGTGGGAGTGGGAGGATGAGTCGATTAAATGGTGTTTAGGTTTCCTTCTGTAGGGTATTTTGTGGAGATTTGGGGCCTGACGGTATTTTATTACCGCTGAGAAATAACTTAGCAATAATCACTCTTTGTATTCAGATTTGGCCATGTGCAACAATAATACAATGGACATGCATTATTTCAGCACCCAGACCTGCATATTTGGTATACGTGGTTGGTGGTATTTTGGTGAGCATAATTCCCTTGTTTTATTTGTGGCCCCAATGTCCAGAATCCCTTATCTTCGCTTAGATTTTTCGTGTGATCACTAGAGAGACCTCAGACCTGCATTCTAGGGAAACCACAATTTCCAGGGATAGTGTTGGTGCGCCACCATGGGCAAACTCACTGACTTATTTACGACAGAGAGCTATATGTGGTAGTCTTGTGGTAATTTCCACTACCTTATATACGGTAGGGAGCTATGTTCAGAGAGTCTCTCTTCCCGTTGGCTCATGTACCTCCAACAAGTTATACTACAGTCACTCACAATTATTCATACTGATTCTGACATACACACATCTGTCTTAAAATGACCATTGCACTGTTTAAAAATCTCCCCACATCATTGGCATTGTAATGGTAAATAGAAAATAAACCACCCGTCTGTTTTTAAATATTTTCTGTATTATAAAATTTGCATTTAGACATAATCTCATTCTTTACAGCAATAAAAGGGAACAATCAAAGCATTTTCAATGACACACTGCAATTATAGTGGCGGAGAACAGAACTTAAATTGCAACATTAGCACTTGATTAAGACACGCACGGGACTTTCATTTTTCTACACTGACTGCATACTTTCGTGCACACACACAGCTCCCCCAGTTAGGTAATTACCTTATCTGTTTAGAGGATTCTCTCTGTGAATGTGGCTCTCTTGGCTTAACTCCAACGAAAAGGGACGCTTGCCTTCTCAAGCCGGGGTCATTGCCTGGAATTCTCAGCTTTTTCAGATAGGACAGCCTCTGCCAGTGGAAATGTAATTCTTTCAGCTTTCCCCAGTCTCGACTGCAGCAGGACACCCCCACAGCCAGGTCTTCTCCCCAGTAGTGCAGAAAGATGTCTGCCTGTCTTTTTCCCTGCTACTGCCCACTAAAACTTTCCTCTCAGCCCTCTTTATGACGTGTTCCAATGAAATCCATCATCTCTCATCCTCCTACTTTTAAACAATAGCTTCGCTTATACATTTGCAATTGTTGCAAATCTGACTTCCTTCCTCCTGCAGTTACTGTGCACAACAACACGGATAATCAGGCAGAGAAGAGAGGAAAAATCTGCACACTCATTTAACTGGTTTTCAAAATATGCCTAATTCTGCAGTAGAGAACACATTTTATTAGTGAGTTATAATAAAATAAGGTTTTATTAGTCAGGTTAATGGTTAATATGTTAGCTGTTAATTTTCAAATGTGTCTCTAGCAATATAGGCATTTCAGGTGAAAAATAGTGTGCATTTTTAAATGAACACGTGTGCTTTTAACTGTAAAAATAGCTTTGCATCTTATATGTTAAAATCGTTTTTTGACTGAATAGCCTGTCTTTCCTTGTTAATCTGCTAACCCATATAGCAATGCACCGCACCCTTGTGGTGGTGCTGCAAAAAAAAAAATGCTACTTGTGCAGTAGTGCTGTAATGCTACTTGTGCAGTAGTGCTGTAATGCTACTTGTGCAGTAGTGCTGTAATGCTACTTGTGCAGTAGTGCTGTACTCTGTGCTGTAACATGCCAAATATCCTTACATATACCCTCCTTTTGTTTTTAGAACTTGGCTATAATCCAAGCCAATTCCTAAAAACAACTTGTTCTATTTTTTTTTTTTTACAATATAGCAATCCAACAAAATGAATATTCATGTGCATCAATGAAAATTTGCAATTAACATTTCATCTGAGTCCATCAGTTCATAAAATGTTCCACATTTGCCTTCTCAGTGGAAGTGGCATTACTTTAAGTTTAAATTTTCCAAGTCAATTAAAAACAATGAAATAAAACAATTAACTAAAACAAATAAGTAATATAACAAGTTAAAATAAATAATTAAAATAATAAATACGTGGAACTTCATATGCCGGAACTTTTGCTTTGTCTCTTTTGGTATGTCCCGGCCAGCGATGTTATTCGGTTCATTCGAGTACTTTTTCATCTTGGCAATCTTGAATCCACAGTAGTCATCTCTTTTGGCATTCCGGTTATTTTGTCTTCACCTCCACCTGGAGGCAGGCATCTTTTGGTCTTCATTCAGGGGACTCCAGGACTCCATCGTCTCCCGTGGCCTCTGATCCCGGAACCTCCGATCAAATAATGTTAATCGTCTAAATCAAAATAGAAAATAAACAGATTAAGTACATAGCACAATACTAACTTCATCCTTTTGCCAAAAATAAAACATGCTTGGTAAAAATACTTCGTTTTTTTTTTCTTTTTTCTGAAATTAAACACAAGTTAAAAGAAAACAAACACATATAAAACAGCATTCAATATTTAATACACTTTCTCTCTGCACACCAACCACGAGCTTCCGTTATATGTGCATTTATCTATTTATTTATTTATTTATTTATTTATATTATATATTTTCACATATATTACAGTGTTTATGTGCCATCATAACAATCAACTTTTTTTTTTTTTTTAACTTCTTTGTCACTGCCTCCTGAACACACCCATTTATATTCTCAAGGGACTCTATCCGTTTCCACATGCTCAAGCTGCCTGATCTCATGTCTGGGATGGCATGGTTTGATTTGATTTACATGGACAAACTGCTCTATTGCTGTTTCACCTTCATTTTTCAAAATTTTATACACTACAGGAGAGACTTTATCTATAATTCGGAATGGCCCCTGCCAGGCTGCCAGAAATTTAGAATTTTTCTGTTTACTTTTTCCAAAATGAAACTTGTACACCTGATCCCCTACATTGTATTCCTTTACTGATGTCTTTTTGTCATAATATGACTTAGCACTGTCAGCAGCTCTTTCCAGATTTCTCTGCACAAAAGCAAATGCATGTTGCAAATGCCTCCTCAGTTCATCAATATATTCATGAACTGTGGATGCACTCACTAGAGTTTGCTCATGTGTTCTGTATAGTAGGTGTTGTGGTAACACCATTTTCCTACCTGTTAAGACCTCATGGGGGCTAACACCTGATGCTTTGGCAGGAGTCGACCTGATTGCCATCAAAACCAATGGTAAACGCAAATCCCAGCTGGAACCTGCTTCTGCCACAAATTTCTTTAAAATGTCCACAACAGACCTATTGCTTCTTTCAACTGTACCTGAAGACGCCGCCCGATATGCGATATGTAGTTTCCTTTTCACACCTAGTATTTGCCATACCTTACTCATTAGAGTACTTGTGAAATGACTTCCTCTGTCTGACTCAATTCTTTGTGGCAACCCAAACCTTGAGAACACATGGTTCACCAGCAATGTGGCTGCTGTTTGCGCACTACAATCTGGTGCGGGAATGCACTCAATCCATTTTGACATCAAACATACCACACTCAAAATATAGCGGTGTCCCCTGCTCGACCTTTTTAAAGGACCTACATAGTCTATTTGCAAATCTGACCATGGGAGAGTTAGGCCTCTTTTCATCAATGGTGCTCTATGCATTGGTGAAGCAGGTTTAAATTGGGCGCATACTAGACATCCTCTAGTATATAATTCTACATCTTGGGACATATGTGGCCAGTAAGCATAATCTTTTAGTATTTCTAATGTCTTTTGTGAACCTCTATGGCCTGCAGTTATGGCATCGTGTGCATGGTGTAGCATTAGTCCTCTGAATGAAAGGGGTACTACCCACTGTATTTGCCCTGTTATGGACTCTCTAATCATGAGTCCATCCTGTAATCTAATTCGTGTTTTGTTCTTTAATAACACCCTCAACTCTTCTTTTCCCATACAATCATTTTCTGTTAAAGGATTTTTTTCAGGATCTATCAAATGATTATAATAGATTCCCAAAATTTGATCATTCTTTTGTGCCTCAATCAAATCTTGGTCTGGCGTGTCATGACTCCACTGCACCACCGGTTGATCTACCTCCTTTGGTGCTTTAGAACGTGTGACTGCATCAATTTGTATTTCACCCATTAAATAATCAATAGGTAGCAATTCTCCCATCACAGCCCCAATCTTAGCCAGATGGTCTGCCTTATCATTTCCCTCTTTATCCTCTCCTGGTGTTTTTAAATGCCCACGAATTTTTCTCCAGTATATTGTTAAATTATTTTCTGACACCAATTTGTCTATGGCTTGTATCATTTTTCCATGTTTAAGTGGCTTTTTGTTGTATGTAATCATGCCTCTTGCTTTCCAACCAGGCAAATACTCCACAAAGCTATTCCGTGCATAGTCAGAATCAGTCACCAGGACAATTTCACTGAACTTTTTATCAACTGCAGTAGCAATTGCTTTATAGATGGCTGCCAATTCCGCTACCTGACTGCTCCTATCTCCAATCCTCATCCCTATACTAGGAACGCCTTCACATTTCAACCAGACATTTCCTATTCCTGCCACTAATTGTTTATTACTGTCATTTTCAATGTGAAAAGCACAACCATCCACATATACAGTTGGCAAATCCTTGCATGTTTTTTCATCAAAAGCTTTGTGTGGTGATTGTTCAAACTCCTGCAAACTAGCTTCCACATCCATTTCATTTGTTATTTGTTCAGCTGCACAGTCATGTAAGTCAGCTAACCCTTGAGCAATTGGGCTCTTTTTATTTTGTCCATATCTTACTTCTACGGGAAAACCTTGTAATGCCAGCGTCCATGAAGTGATTCTGGATTGCGCTAGATTGCCTGATCTAATTCTTTTACTCTCTAAAAATTGCAAAGGTTGATGATTTGTTTCAATAATCACCTTTTCTCCCTGAACAATGGGGCGGAAATGTTGTAGCGCCCACACAGTGGTTAATAGGGCCTTTTCGCATTCATTAAATTTCATTTCAACTTGGGAAAATGCCTTACTTGCATATGCAATGGTTTTGTGATTCAAATCGTGTTTTTGTGATAACACTGCTGACATACAATGTTCAGAAAAGCCTATTTCTATAAAGAAATCCCTGTCCTTTATGGGGTATGCTAAACATGGTGCCTTTACAAGACATTCCTTCAATCTAGCCACTGCATCAGATTGCTCTCTTTCCCATCTCCAGGGAGTATTTAGTTTAAGCAGTTTAGTCAATGGTTGAGTGATTTCTGCATAATTCTCAATAAACTTTCTGTTATAGCCTGTCATCCCTAATAAACTTTTTACTCCTTTCACATTTTTAGGATCTTTTAATCTTTGTATGGCCTCTATTTTCTTCCTTTGTGGATTTAGCCCATGTTCAGTCACTTCATGCCCTAGAAAGTTCACTTTTTTCTTGCACCATTGTGCTTTTTGCAAAGATACTTTGGCGCCTGCTTTCTGCAATTGGCCAAGCACATGTCTTATTTCATCAAAATGGCTTTTAAGGTTTTCATTTTTTATCAAGACATCATCCACATAAACTATTGTCCCTCTTTCCGCTGCATCTGGCATGGCCTTTCTCAAAAATATGCCAAATTCACTCCCACTATTGATGTACCCGAACGGAGCTCTAAGCCAGGCATATTGAGTCCTGTCAAATGTAAAGGAAAATAGGTGTTGTATCTCCTCTGCCAATGGCACACACCAATATCCAGATGTGAGATCTAACGTGGTAAATACATTTGAACCATGTATCTGAGCTAGGCCCTGATCAATGAATGGTAGTGGCCATCTAGATACTGGTACTCTTTTATTTAACTCTCTTAAGTCTGCACATAGCCGCCATTGACCATTTGGCTTTAACACACCTAAAATAGGCGTATTGGATGTGCTATGAATGGGCCTAATTATTCCCCGTGATTCCAAATTTTTAATAATCTCTGCCAATGATTCTAAACATGCCAGCGGTAGTCTATACTGGCGTACAAACACTGGATTTCTGCTACAACCTTCTGGTAGTGTGGCCACATGTAAATCAGTTAAACCACAATCATAAGCATCTTTTGCAAATACATCCTTAAACTCCATAAATATTTCCCTCAGGTTGCGTCGATCCTCATCGCTGTTACATGCATCCGCTAAGGAGATCTGCTCTTCTACCATTCTGGAAAATTCTGGAAACTCTTCTGGTAAAGGAATCTCAGCGCTTTCCTCTAACTGTGTGGCTGTGTCTTTTTGTAGGGCTGCCACTTTCAAATATTTTGGCATATCAGCTTCCACTTTAATGGGCTGATTTCCTGTTTCATTTTCATTTAAATTAAATATTATGCAATCCTCTTGATGGCAGCACACTGTCTCATTTGAATCATAAGGATACACAGAATGAATTTTAAATATTCCTTTGGGCTGAGAGTCCAGGTGTTCTGGCAACTCGCCCTTGGCATCTACATATTTTTCAGGAATATTCCCAATCACCATGTTATTTAAATCTGCCGTATAATGTGATTTTTGTATGGCCATTCCTAATGGGGAGTTTTCCTCTAAATGAACGTCCTGACAACCTTTATTATTTACCATGATTTTTACAGATCCCTCACCAATGTCTACCAATGGAATGTATTCATAATCCAGGCCTTGCTGTTTTATGGATTCATTCAGGCATACAAATGCATCAGAGCCTTTCATCTGCTGTCCATTTTTGCATTTCAGTGTTATTGCAAACTGTTTTGTAAATGCAGGAACAATAGTATTTTTCCTCATCTGTAATTCGACTGCATAAGGAACTAGTTGTGCACAATGATAAGCCCTTCTTTTGTCTCCAAATTCAGGCGCCGGCCCACCTAGGCGTGACCATATTTTTTGATTAAGGAAATCTAACACCATACACATTCTGTGCATGATGTCATTGCCCATGTAAAATTCATTTTGTGCTCCACTCACTATCCATACATTATGGTAAATTGCTTTCTGCCCAATGCTAATTTTAAGCATGCATCTGCCTGTAATTCGGTTTTCAAAGTCTGGACTGTCCAACCCAGAAACATATTGGTTTTTAATCCTAAATTTCGGGATTTCTTCCCTCTCCATAATTTTTTGCAACAATTTCTCATTAATGAAACTCCTTTCATGTTCAAGCGCTAAAGTGGCTTTTATTGTTTTAAGATAATCATTTATACCAGCGTGAACCCATGGTTGCTCATCTTCCATGTGTATCTCTGCCAGAGTGGTAATGTGTTTTTCTGAATCTGTTTTAGGAACAATATTCTGTTTGCATGTATTCTCTTTTAAATAGAAACGTAATGTGTGTTCGTCTATGGCAGTCTGCCAATCTTTCCTTGGGTCCAAGTATATTTGTACAGGTAGTTTTTCATTGTCGCTCTGATCTTTGTCTTGACACCTTAATATAACAGTGACACTAGGTATGCAGCTATTCTGGAGATATACCTCCACAGCATCATTTGTTTTGGCAATGGTGTGACATTCTTTTATATTGCTGTTTTGTGATTTTAGTTTCTTAGGCCTCAATGGTTTTTTGGTTAAGGACCACAGCACTCCATTCACCCCATCTATGAGAGGAGACAATCTTTTCAGGCAATCTGTCCCCATCAGAAATGGAATTTCACAAATAGATGTGATCAATACCTCTTGTTTCATTCTGTGCTTTCCTATTTTTATGTCAACCTCAGTTACACCTATGATGGGCACCTCCTCCCCATTAAAGTTATGCACTGGGCCTTGATTTGCCTTCACTGTGATCTGACTCTGTGGAGGCCTCCCTTCATTGATACTCTTTACCAGCTCCTTGGACATAATTGTGGCCTGTGCGCCAGTGTCAATCATAGCAAAGGTGTGGCATTTTTCTTCTACAGTGATGGGTGCATAATATCTGTCCTCAACTTCCTCTAATACACATAAGAAATGTGAATTCTTACTGATTTCAGGGCTCACCTTTCTCAGGTCTTTTTCACTTTTGGCTAAGCACATTGGTAAATGAAAAGACATTTTTCCCTCCTTTTTACCCATTTCTGTGCGAGATATTTTATTCATTTCTCCATGTTCAGAGGTTTTTTGGAGTGTGGCCACCGTTCGCCCATCCATCTGGGTAACATCAGAGACCACATTACAACCTTCCAACTGAACATGTGTCACAACATCATTCAGCAATTTGTCATTTTTTAATTCTGTGCATTTGTGATCATTTAGTGTAATACCAGCCCTTTCAGCCTCTTCAAAAATATGTGGCTCAAAGAATTTTTCAGGTGATTGACTTGTACCCTCCTTGTGAGTATTTCCTTTTTCTGTCTGTGTTTGGTAATTGTTTTGCTTGCCCAGGAAAGGAGCTATGGCATCCCCACTTACTCCCTGTTCACTGGTATTCCCCATGCATGAGTCATTTTTCTTAAATCTGTCCCTTTGTTCTTTTGGAATTCCTAATGTTTCTTTTTCATTTGTGCAAATCTTTACTGTTTTATTTAGCTCTAAGTTAAACCGTACCTCTTTTTTCGAAGTATTTGCACTTTCTGTCACAATTTCATTTACTGGTACTTTCATTTTTAATCCATTAGACATCTCAGAGTCGTTATGCAAAATTATATCAGAGCTATCTGTCATTTTGGCACTGCAGTTATCATGAGTACTTAGTCACTTTTCGGAAGCCCCCCGGTCATTGCTATGGCCATCAGCCCCCTCTTTGGAAGGTTGTTTTTTCGCTGTATAGAGCTTTCCTATTTGCTCAGCTAACATTTTCACTTGGGCCTCAAGGCATTGGAACCTTTCCACCTCTCTAGGATCCTCTTTCTGTGGCCTAGGTCGATATTGGTTGTTTTCCCCCTGATTGGATCTATTCTGATACCTCTCAGGTGATTGATACCGGTTGGGATGGTTTCTGAACTCTTGATTCATTTGTGGAGGGGAGCGGGTTGCACCCATCCTTTGATTATAGTCCCCTGGTGGGGAATCATTGTACTGGCGTGGACTGTAGTTCACGTTTTGCCTCATGTCCTGTCTCTCAGATTGTGGGTACTGGCCCCTATGTTGATTTCCATTATCAGTAAATCGATCCACATATCGGGGCCTATCCTGATTACCATATATCATGGTGCTGGGATCAAATCTGCTCTGTGTCCCCAATGACTGGTAGGGACCATCATTTCTTTGATCTTGATTTTGTCTCTGGTTATTGTTCATACCTGCCATATCAGACCGGTATCTTACCCGGGGTCTATCTCCTAAATATCTAGGGCTGATGTAGCTCTCTCTATTACTAGGATCATGTGATTGGAACATTGGTACAGTAAATGGCGATCTTTGTTGATTACCCCTTTGTTCAGGTGTCACATTATTTTTACCTTGGCTTTGAGCAGACTCAAGGGACATTTTGGCTGACCTGATTTCCATTACTGTGGCTGAGGGTTCTTTAGATTTAGGCCTAGTATCTTTCATTTTATCACTTTCTCTACCCTGACAATAGAGTACCTCATATAGCTTGGTGCTTTGATGTACAATCCATTCAAGGGACTTGTCACGGTCAAATTCACGGACCAATTGGGATATGATGTCTTTCTGTAGCCCATAGAAGTATGCGGTTTTAAACTCATTGGAATTTGAGTCAAAAGATACATCAAAGCGAGAGAATGCTCTTTTTAAGTCTTGTAAAAATTGGCGAGGTGATGTATTAGGTCCAGCAGTAATAGTGTACGCAACTTTCTTTGCCTCCTGCAATGACTGAAAAGGAGAAAAATGGCGCCTAATTTCTTTTTCAAACTCCAGCCATGTCATATTCTGCTGTTCATTTAATCCCCTTATGATGCTGGCCGTCGGGGCATCTAAAGTTAAATGAAAATATTGTCTGTACTGTTCCTTAGGTATCTGGAGCGCTTTAAAAATGTCATGCACCGCTTCTAAGTGATCCTCAATGCAGCATTCACCTCCCTTTTTAAATGGTTTGATCAGGGCTTTAATGGATTTCATTATTTTTATGGGGCTACTTGTTGCAATGCATGGAATTGCACTATTTTGTGATTCAATCCTGTTTTCAGGTGTATGAGATTGGTGGCTGCCCCCAATGGGAGTATCAAATCCCCCAAGGGCACTGCAACCAAGTTCAGTCACCGGCCCAGTCACTGGGGCACTAGCTCTTTGGGCAGAGCTAGAATTCACCTCCACTCCATTGAATGTGGTACCCTGCCGCCTCTCCTGGGACCTGGGAATGCACATTTGCTGTTCTAAGTCCTTACACTTTTTAAGGAGTCTGTTGGCTTCATCATGCAAATAATTATTTTCATCACTCATTTTATTAATTGCCTCCTGCATATCGCACATTTGCATTTGGCATTCATTGAACTCTTTACTTCTCTTGTCTCTTTCTTGGATCATTTTAATCATTTCTTGTTCTACACTCTGGAGATCACCTTCTTTTTCGCAATGTTCTTTTTGTAAAATCTGCATTTCTGAAACAACCTCATCTTTATCCTGCCTAATGTGATCCACTAAGGCTTTTAAGTGTGTCAATTCTTGCTCACTATCTTCAAATTGTTTCTTGCTTTTGGATAACTGAGTATCAAAGTCTCTGCATTTTAATTGCATGTCTTTTTGGCATACATCCAATTCTGCTCTCAACATTTCCTGATTTTTACTTGCCCCATCTAATTCAGTCTTTAACCTGTTAATTAGCTGAGTATCATTCTCTTGCATTCGCAGTGACTTGTTTAAAATAAACCATATTTTGCCGCATAGCCGTATTAAACAGTCTTTCTCTGCACTTTTATCGGCTGCATTCAATAATCTTGTAAGGCAGACCTGAATTATGCTGCCTTCTGCAAAAATATTGTCTAGTTTTTCTTTCTGCACCTCACCCTGAATGCGGTTACTCCATTCTAAGGTACTGTTCGAAGACCAATTCCCATGTGCAAATAACTTTGCCTCTAAATATTGCACTAGATCTGAGAATGTGGTTTCTCTTTGTGACATTCTGAAATTCGTTTTTAGTGGCACACTGCTATTATAAAATGGGTTCCCTTTAATGTGCAAATGGCAGTGTGAGACACGCTTGCCACGCCCAGTAGGTACTCTATGATCACTTTCCCGGCCTGCAACGCACCATAAATATGTAGGGTATTTTGTGGAGATTTGGGGCCTGACGGTATTTTATTACCGCTGAGAAATAACTTAGCAATAATCACTCTTTGTATTCAGATTTGGCCATGTGCAACAATAATACAATGGACATGCATTATTTCAGCACCCAGACCTGCATATTTGGTATACGTGGTTGGTGGTATTTTGGTGAGCATAATTCCCTTGTTTTATTTGTGGCCCCAATGTCCAGAATCCCTTATCTTCGCTTAGATTTTTCGTGTGATCACTAGAGAGACCTCAGACCTGCATTCTAGGGAAACCACAATTTCCAGGGATAGTGTTGGTGCGCCACCATGGGCAAACTCACTGACTTATTTACGACAGAGAGCTATATGTGGTAGTCTTGTGGTAATTTCCACTACCTTATATACGGTAGGGAGCTATGTTCAGAGAGTCTCTCTTCCCGTTGGCTCATGTACCTCCAACAAGTTATACTACAGTCACTCACAATTATTCATACTGATTCTGACATACACACATCTGTCTTAAAATGACCATTGCACTGTTTAAAAATCTCCCCACATCATTGGCATTGTAATGGTAAATAGAAAATAAACCACCCGTCTGTTTTTAAATATTTTCTGTATTATAAAATTTGCATTTAGACATAATCTCATTCTTTACAGCAATAAAAGGGAACAATCAAAGCATTTTCAATGACACACTGCAATTATAGTGGCGGAGAACAGAACTTAAATTGCAACATTAGCACTTGATTAAGACACGCACGGGACTTTCATTTTTCTACACTGACTGCATACTTTCGTGCACACACACAGCTCCCCCAGTTAGGTAATTACCTTATCTGTTTAGAGGATTCTCTCTGTGAATGTGGCTCTCTTGGCTTAACTCCAACGAAAAGGGACGCTTGCCTTCTCAAGCCGGGGTCATTGCCTGGAATTCTCAGCTTTTTCAGATAGGACAGCCTCTGCCAGTGGAAATGTAATTCTTTCAGCTTTCCCCAGTCTCGACTGCAGCAGGACACCCCCACAGCCAGGTCTTCTCCCCAGTAGTGCAGAAAGATGTCTGCCTGTCTTTTTCCCTGCTACTGCCCACTAAAACTTTCCTCTCAGCCCTCTTTATGACGTGTTCCAATGAAATCCATCATCTCTCATCCTCCTACTTTTAAACAATAGCTTCGCTTATACATTTGCAATTGTTGCAAATCTGACTTCCTTCCTCCTGCAGTTACTGTGCACAACAACACGGATAATCAGGCAGAGAAGAGAGGAAAAATCTGCACACTCATTTAACTGGTTTTCAAAATATGCCTAATTCTGCAGTAGAGAACACATTTTATTAGTGAGTTATAATAAAATAAGGTTTTATTAGTCAGGTTAATGGTTAATATGTTAGCTGTTAATTTTCAAATGTGTCTCTAGCAATATAGGCATTTCAGGTGAAAAATAGTGTGCATTTTTAAATGAACACGTGTGCTTTTAACTGTAAAAATAGCTTTGCATCTTATATGTTAAAATCGTTTTTTGACTGAATAGCCTGTCTTTCCTTGTTAATCTGCTAACCCATATAGCAATGCACCGCACCCTTGTGGTGGTGCTGCAAAAAAAAAAATGCTACTTGTGCAGTAGTGCTGTAATGCTACTTGTGCAGTAGTGCTGTAATGCTACTTGTGCAGTAGTGCTGTAATGCTACTTGTGCAGTAGTGCTGTACTCTGTGCTGTAACATGCCAAATATCCTTACACTTCTAAGTATGATTGAACTGTGCAATGTTAAATTTGTTTTTTTTCTATTTTCAGTATTTTTCTTTCTTTTTTTTTCTTTATTTGTTTCTCTTATATTTTGCTTGATTTTCTGATTGAGATGCTTTATGTTATATGGATCAGAGTGTATAGTTTGATGTATTTTGTGAACAGTCTATGATTTGGATTTATTGATTTTTTTTCCACTTCCAGTGCTCTTGCACAGGAGATCTAAAAAACGAGGAAAACCATTATAGATTTGTTGGAGAGAGGGGAGTGGGTGCTGGAGGTGGAGGAGGGAGAACAAGTACTAAAAGGGGGGGGGCTCTCGAGCAGCAACTTCCGCCTGATGCTCACAATATTATCACAAAATTCAAAAAGAAGACTTTATTCATAACTTCAAGGCAGTGGCCTATAGCTCACTAACTCTCCCTATCGGAAAGCCTAAATATCCCTAATTCTGATCACTTGTCTGTCTGTAGTAGGCGCTGATGTTCTGCCTATCTTGAAAAGGGGATCGAAGGTGGGCTGACCATGGCCTAACTCACTACTTTCCTGCTTTTGCTTATATTTAAGTTGACACACACACATCAGACTTCAGACAGAAGCTACTACTAACTTGGAGTAAAACATGTCCCACGATAGTATGACATAAAGCACGGATACGGCTCTTTCAATAATCAGTATTGGCATTGCTGGTCTGCAATGAGGAATTCCAGTGCATGTCAATTGTGCTCTTCAATTGGGATTGTGGAAACTTGAGGTGTGCCTACAATTGGTGCAGCAGGTTTCTTGCACTGTATGCCCAGCTGAACTGTGAGATGATGTTCAGGCCCAAGGCAATCATATCTTTCAAAGGCTGGAAACTGCGATCAAGTGTGTCACCTAAACGTGTAGGACATGTGCAAAGCAAGGACCATGGTCTTCCCATTTCAGAGGGCATCAAGGATATTAAACCTATTACGTCGAATAAGTGATGCACTCCAGCTCTTTAGGAGCAGTGATGATATAATAGTGGTATTTTCTTTAGCAAACTATCTTCAACAGGCTTGGCGAATAAGGGTAAAATACTATAAAATCCAGAAGCCTGGAATCATGATACACAAGCACTTTTCACTTTTCTATCTGTTTGCACTTTATGAGACCGTTAAATTACACGCCAATATCGGAGCCACCATTATGTGTATTGAGTCTGAGCACTGTGAACTTTGAAGCATAGCCCAGGTTTTAATAATGATTTTGTATGTTACCTTTTGCACTGGATTTTAATTAATGTTTGATCCTTGAACCACTGTGTACTTCTTAGGTCATTTTAAAATATGTGTTGATGGCAAATGACTGTATTGTCGAATAAATGCCAATTGAATTGAATTGAGTTAAACCTATTGTCAGCAGCCACAAAGCACAACTCTAGGGGCCTCATTACACGGTATGCGGTAACCATGGCGCTATTAGCGCCAGGGTTGCTGACGGTATTTTACCGTGTCCGCCTTAGTGGATGGCGGAATTACCGCCCTACTCCAAGGTGAGCGGGCCGGTAATTCCCCATTCACCAAGGCACTTCCCCATTTCCATTTTTGCCCCCATAGGGCTCGATGGGAAAGGGAAAGGACCTAATTACGGTACCGCAAGTTGCCATACCGTAATTAGCACCAAGGTCCCTTTTGGGCCCGTTCCTTAACGGCTGGTAAAACCAGCTGTTGAGGTCGGGTCCCGCAAAGGGAACTCGTAGTAAGGCGGTAAGGGTTTACCGGTACCGGTGCCCTTACCGGTACCGGTAAACTCTTATCGCATTCGGTGTAATGGGGCCCTAGGTGTTGTGTTTTTAGCCATTGCCGAACCAGCTACTCCACATTCTCCCAAATGTCAACTGCACTTTGACCTCTGTTTTCAAATGTTTGTATTCTCAAAGTGGCCCAGTAGTAAACTGTATGCAATTGCTGTTCTCTAGTATTTCTTAATTATTCTGACCATCCTAGGATGGCACAAGCATGTTACTGAGTGTGAGGACACATGTAATTAATCAATGTTCTGTACACTTGTCCATATGCCCATGTGGAAATAGCTTTCTGTTTATCAGACAGATCTAGTGCCTGTAACATGGCATGAAGGCCTAATTGTACAACTAATCTTTCATGAGAAGTATAGGGGGCTGAGAATATTACCCTGGTGACTGACATTTCTCATAAACTGACAGAAACCTGCATTGGAAAACCTAATGTGACACGTGTTGAATACACAACAATACTCCCAAATAAGTAGTGAGCAAAAGCTCTCTGTCTTCTGATCATGTATGTTCCTGTCTGTGATCAAACACTTCCATTACGCTTAGCTGAAATGTAGCAGTAGCATGGCTTCAGGAGGTGGAGAGGTGCATTCAAACCACAGCCTGCCTTGCTAGTGGAGGGGACATCATTGGGCAAGAATTCATGGGGAGAAAACTTTCTGTGGCCTGAGCTGTCTTCCTCAACTATGGAATCCATTCCCAAAATAGCATGATCCTGATCACTAATGGTCTTAACCAGGACTGAGCAAATCAGAAGATGTGGGAATGCACATAGAAGAATGTGGCATCCACTGCTCATGCATTTGCATCCGGGGTTCTCAAGCATTAGCACGATATTTTTGCATAGGTGCAAGTGGCAAAATAGTCTAATCTGTGGCGCCCAAACCTCTGACATAGCCTGTGGAATACTGGGGGAGGCAGGGAAATGTCATGCCAGTATAAGTAAACCCAGCTCAGGGAGTCTGCTGCTTTGTTTCCGAGTCAAAGGACATGATTGTACACTAAGGATAGCACATTTTTATTGGCCAAGTTTTTCCCAATTCTATTGATAGGTTATTCATAGAGACAAACTAGATTTCCCCTCCAAAGTTCATATAGGGCATACCCACCCTGCTGCCTATCTGAACCTCCACAGCTTCCACAACCCTCTAGGATTGACAGGAAAGATTTGAGAGCCCTAATCGTTTTTGCCAATGTTGGAGGGTCTGAACTCTCAGAGAGTCACCATCTGCACTGATTCAGGAGAGAGCCGAACGTGTTTGCTTGTGCTTGCATCCATTCCTACCACCAGTGAAGGTGTCGACAAAATCCAGGGGAGGGCTTTCAATGACTCAGAATGTGTGAAATGACTGGCCTGAGATGCCAGAGTGCCCTGAGGATATTGGAAATCCAGGCCAGCATGTCCTACTGCAATTTTAGTTCCTTGAGGTTTTCTTGAAGAAACACTATCCGCAGGTCTGCTCAGAACCTGGCTCCACTTGAGATCCTGTGAAGGGTAAAGAAATTACATATTCCAGTTCAGGACAATCCAAAGCAGTGAAGTATCGAAACCACTGCTTTGATCTACTGGTCTCCTCTCAGATGACTGGGAGTGGATCATCCAGTCATTCAGATATTGGTGACACCTATTCCGCTGGTATAGATCTATGAACCAATTCAGACCTTGGGGCATGACCTCAAACTGAAACAACCCCAAGCCTCTTGAATGGCTAAGTCCACAAAACAATGATGTTGAGGCAATATGGGGCCTGGTAGCTGAGCATTCCTGCATATCCCGTAGCAGAAGAAGATTCACTTGCTCACTAGTAGAACAATTACTTAAGTTATCATCTGGAACCTGCTATTGTGCACATATTTGTTTTGGTCTTTCAGGTCACAAACAGGCTGCCAATCTCCTATTCCCTTCTTCACCAAAAAAGGGGATAGACAGCTAGTGGTCTATTTGTTAACCTGGATGAGTTTCTTCTATCACATTATTTTGCCGAAGTGACTCCGTACTAGCCAGCAGAGCCTCTCCTTCTTTTCTGGGTATTTGGATAGAGGTGTCTTGTGCCTCCTTTAGGATAGCAGAGAGATTGAGCGCTCAACAGGTCACCCTTCCACTATTGAAACAGTCCATGTGTTGTTGATTCTTGCCTCTCAGACCATCAGAGAAAATGACAGGTGTCAGCCAACTGCACCAGATTCCAGAAACAGTCAGGAATGGGGCTTGGAAAATAAAGTTGGAGGGCATGAAAGAGCTGATCTGGTGTGTCTTAGGCTGTTAGTTCAGGATATTCAGCTAAACAAATGGCCACCTAAACTCCCACAGGATAACTGGCTATATGACACCAGAGGCTTTAGCTTTGCCTGGACAATTGTAACCAGGTGAAATCTCTCAGTGACCTGCTTCATCACATCATGCATCTGTGCATCTGTGGGCTAAAGGCTTTGCTTCCAGATGAAATGATGTAACTAGTTCTCAGCAATGGTTCTGCCTTCCAGCCTCTTGTCCTTGGAGTGGTAACCTCTAATTTGTCAGGTTAAAAATGCATTGGACATGCCTCTTAATTAGCTCAACTAGCATGGAGCAGCTGTGTCCATTTACCAGGTATCCAATGATAGTCTTGACCCTGTAAAGGACATTATCAATGCATCCCTGATATTGAGGTACCCACTATCTGCAAGACTGGCATTGTCCGCTGACACTTCTGTATACCCACTGAGACTGAACAGGTTCGGATCAACCTGAATCGAGGTTGCAACAATCGGGTCATTCCTCTCCAATTCGTACATCGCCATAAGGAACTTGTGAATTGATGTCTTGTCAACTGTCCATTGTCCTAAAAGGATCACATAATGGTTGCCCTCAGCAAAGGAGAGCAGGGAAACAGGAAGAAGAAGTGGCTGGTGGAGATAGAAAGTTTGCTTTGGTGAGCAATAACATAGAACACTATGGAGCTAATCGTTCTCCTCAATGACATTTGGCAGAGTAGAGCCATTATATGTAGACATACATGTAGACATACATGTAGGTTGATGTTAAGTGACTTCAATTCAGCACTCCAACTAAGTCAGTGCCTAGTCTGGGATGCCCAGGCGAAGCCCTTATTTATATATTTTTATGACAAGTTCATAGATTTGGAAGATAAACCCTTGTATAACGCCCCTCTCTTTGAACCCCCCTGACCTCACTGAGCGAAGAAGTAGGTTTGTTTTGCAAATTAAAAGATTTATTGAAAAATTAAACAAGATATATATCACACTTTTATAAATAAATTAATATTTGATAGCACACTTATGAACATGACAGTGATCAACAATGGATAATATTACACTAGCACACTTTTTTAATTACTTAGGAGTTGGTATAGAGAGGATAAGGTAGCTGAGAATGCTTTTATGGTTTCAAGGAAATGCAATTATGGAATAGAATGCAGCACAGAAATAACTGAGATGGTTTCCACAAGAGATAATATGATCACTTTTTCTTTTGACAATTCACTTCCCCCCATGCAACATAAGGAGATGGAAGGTGAGCACACAATCTTCAGGAATACAATCAAATGCAATACCAATTCAGTTCCCCCCTAGCAAGCTTGGAGCAACCGGTATGCTTTTAAAACATGCAGAAATATTTTTAATGTGATTTGCAATGAAGTGAAAATATGCTAAAAATGATTTTAATTCCCTATAGGAGATTCAGGGTGGGTGACATGGGGAGGATTATCAGGATTATCAGGTTGAAAACGAATTTCAGCAATGGAAGAAAAAGACAGCTATTTTTGACAGGTGAAGAAGTTTGGGTCAAATTGCAATTCGCGGCACTTTTTCCGAGTGCGTGGATCGCGATTACGGAAAAATTATAAGGAGTAGGCGCTTGGGCTTTTTGGAAAGCTGAGGATCTTAGCTTTAAAATGAAAGTTCCTAGCACGTATGGTTCAAAAGATACGGACGATTTAGTGGAGGTAGTTTCTCAAATTAAAGTAAAGCTCAAAATGACAAAGGACACACGATTTCTATGCAATTCTAAATAGGTGGAAATTGTTTGAATTAAATTATTTTAAACTAAGAGATTGGTTTTGCACAGCTCTGACTGGATACTCACTCCTAATTTTGGAAGGAATGGGCCTCGTCACAGATCTGGTGAACAGGTGTAGCTGCGGTTCTCTCTGCTATGCTGGTCTGGATCTCTGGTTCTCGCAAAAGTTCTTGGCACAGCGGTCTGGTCTCGGTTCTGCTAGCGGCACTGCACCGCGGTCTGGTCTGTGTCTGGTCTGAGGTTTGGATACAGCTCTGCTTTCTGGGTCTGTACTGGCACCGCGGTCTGGTCCAGAAGCAAACAGCACAGCCCAGCTGTTTTATTCTGATTTGCCTCTTGGAAGTCTGGGGTAAAATCAGTTTGCAAAATTGTAAAGCCAGCTGAGAATACATTTAGCTTGCAGTAGGCCTTCTGCTTCAAAGTTCTGGAATCTGGAGTCTGGTTTTCTAAGTTCTGGTCTGGATATTGCCTGAATTTCAATTTGTCCGTCAAAGTGCTTCGCAAGAAATCAGTTTGAAGTGGAAAGTGAATGTGTCTACCTGGGTCTCAGTGGCTCTTTTTATGTCTTTTGAAAATGGGTGGGAAGGCTGACTTTCTATGCCCAACCCTCTTAGGATCCTGATAGGCTAGAGGATTCTCTGTCGCCTGACTGGGGAACTGAGTTGTGAGTCATCCCGTGTCATGAGACTCATTTTTATGGCATACAGAAAGAACACTCCCCTTGTCACTTTGCACACAAATCTATTTTTGACTTAAATGCATATTCATCTATACACAATTTTTCTAATATTATATGTCCAGTTAACATATTTTCTGTAGCGCCAAATCATCCAATCCCTGTGTTTGTAAGATGTTGTGTTCACTTCTGACATAATTCTGCCCTTTTCATCCAGAAAACAACCTCTAAACTTTTCCAGAATTTACACAAATGTGCACAAGGAATATGGGCATCAGATGATGAAGTGTCAGATTTTTAACATACAGACATTTGGAGTAGTCCCTACTTTCCGCTACTATCCCCCAGAACATTCCACAGAGTCCTAACACCTCTTAGAATGTGCACAGAAAAATCACAGGAACAATGATATTATTGATATCATTTTGACAATTTTTGTACTATGAATTATCCATCTTTTTTAAAATTATGCTCTTGCCCAGAGGAGTGTGGTTTCCCAAAGCACATGGGGAATTTCTGGTTTGTCCACTTCCTCCAAGTTCAGCTGTCTCACAGAGGCAGTGCCCCTCCCATTTCCTTCCAAGAGGAAGCCATTTACGACCCCCTGATTTAGCAATTGCTTTGAGCAAAGGGAAGTTCATTGTTCTGTTTTCCGGCAGTCCCAGGTACCCCTCCTTATTCAATAAGAGAGGTGTAATCTCCTTTTGGTGGGGCAGCAGAAGGCAGGCCAGGCCTGTGAATGCAGTTGCTGGGCAAGTTTCAACTCCTGTCGGGGGCAGTTGCCGGGCAGAATTCAATCTCCTTAAGCCAGGCTTCAGCCAAAGGTCACTTTTGTTCCCATTTTTCTTCAATCAAATTAAACTTACAATTTTGACACATGCAGCTAGAACACTGATTCTAAGTTCAAAACCATGACATTTAAGCAGTTGCAACCTATGTGACACTCAAAAGTAGGTCACGCATTTATTTTAAACATTTCGATTTTAGTGGCTTTAAATCCCATTTCACTTAAGCTGCTGACATCCACAGCTCAGCCAGTTTTGTTATGAACATTATTTTATGCTCTTCATCTTTCCAGATTTGGTATGCAAACAAGACTTCATTCTACCAGACGTCTGCTTGTGTTCAGTAAGATTTTTGAATATCTTACAATGTTTGAAATAGGCATTTTGAGCTTGCATTCAGAGAAACAATGGTGATTTCAAAGCGCTTTTTGAGCTAACAGGCACTGCTGTTTTTCCTTTGGCACCACGTTTCACTCATGGCGCTTCTGGCCCATCATGCTAGCACTGGTGGGTGGCGGGTTAGGCAACCATTTTGGTGTGCGCAAAAACTGTGCGGTTTTCTTGGATTCTGGCGCAAATGTGGGCTTTTCGGCCATCTTGGAATTTCTAAACCCACAGCACCAAATGTTGCAGCATAATAACTTGAATGTGGGTCGATACACCTGACAAGCCCCCCCACCCGACTGCAGTTTGATTTCGAGTCGAGTGCAAAGGATGTTTTGATCCACGCGCTGGGATGTCTGCATCATCTTCTTCTGATTCCGCAGATGGCACAGTTCAGCATCTTTTCCTCCATCAGGGTGGATCGACCGGTTCTCCTTGCCGGTCCTGATGGGCGTTTCGGGCGGTCCCTGGGTTGTCCTTCTTGGGCAGTCTCCATGGTTTATCTCTCTCTCTTCTCACCTAGGATGACAAAGCAAAAGCGGCAGAAACATATTCGTAGACATTTCCCCACCACTATTAATGGTGGGGCGAACATATACATTTTATACATCAGGAGACATTTGCATTCAAGTATCATAGAATTTTATAGACTATATGTGGAATATGAATATTTTAGGGTTGGATTTGTATTACTCTGGAGTGGCCGCCTCTGGGATTGCAGATGACTCCTCCAGTTGCTGCAGAGTGTGCCTGGGATGGCAACCCTTTAGCTGATTTATATGGACCCACTTGTCTTCCCCTTCCGCCAAACTGCTGAAAGCCTGGAAAGACTTCTGGTTTTGCTATCTCAGCGGCCTCCTCCAGCTGGGTGGAGAAGTCCCTGGTCAGAGTGCTGATTTGAACTGGAGGCTTCAGGTGGGAAAGGCAGCCCTCATGGACCTGGAAAATCACCTCATCCCTTCTGAAGTCACAAGTCACAACTTCCTTACCATAAGGGCAGGAAGTTTACACCAGTAAGATCCCCCCATGCCGGGTAAAGATCCTGTCTGGTGTTGTATTGTCATCACTGTCACTGGCAAAACACACCTTGGGGATTGGTCCTAACAGTTCATTTCCTAAATCAATGGAAAAATGTTGGTCATCAACCGCCATTCCAATAATGGTGCCTGCGGCTAGAGTAATGCTCTTTAAGTCGCTGTTTTCCATCTCTATTGGAATGGTGTCATGTTCTATGTTGACTAATGGTGTTGGGTTTACCCCCAACCCTTGCTGTTGGAGAGAAGCATTTAGATGAATATAAGCATCAGGGTTTTTCAATTTTTGTCCTCTTTTAACTTCCACTTCCAGGGAGAATTGTCGGGTCCTTTCTGGGATGGTGACTTCCTCTTTAATCTGAATTTCAACTGCATAAGTTTGCAATTGAGCTGACCTAAATGCTTTTTCTGGATCATCAAAGCCCATGGAATATCCGCTAATCCGGACCAAGCTTTGAAGTTTATTAGGTCCAAACTACTGGCAAAGCGATTGAGAATGTCACTGCCTAAGTAAAAGGCGGCAGTGACGTCTCGCACGACCCAACAATTATGGACTATGCTCTTGTTGCCAATGGAGATTTTGAGCATACACCTGCTTGGCAGGAGATGTTTGGAATCGGGTGTTTACAGATCCATTTCCCATTTGTCTATCAGTTTGAATGTGGGAATGGCTGGATCGTTTGGGAGTTGGCGGAACATGGCTTCGCTGATGAAGCTCTTACCGTTGTTCACACATACTCGGGCGAGAACAGAGTCCTTCCCGTCATTTAACTGAACAGGGATGAACAACTGCTCTGCAATTTGTTGAATATCAGCCAGGCTCTGAGCTGATTTCACATCTTTCTGGACTATTGGAGTGGGAATGTCTGATTTTTGATTGGTAAAGAATTTCAGAGTGTTTCCTTCCAGTGTGGAATACCACCTTAAACTGAAAGGAAAGTTGATTTTCAGAAATAGAGAGGACCCTCCATCACTAGTCTGTTGTCCTACTGCTATTACTGTCATGTCTGGAATTTGGTTATTCTGCAAGTGAAAATCTACTTGGCCAGATTTGTGTTCAACCATGTGGCATGTGCCGTTTAAACTAACATGGTTGACACTCTGTTTTAATTTTATTGGTTGGCTAGTCTGGGTCCAGAGGACCTTGTTTACAAAGTCTATTAGGGGTGACAACCTTCTCAGGAGGTCATTCCCTAGCAAACAAAGGGTGCCCTCTGGAGTCACTACTATGACCGGGTGTTTCACCTTGTGTCGCCCAATTTTAATGTCCAAATCTGCAGTCCCCTCGACGGGAATTTCCTTCCCGTCAACGTTCTGAAGTTGTCCCGGAAGGGGGGTGAGAGGAATTCGGTAATTCTCCCCCCTTCCTACATTTAGTTAATCAAAGGCACTTTTGGACAAAAGGGTAGCTTGGGAACCAGTGTCCACCAGTGCCAAAATTGTACCCTGCCCTGTGCTTGTACCGGGGCATAGTATCTTCCCTCCTTCTCCTCAAGAGGGCACAGATAATGCACAGTTATGGACAACTGGTGGGCTAATTTTTTAGTTTTGGACATTGAGAGAGAAGAGATTTGGGCAGAATTCTGTGGAGAGTCTTGGGAATCTGAAAGAAAAAGTTGGCAACTGGAAATCAGAGCCGTCGTGGGTTCCCCTGGTTCTGGTTCTGGGCCCCCTCCCCATCCCCCCCTCTTTTTGGAGGCAGTCACCAGGATGGGTTTCAACCAGGGGATTTTGATGCAGTTGGTTCTGGGATGAGATGATGGGCGGCGCTAGCTCAGTCCCCACATCTCCCCAGTCGGGATGTGAATACCTTGGAACGCATCATTCTTTGGGATGAGCTACCCCATCTCTGAAGGAGAAGATCCTTTTCCCAGGATCCTCTGATGATCCCTCTCCCTCAAATTGGAAGATCTGTACCTCCTCCACAAACTGGGTCTGTTTGGGTCCTTTGTTTCTCCTACCTCCTCTCTGCTACTTGGGTGGCAGACTTTCAGGGGTAGGAGATTTTGATTCCGGTTCCTGGGTTTCCAGGGGCTGTTTACAAGTGGGGAAGGAAGCTTCCTCCAAGGCTTTACACCGCCCTTCCCCTTGTGCCTCCTCCCTGGGAACCGGTGGGTTATCGGGGTGCTGTCCCCGTCATTGTTCTGGAGCACCAGGTCCAGAGTTTGGGGCATTCTGCGCTGGCATGCTCATCTGAGGGTTCTGTTGCACCCTCAGCATGTGACCCAGATACCGTGCCATACTTTGGACCTATCGTTCTAACTGTGAAACCCGCTCAGGCTGATACAGGGTTCTATTTTCTTCCCGGGCTGATCCCGGGAAGGGTAGCTATCCCTTCTCTGGTAGTACCCCGGGTTGGGAAGATTTGGGTACCCCTCTACCCTTGGCCTCCCCTCTCCCGGCCCGGTGGTCTGGACTCAGGGAATAGGGGAAAGATGGACGGATGATTTTGGGGTTGGAAGTTGGGTGGATACCTGGGAAAAAAGTTCTTCCCAGTATTTGGGGAATTTCTGCCCTCATTTGGGAAGTTAGGAGGGGAGTTCCCTGGGTTAGGTGCTTTGCTGGATCCCCCCCTTGGGCTGGAGGAGTCCACACATAACCCAGGATGGGTCTCTTACCCTTGTAGCGGGCACTTACATAATCAGGGGAATGAGGGATCCCATTTGTGGGACTACCTCCTTGACTCCCTGTTTGTGACTGGCCCGAGGGCCTTCTGGGCTTAGAGTTATTCTGCGCAGGCAAGTTTTTAGGCCCCCCCATCTCCAAATCTAAAATGGGGGCAACCTTTACCTCTGCCAGGGGTGCTGGTCGGTTTGGGACTTTTCTGGGCGTTATTTTTATTTTCTATGGGCTTCTGCACCTCATAGATTCGGGTGGCCTGTTCAATGACCCAGTCTAGTGATCTTTTCTCATGAAAATCTCTCACTAGCTGGGTCATGATGTATTTGGGCAAAGCATGGAAAAACGTCTTTACAAACTCTTTAATGTCCGTGTGCACCCTTCTGGTAGTCTGCGCAAAAGCACGATTCAACTCCTGCACAAATTCTTGTGGGGCCTGATCCTCCCCACATTGCAAATTGTAGGCTGCCTTGCGAGCCTCTTGGGGATTCTGGTGAACAGAAAAATGTTTCCAGATGTCCACCCTATATGTGGACCATCTTGAATGGTTTTGGTCCTCCAGCCCCGCAAAGAAACTGGAGTATTCTGGGGAGAATGTCCATTTTACATACTAAATGCAGCTACTGCTGTCCTTCAAATGGAAAGTCTCCATCATTTGCTCGTAAAGCTCCAAGTGTTCCCAAACAGAATACTTGGCGTTCTTGTGATAAGGGGTGATGACACTCCTTATTGCCTCAATCTGTTTTAAGGGATCCTTAGGCAAGGCCCTTTTGCCTTATTGGCCTTCTTGGTTCGGGTAACCCTGGCCCATTCATCCTCTGACTCAGAAGCACTGCTCCCAGAGGTGCCCGTCTGATCTTCCAGGTTTTCCTGGATTCTGCAAGCCTGGGAATGGCTGGCAGAATGTGGGGACCTGGTCTCCTGTGTCCTGTGACGTTCAGAGGAGTCTTCAGATTCCTCCTTGCTGCCAGGATTTGATGAGTAACCCCCCACTGGCCTAACTGGGCAGATGTTTTCAGGATACCCTTAGTGGGCCCACTAAATTGCACTGTACTTGGGTGCCCATACCCGGATGCCCGCCCATCCATTCCTCGGTGGTACTGGCCTATGAGCCCCATACTTTTGGCTGGATAGTAATCTGCCATTCCTGTGTCCCTGTGCTCATGTGTGCCAGGGGACATGGGGGTGGCAGAGTCCACAGGGACTAGGAGAGTTGAAGGCCTCTGGTACTAGGGCTCCTGAGGTTATGCTGAGGTTATGCTCAGGTGTTTCCCTTTCCCAGCGAACCTCATCTCTATCAGCCCTGCTCCCTGTTGCCATGCAAGAGCCTGTGCTTTCAGTTCCTCAGTCAAGGCCTTACTAGACTCTATCAGTCTCTCCTGCATGGCTACCTGTTGCTGGAGCCTATCATTGTGCTGGCAGAGAGCCTCATTCTCTCTCTCTGTGCTTCCTGGTTAGTCTTGGAGTACTGGGCCAGTCTTTGCTGCAGGAGGGTTACCTCCTGAGTCCCATCCCTACTGGCCTGCTCCTTTCTTGCCAGAGCATCTTCCACCCTCCTGGTGTGCTCTAACACGTTCTGATGCTCTTTTTGGAGGTCACCCAGTCCCTGGAGTGCCAAGTGATTTTCTTCAATTTTTTCTTTTAATTGGCAGACTTCCTGGCCTAAGGTGTCCCTTTCCTGACTAAGAGCCTGCATCTGTGCCGCCAGGTCGTCCCTCTGCCTTTGAAAGGCACCAGCTTTCTGGCATTCTTCCTCAAATTCTGTCTGGGTATCCAGGTCTTTCAGAATCAGTTTGTTGCTCTCTGCCTTTGCTCTATCTAGATGACTTTGCAGGGTGCTACCTGCTCTGTGCATGCCCTGTTGAAGTCTAATTGTTGCTCCAGCTTTTTCTGGCTCTGCAATAGGGAGTCCAGACCTTCTTGGTACTCCTTCTGCAAGGCCAGAAATCTGGTATCCTGGTCAGACTTTTCCTGTTGCAGGATACCCATATCCTCTTTGATTTTAATGAGATACTCTCTACTCTCATTTTCTGATTCCTGGCTCCTGTGCAGCCTCTGCTCAGAAGAGACCAGGTCAGATTGGGCCTTCTCTAATGCCATCTGTTGCCTATTTGCCAGATCTTGGCCTTCAGCACATTTGTCCTGTATGGCTCCCATATATAAATATAAATATGCCGCTATCCTGACAATCTTGTCGTGCTCATCTTTAGCTTTAGCGGCCATATATAGTTCACTCATGGCCACATGTAATGGACCCTGATCTCTCCATGTGTCGGACCCTGATCTGGGGTGCGATTGCCTGCAACCACACCGTCTGGTCTTGTTCCGTCCATTTGCCGCTCACAAATAGCTTATGTAAGAGGTGCTCTCTGGCTATTTTGATATCTACCAAGGTCGTCATTCTGGAAATTGATTTCCTTCCTGACTTACAGAAGTTAGTATTTTATTTTGCAAAACAGACCGTCTCCTTAGAGCGTCCTTCTTTTGAGGGGTGCTTTTACAGTGTAGCACAGCGTGGTGATCCAACAGGATGTATGCATCCTGTCAGTTAGCACACTGTATTAAGCTGCAAAAGTGGTAGGTCTAATCCAGACGTCCCGGCTCAAGCCCCCACTCTGTCAAGTGACTTCAATTCAGCACTCCAACTAAGTCAATGCCTAGTCTGGGATGCCCAAGGGAAGCCCTTATTTATATATTTTTATGACAAGTTCATAGATCTGGATGATAAACCCTTGTATAACGCCCCTCTCTTTGAATCCCCCTGACCTCACTGAGCCAAGAAGTAGGTTTGTTTGGCAAATTAAAAGATTTATTGAAACATTAAACAAGATATATATCACACTTTTATAAATAAATTAATATTTGATAGCACACTTATGAACATGACAGTGATCAACAATGGATAATATTACACTAGCACACTTTTCTAATTACTTAGGAGTTGGTACAAAGAGGATAAGGTAGCTGAGAATGCTTTTAGGTTTCAAGGAAATGCAATGATGGAAAAGAATTCAGCACAGAAATAACTGAGATGGTCTCCACAAGAGATAATATGATCACTTTTTCTTTTGACAATTCACTTCCCCCCCATGCAATATAAGGAGATGAAAGGAGAGCACACAATTTTTAGGAATACAAACAAATGCAATACCAATTCAGTTCCCCCCTAGCAAGCTTGGAGCAACCGATATGCTTTTAAAACATGCAGAAATATTTTTAATGTGATTTGCAATGAAGTGAAAATATGCTAAAAATGATTTTAATTCCCTATAGGAGATTCAGGGTGGGTGACAGCTACTTTGAATTAGTTCAGGTAAACACTAGCAATGATTCATGAGGGATTATCAGGTTGAAAACGAATTTCAGCAATGGAAGCAAAAGACAGATATTTTTTGACAGGTGAAGAAGTTTGGGTCAAATTGCAATTCGCAGCACTTTTTCCGAGGGCAGCGATTGCGATTACGGAATAATATAAGGTCTTGTAGGAAATCTCGTTCCTAGCACATATGGTTCAAAAGATACAGACGATTTAGTGGAGGTAGTTTCTCAAATTAAAGTAAAGCGCAGAATGACAAATGACACTTTCACAGGTTTGAAATCACAGAATGGACACACGATTTCTGTGCAGTTCTAAATAGGTGGAAATGGTTTGAATTAGATTATTTTAAACTAAGAGATTGGTTTTTCACAGCTCTGGCTGGATACTCACTCCTAATTTTGGAAGGAATGGGCCTTGTCATAGATCTGGTCAACAGGTTTAGCTGTGGTTCTCTCTGCTCTGCTGGTCTGGATCTCTGGTTCCGGCAAAAGTTCTTGGCACTGCACAGCGGTCTGGTCTCGGTTCTGCTAGCGGCACTGCACCGCGGTCTGATCTGGATCTGGTCTGCAGTTTGGATACAGCTCTGCTTTCTGGGTCTGTACTGGTACCCGGTCTGGTCCGGAAGCGAACGGCACAGCCCGGCTGTTTTATTCTGATGTGCCCCTTGGAAGTCTGGAGTAAAATCAGTTTGCAAAATTGTAAGGCCAGCTGAGAATACTTTTAGCTTGCAGTAGGCCTTCTGCTTCAAAGTTCTGGAATCTGGAGTCTGGTTTTCTAAGTTCTGCTCTCTAGATATTGCCTGAATTTGAAGTCGTCCGTCAAAGTGCTTCGCAAGAAATCAGTTTGAAGTGGAAAGTGAATGTGTCTACCTGGGTCTCAGTGGCTCTTTTTATGTCTTTTGAAAATGGGTGGGAAGGCTGAATTTCTATGCCCAAACCTCTGAGGATCCTGATAGTCTAGAGGATTCTCTGTCGCCTGACTGGAGAACTGAGTTGTGAGTCATCCCGTGTCATGAGAATATGGCATACAGAAAGAACACTCCCCTTGTCACTTTGCACACAAATCTATTTTTGACTTAAATGCATATTTATCTATGTACAATTTTTCTAATATTATATGTCCAGTTAACATATTTTCTGTAGCGCCAAACCATCCGATCCCTGTCTTTGTAAGATGCTGTGTTCAATTCTGACAGAATTCTGCCCTTTTCATCCAGAACACAACCTCTAAACATGTCCAGAATGTACACAAATGTGCGCAAGGAATATGGGCATCAGATGATGAAGTGTCAGATTTTTTAACTACAGACATTTGGAGTAATACCCTATTTTCCGCTACTACCCCCCAGAACATTCCACAGAGTCCTAACACCTCTTAGAATGTTCACAGAAAAATCACAGGAACAATGATATTATTGATATAATTTTGACAATTTTTGTACTATGAATTATCCATCTTTTTTAAAATTATGCTCTGGCCCAGAGGGTTGTGGTTTCCCAAAGCACATGGGGAATTTCTGGTGTGTCCACTTCCTCCAAGCTCAGCTGGCTCACAGAGGCAGTGCCCCTCCCATTTCCTTCCAAGAGGAAGCCATTTACGACCCCCTGATTTAGCAATTGCTTGGAGCAAAGGGAAGTTCATTGTTCTATTTTCCTGCAGTCCCAGGTACCCCTCCCTGATTCAATCAGAGAGGTGTAATCTCCTTTTGGTGAGGCAGTTGAAGGCAAGCCAGGCCTGTGAATGCAGTTCCTGGGCAAGTTTCAACTCCTGTTGGGGGTAGTTGCCGGGCAGAATTCAATCTCCTTAAGCCAGGCTTCAGCCAAAGGTCACTTTTGTTCTCATTTTTCTTCATTCAAATCAAACTTACAATTTTGACACATGCAGCTAGAACGCTGATTCTAAGTTCAAAACCATGACATTTAAGCAGTTGCAACCTATGTGACACTCAAAAGTAGGTCACTCAATTATTTTAAACATTTTGATTTTAGAGGCTTTAAATCCCATTTCACTTAAGCTGCTGACATCCACAGCTCGGCCAGTTTTGTTATGAACATTATTTTAGGCTCTTCATCTTTCCAGATTTGGTATGCAAACAAGACTTCATTCTACCAGACGTCTTCTGGTGTTCAGTAAGATTTTTGAATATCTTGCAATGTTTAAAATAGGCATTTTGAGCTTGCATTCAGAGAAACAAGGGTGATTTCAAAACGCTTTTTGAGCTAACAGGCACTGCTGTTTTTCCTTTGGCACCACGTGTCACTCATGGCGTTTCTGGCCCATCACGCTCGCACTGGTGGGTGGCGGGTCAGGCGACCATTTTGGTGTGCGCAAAAACTGCGTGGTTTTCCTGGATTCTGGCGCAAATGTGGCCTTTTCGGCCATCTTGGATTTTCTAAGCCCAAAGCACCAAATGTTGCAGCATAACAACTTGAACGTGGGTCGATACACCTGACATTGCATGGCGGAGTGCAAATGTGCATGACAAAATGCAGTATACATGTGTGTACTCTGCCGTGGAAGTGAGTAAATAGTCGTCATCCTTTAATTGTAACCCAAGTGAGAATGGTCAGCAGCGTTTAACTGTAAATGCTGCCTGCCATGCAAGCATGGCAAGCAGTGCTTACAATGGATCCCTATGGAGTCCTCCTGCTTTATGCTGTCACATGAAATCTTTGAGCTCTATAGGGATACTCAGCATTTGGGCCAGCATGAAAATGTCTGCTGGTGCAAATGCTGGGGCATTTGTATGTCAGAGTGGAACAGTGTCGGTGGATATGCAAGTTGCATTCTGGTCCTCGTTCGCACTATACAAATGAATGAAAATGGGGCATGAGGTTAATGGAAGATGTAAAAGCCTCACTCAAGGCTCTAACACCTTCCATTAATATTATGCCCTAATGCAGCATGAGCCCCTAGATCTTTCGGGACATATCAATCCTAACTTCTTTTTTCCTCATTTCTTGTCTAGTGGAATTAGAAGATGTGGAGGATGATGATGTAGGGGCCAAGAAGGTTGTATCTCTTCTGCAATATTTTTCTTCCTTTGCTCCCCTTTTCTCATTGGCTTCAAAATGTGATATAATTGCTTCTGCAAGACCTGATTATCGTGCTTCCAACAGATAAGATGTGCCCATATGCTTCAAATTGCAATCTCTTTTGCACTTTATTGTAGTGCTTTGCACACCTACTCCATAAAAAAACATAAATTAAAAGAAAACAAATATGAAAATAAAAACCCAACCCTTCCTCATGCAATCATCAGGACAAAGCTTTATCCTGTTGCTGCCAGAGAATGGTAGGCTATGGACTCCTCTCATTTCCACATTGAATGTATGATGCATGACTCGGGAGGGTATCTAGTCAATTCATCGAAACCCATTCTATCTAATACCATTCCATCGAAAAAATGTTATCTAAAAAATCAATCTAATGCTTCTTTTTGGGGGGTAAAGGGTTACTTTTTGTTCAGGTGCATTTTAAAGGGTAAAAAACAGGATTTGGGGGGAACCCCGCCCCCCCCCAAAAAGAAAACAAAAATGCATTAGATGGACATTTTTTAGGTGGAAAAATGTTGATGGAATGGCATTAGAAGCAATGGTTTTAATTTAAATGACCATAAACCCTCTGGAGGATAGCTCAGGGGCAACGTGTTCAACTTGGGAGCAAGACAACACTGATCAACATAGGTTCGGTCCGCGGGTGCACGCTAAGAAAACTCTGGGTTTTAAGCGTGTTATAAATAACCAATTACAAATACAGTTTCATGGCAGGGTCTCTCAACCAACTCCACAAGGCAGCCCTTGCTGCAGCCATTCAACAGTGGGCCAGGCATCCATTACAGCCCTGTTGCACTATGCAAGGAGTGAAAAATTCCAGCAGCCCTTGAACAGAATTAATAACAGTAATGAGTGCCACCAAGCATGGCACATCTTGCCGTATGATGCCAGCCCTGCCGAGTTAAAAAAAGAAAGGGAATCACCATTTGGGGGGGAGAAAGTGGTGGCACAAGGACAACTGGCTTGGGTGACAGACACAAAAAAAGAGGAGTGAGGATTAAGGTCCCCAGAGGATAGCTCAGCAGCAACGTGCTCGCCTTGGGAGCAAGATAACACAGAGCAACACAGGTTCGATTCCCAGGTCTGCATTTTGAAACCTCTGGTTTTTAAGAGCGTTATAAATAATCTATCATATCATATCATATTAACTGACAGGGTCAGAGATTCGATGCTATCAGGGTGGACAAGGATCTCTGTCAACTTGGGGCAGGCGGCCCACCACCGCATATACTAGTGCCGATTCCTTCCCAAGAGGCTGTGTGATGGAGTTGGGAGAGCCCCAAGTCCCCTTAATTGTGCCAGGCATACCTGTGATCTTGGTGCCATCCCTCTTGCACCATGCCGTGTCATTCAGTATCTGGCAGAATGTGTTTCTTGCAGGACCACCGGCTCCAGAATACAGTTTGTCCCCGGCAGGAAACTCCATGAGAACAAGAGCTGACACTGAACATGAGTCTTGCTCTTTTTATCAGGTCCACATTACCGAAAATGGCACCAACATTCCTGGACAGTGACCCCATAAATGCTGTTGTGGGGATGGGCACAAGGAATCTTTAAGAGAATTGTAAACCGTGACCCGGCCCCTGAGGAAAAGGAAGGCAAACATTGTCCTGATAAGTCAGGTGCAGCCAGGGACTAATGGAAAGAGGAGGGGGAGTGGTCACAAAGCAAGGCCCAGGTATAGAAGACATGCATGGCCAGAGATGGATGAAAGGTGTTTGGGTGATGTCAGGGCAAGAGGTGGCAGACAGAGAGACCTGACAGAGGGTAGAAGGTGGGGCGGAGTGCTATGGACGTGCTTCAGATTGTGGAATCGAGTGTGGGTGAGGTGCACTGTGTGAGAGTGATGGCAAGCATGAGGGAATGAAGTGGCTGTTGTGAGAGTGCGAGTTGGAATGAGTGATAGAGAGACAGCGGGCAATATAGGAGGACATATTGATATGATAGGTTATTTATAACGTGCTGAATACCCAGAGGTTTCTAAGCGCGGACCCGGGGATCGAATCTGCGTTGCTCAGTGTTGTCTTGCTTCCAAGTTGAGCACGTTGCCCCGGAGCTATCCTCCCGAGACAAAAGGATTGAGCTTGGAAGGGCATTAGAAGGTGAGATATTTTCAGAAAGAGAGTGAGTGAAAGAAAGAGTTAGAGAGAGGGGAGGCAGTTATAAAGGATGAAGGTTGGAGCATAGGAGGGAGTGGTATACAAGACAGAGTGGGAGCAAGGAGGAGAGTGAGCCACATCAGATGGAAAGGCAGAGAAGAAGAGAGAGAGCGAGAGGGAGAGAGATAGCAGGAAAAGGAGAGCAAGAGAGTGAACAGGAGTGTAAAAGGGAGGATTGTTATTCCCGTCTAGAAATAGATTGCAAGGCTTACTTTTCTCTAGTCTTGATGTACAACCATCTGGGTTGTAGGAAACTCTGTGCTCGTTTGGAGGGAGCACACAGGGGGTGGAGGACAAGACCAGGGCAATCCTTGTGTCTGGCCCACCTGCAAATCCGGTTCTACGAGTTATCAATACTGTCTCAAAATTATTTAGTCGAGTTGTGCAGTTTTTGAGGCCATCTGTGAGAGTTGTCTGTGATGCCTGATGGGCGCATCAGCAAAAAAGAGGAATGGGCCATCTTCCAGAAAAGGATTTGTACAGGGGAACTTTTCATGAGATACTTGTGCGCGTCTGTAATGAATGAGTAGAGCCTTGTATCAGCTATGAAGGGGACGAGGAGGAAGAGGGGCAAGGGATTAACGCAGCACTTTCGTCAATGCGATTTCCAAACCATCTATTTAGCTGCAGGTTGAGGAGCCATTTGTACAGCAAGCTGTGCTTGAATGTTGTAATGACTTCTGCCTCGTTAGACAGCAGTCACTAGAAAGAGGGAACGGACAGTCAAAATCAAGTACTCTGTGAAGTGCGGGCACATGATCTCTTGTTTATTTCACAGTTACTTAACATTGCTCATTGATTTAATTATGTTTGTCTATGCATGGGTGATAAGTTATAATGGAGCTGCCTGGGGAAAGCCTTTGATCGGAAATCAGTAGGTACCACTGGCCAACATTAAGTCTTGCTTAATGACACATATGTTCTGCAAATGTTCAATGAAAACAATAAGGACACGCCCTCAAAAGGTAATGTTTCCAAATAATGCATTGTGTTGTGAAAGTCATTATGGTCCATGTATGAGTATTCTTTATTTGACTTCAACACAAGTCTACTGTTATGGCAATGTGTGTGGCCGGTGTAATACACAAACATGCAAACTCCCATAAGCCCCCCCCACACACACACAAACCCACACACACGCACACACACACATACACGCGAACGCACGCGCACATACACACGCACACACATGCACACAGACAAACACACGCACTTCACTCTCCTGCTGCACCAACATGTGCAAATGAATTATTAATGAAGCCCTTACATAAATCATAATAACGTGCACTGAACCTTTCTGTGCAATTGCTTTTGCAAAAGAAACCACCCAGACACTTGAAATGCTGCAGGTGTGGACCATCTTGTGCATGCACCTTTGGTAGGATTTAAATGAAGTCAATTGAGTGAATGGATGAAAGGCAAGCCGAAAGATGAGAATGTACCCAGGGTAACCTTGAAGAGCTTGAAGAGGAATTCTTTGTTTGCAAGTCCCATAGCCCTGCAGCATCCCACAGCCGGGTGCTTCGTTGTTGTTGACTTTGTGTCACAGAACAGCATTCTTTTTTGTATTTCAGACATTATTGGTAAAATAAAAGTACCTCATCTCCAATAAGTATTTGTGAGATGTGTTTGCTTTATTTCCTGGCACCATCCATGTGACCTCTGACCTAGGGATTGCAAGACCAGTTCTTCTGGTAACAAGAGGGGGATCAGCTGACATCCTTAGCGAGCCCCAAATGAAGCCATTGCCTGGAAGGCTCTTATAAAAAAAAAATCCTCGCCTTGATGGTAGCGCTGCTATATCAGAATAACCTCTTCTCTTTGGAAGGGAGACTCTGTGTAAGAATACACTCCCCCTTAAATAAGTTAACACTATCAGATCAAACCTTTCCCCATGGGCAGAGTCTGTACCAGAATACCCTCTCCCATTTTAGGTTGGGTCTTTATTAAAATAACCTCTTCTCTTAAAGGGGGAGACCCCACATCAAAATAATCTGCCCCCTGAGGTGGGGGGAGACTCCATATTAATATAAATCCAGTCTCTTGAAGTGGAAGATTGTTTAGTCAAATTAACCCCCCCTCCCTTAACAGGGGGAGAATCTCCATGCAAATGAACCCCCCACCCCCTTCAAGAGAGAGACCTATTATTGGTAGATACTCGGCCCTTTGAAATGGGTTATATTTGTCAAAATGAAATACATTAACTATTAAGGAACTCCATTCCCAAAAAGAATTTGACCAAAAGCGCAAGAAGTTAGGCGCTATAAAACAACAAAGAGATTAACTGAACAGGTTGGCACCCTGTATCAGGAAAACTATGCCTTATACCAGGAAGTGTGCAAATTAAAAACAGACCTACAGAAAAGAGAGTCAGACCTTCATGAAGTGAATGAACTAAAAGTAGAATGAGAAAACCTAATGGGGCACACAAGTAGAAGGTGATCTAGAAGAGACCACCAAAGCCAACCATGTGCAGTCAGGAGATGTATCTCCTGCAACAAAAATGGTCTCAATGTTCCCAGGCAATATAAGCAGCAGAGCAAGACAATCAGTCCCTCTGTGATGAGAACAGGGGATGCCAGAGCCAGGTAGCAGCCCAAGGGAAGGTAATAGAGGCAAGTCAAGCCCTGATAGCACAGCAAAAGGCTCAGACCTTCGACTACTATCAAGAGGTAAGGGTTGAGAAGAAGAAACTTGGAAGTTAGAAAAAGAGTGTCCTAGGTTATCTATTTATTTATTTATGTATTTATTTATTTATTTATGCATTTATTTATAATGCGCTGGTAGCTTGCAAGCTTCAGGCACAGAGACATGTACACAGTGAGACAACATGAGAACATAGATGGCACGATACAAGGACGACAACTGAGAGGAGGGAGAAGACTAAATGTCTTTAGTTAAATATATGGGTTTTCATTAATTTGCACAAGTGCAAATAGTTTGTTTCCAGCCGTTGAATCCAACTTAAAAACTTGAGGGACCCTGAACAAGTAGAGAATGGCGGGCGACCCCTGTTCACAGTGTGATGCACTCTTAAAGATTATATGAACACCAAGAATGGCCGGAGGAGATTAGTCCCACAGGACAAGTGGCACTTTGTATTTCCACTGGTGTGGTGCTTGATGCAAAGTCTATAATGGCAATGGCAGATAAGGAATAGACCAGCACGATATTTACAGACCTTACCTTTCACTGGGTGTCACTACCCTTAACCAAAACCCCCACTGGCATGCCCACATGCCAGGTAGGGTCAGGGTTCGGGGTTCCATTAGGGCTGCGGATGCCTTGTACCACCCTCCAAGACTCTCCTGGAGTCAGTCCTGGCGCCTTTGATGGCAGGCTCATATACAGTATGAGGAACATCTTTGAAGGGGACTACTTTTCCTTGGGCCTGCAGTCAACATGGAGGCACCCACACAGTCTAGTTCCTAGAACTAGACTATGCGGTATAATGTTTTGGGTGTGGTAGCCTGGGACTACTTTACCTGGACTTCTTTGCTGGGAGGCTATTTAAACCACACCCAAGAAACATAACACGCTTCGTGTTATTCTGCAGCCCGCAGCGTAATGCTCACCATGTCCAGTGCCCTTGATACCGGCAATCATCAGAGCAACGAGCCTGCAGAGGAGAAAAAGAACATCATTAATAGATTCTTACCTGCAAAACTCCATCCTGTATCCGCCCGACGCTCGTCTATGCTTCTGCTTACTCGGGGCCGCCCATCCAGCAATCTGCATCTTCCAGACACCGCATACTCGCCGGAACGAAGCAACCTGAAAGGAGAAGGCGAAAGACAACATTAGAAAAAGTTACTTACGGCATAAGCCTAAAACATCACGAGAACCTCACCTAGTTGGCCTCTTCGCATCGCTCCAGAACACCAGGCTGACCGGAGAAGACCATCGCGACCTGTAAAGAGAGAAGAAACACAGGTTAGCAACTACAAGACGAAACATCGCATCGCTTAGTACGTTAATTACCGAATCGTAGTGCACTTCTTACGGCATCCATTACCGGCAGGTGCTCAATCAAACCAGCACGACACGCCGAATCTTCCGCTCACCTAGGGGAAGAAAGAAAAGACATTTACCGCAAAGAAAGGAAGGCAAGGACAGTAAAATATAAAGACTGCTGCAATAAGACCTACCTTAAAGACACTTGAATGGGCTGGCACCAGTGAAGTAACTCGGTCGGCCAAGTCCACTGAAGACTACGCACCCCTGCAAAGAGGCAGGACGGAGAGCATGCCAAATATTGCAATAAGGTGAGAAGAGGGCCAAAGGGTTGAACCCCGGGGAGGTGGGAGAAGACCTTACCTGATCTTGAATCCAGTCCTCCTGTGTTTTCAGACACAACTTCCATCGAAGGCACCACCTGGGATCGGAAAGAGGGTTCCAGGTGCAAATCAATCAACCACGGCTGAAAGGTGTCCCCGTGGATACCAGGTGAGCGTAAAACTGGGATTCTGAGCATGTGCTCTCAAAACCTTTAAAGTTGAATCCCTCAACACAAAGCAAATATTAAAAATATATCATTTTGAGAATGCCTTCTCTAAGAGCACTATACACTAAATCGAGATGTTATTTTGTGATCTGTCCACTGCTTAGAAATCAATTGACACAGGAATAAGGTTATGTTGCAACAACTTGTGATTGTATATCAGATGAAAAGCAGCAGACTGGCTTTGAACTTCTGACAGTAAAATAATATTTATGTTAGTCAAAGTTTATTATTGATTTTCATACCTTGGCGACCAAATGCAGATTTTGTTGAGACAGAACGACCGTAGAATCATTAAAGCATCTGGTCCTGTTCTGTCCAGCTACGAATCAATCTAGACTGTTCTTATTGACGCAGGTCACTAAGACCTATGGCCCACGAACATATGAGGAGTGGTGGATTGAACTAATTAAGGGAATTCATATTCCACTTACCACTCTGGTGAAATTGCTGGCTCTTATATTCCAGAAGATTGGAGAAACAGCTTTGGTTTAAAAGAATTCATTTTAATTTTAATTGTTAACAATTGATTTCATACTGTTTACCTTTTTGTTTTTCTAACGGTCATTAAAAATGGCAAAAGGTTAACTGTATAGTGTAACCATATAACGCCAATAAAAAAATAATATCGATTTTCATGAAAATTGCCTTTTCCGTACATGTCACTTTGAACATTAAAACTAATCACTGTCCTTGTATGACATTGACAGTTCCATTAGAGATTGCACTCTGATGAGTATTGCAGTCTAAATGCTCTATTTATTAATATTTAATTGTGTCCCCTTTCCCCCCACACATATTTCTAAATGTGTAAAAACACACTGAAGCTGTTTGAACAAACCCTATTGTTTGCTCCAAGCATCAATAAAGACATTTACATTTAGATCCTACATTTCATGCTTACTTTTTATCTGTAAACAAAGGAAAATAGGCAGGACACAATGATACATAAACAGGAAGCTCAGCAATGAGGGATACAGCTATAAAGGAAGAAATGGAAGGAAAGGAGGTGGGCAAGTTAACATGGAATCAGAGAGGAGGAATGAGAGAAGAACACAGTGAAGTGAATCTTTGTATTATTTTTGTTATATTTTTGGAGGATTTATTCTGATACACAGATGGGAGGTTCTACTGTGATAGACTTTAAGGGGGTGATCTTACACAGAGACTCTCCTTCTCCAAAAGGAGGTTTAACTCTGTGACAAAGTGGTCTCATAGTTCAAGATAGGGAGGTGTGACAGATGCAGGGACTCCCCTTTCAAGTGGCAGAGTTTATTCTGATACAGCAGAGCTCTCTTAAAGGGCAAGGGCTTATTCTCATACACAGACTCTCACTTGAAGTGGGAGAATGTATTCCAGAATAGAGTAACCCCGTTCAGGTGGAGAGTTTATTCTGATACAGATCCTCCTCCATAAAATTGAAGGGTTTATACGGATTCACAGTTTCTATTGTCACACGGAGGGTGTATTATGAAATAGAGTCACCCCCATTGAAGGTGGATGTTTTTTCTGATACTGTTACGCTCACCTGGTATCCACAGGGAGGCCACCCAGCCCCCTTACTCGCTGGTATGCTTCTCAGCTTTACCCTGATGTGGTCTGCGGGGAAGGTTCTGCCTAAAAATACAGAAGGACTGTGTTCAAGACTGACAGACTGGGGTAAGTATCCTCCCTCCACCCCCACATGATTTCAGTCCCTCTGGCGCCCTCTCCTCACCTTGTGGTAGAATTAGGCGTGCTCTCCGTCCCGCCTTCGTTGCAGGGGCGCCTTGTCTTTTAAGGGCGACTGCATTCCAGTTACTTCACTGACGCCGGCCCGTTTGATATTGTTCAGGTAGGTCTTATTGCTGTTCTTTAGTTTTGTTGCTATCCTGCATGCCTTTCTTTGTTTAAAATGTCTCTTTTTTCTCCCTTAGGTATGCAGAGCTTCAGCGCAGCGAACAGGCTTGGTTGAGCCCCGCTAGTAAATGATGGCGCATTAAGAGCGCTATGATGTGTAAGTAAGCCCTATGTGCAGCGCTGCAAAGTCTTGCCTTTGCTAACCTGTGTTTTTCTTCTTTGTAGGTTGCAGTGTTCTTCAGCGCGAGTGGAATGTCTGCAGTGGTGCCAGCCAAGAGGCGACCAGCCAGGTAAGCCTTTTGAGCAGTTCGTAATTTGTAAATGTCTCTACTGCTTTCTATAATGTTGCCTCTATCTTCCTCTTTCAGGTCGTTCTGTCCGGGAGGTGTGCAGATTCGAGGAAGCTGTTCTCAGTAGTTGCGAGTGTTTAAAGATGAAGACTGCAGGTAATATGCTGCTGCTAATGATGTTCCTTTTGTCTCCTTGCAGGTTCTGCTTCTCCGAGGTTCGAGGGAATAGCTGGACACGGTCAGCGTCACGTTGCAAGCTGCAAAGTAATGCAAAGCGTGTTGTCTTGCTCGGGTGTGGTTTAAATAGCCTCCATGTGGAATATTTTGAAGTTTGAGTGTCAGAATCTGAATGAGCTAAATGGTTCTGGAGGGCATTGGAAGATCAAAATAAAGTCATGCTGCAAGATAAGTCTGTGTGGCTAGTGATGAAATGCCTGATTAATTGTTGCACATCCATGCAAGAGAGAGAGAGAGGGAGAGAGAGAGGGAGAGAGAGAGATGAAGGATTGGCATTTACTGATATAGTTATTCAAAATGACAAATGTTTACTGAGGTAAATCAAAGAACCCAAATGCAAAACAGAGGACCGGTTCAGTCTATCAGCACATTGGATGAACAAAGCATGCAAAATGGAAGAACATTGTATAACATATGAACGTTTAAAGATGACATAGAGACATATGTGATCATTATGGTATGTTTGCAGCTGAGTCCATGATAAACAAGTGAATGTGCTTGTACTGTGCCTGCCCAAAACATGTTTTTAGCAGGAACATATTGAACGTTGATTAGAGTGACACCAGCAATGCGTAATGTTTTGCATGTGCAGTTTGTTGCACATGCCAATTGAACATTTATGTGCAATGAAATTACGCAGTGAATTTCAATGGGAATGTGCAGCAATGCTTGCTGCTCATTGTGTACATGCTCAGGCTAGCAGCGTATTTCTGGAATGCATGAGGGGGTTTTGGGCGAGGGTGGAATGCATGGTGCATGCACAATATAAGTGTTGCACTGGCAACACTCAAACAATAATATCCCCATTCGTTTCTAGATACATGATTTGCAGCTCTGTTAGAATTAGAAAAATAGGGAGTACTCCACAATTCCATGAAAGTATATACAATGCACCTTTTATACAGATAGGTAATCAGGCTACACTGGATTGACACATAACTTGATCTAGCTTTATTTATTGCCATTCATTGCTTAGGAATCCTATCTTCAACCAACATATGCCATCCTCCCATTTCTCCATTCACTGAAATCCCTCTATCCATGGCTGTCTCTGTGCAAAGCATCTCACTCCCTGCGAATGCCCCCACCTTGCTCTCTGCGAACAAGCTAGGGACTGATAAGCTCCCTTCTTCGTTTCTCCTCGGGCAACAGTACATCTTATCTCCCTGTCTACCAGCAAGAAACTGTTTACATATCTTTGCTTCACAGTGTACCATAACAATGTCTCAGCAGAACGAAAAGTGGAGCTGCTCTGTGCCTCTTCAGGATTGGCTTAGGAGCCAGCTACATGCTCTATAGTGCCTAACGCATTCTCTCGCAAACCGAGCGTTATACATGGCTCAACGCATACTTCTAAGTGCACATTCATGCGTGTGTCTAAATGTATACATGATACATAATAACATATTTCTAAACAAGTATAAGCAAGGCACTTCATATAACAGGGCCTCTTTCTTTAGCAAACCACATGGCTGAATAATGTGGATAGCTAGCATACCAGGCCTCTTCATATAATATCTGGTTTTACACAGGAGCACACAACTTCACATGTCCAGGTAATGCCATAATATATCTGTTCAATCATCATATGTCAGGCACAGTGACAGAAAGCACTGGGAATGCAATGAGCTGCTAGACCTACCATATATCCAACCTCCAAAGACAGCCAGATATAGCCTACTATGATGGATGCCAACTCACATAATATGACACTGTCAATTCATACCTGTGTCTGAAAGATTATTCACAAGCACACCAACCAAATTCAAGAATAAACTCCACTTCACACAATGCAGATTCCTCATAGACCTACCTTTGGCAACCCACCGCACCACAGAGACCTTAGGCAACTACCCCAACCAAGAGCAAAAGCGCACACAGAGCAAAATATTCAATCACTTAATCAAGAAACACATATTTTTTGATTCAATTAAAAGTCAATACTAACAAGGTTTAAACACACATCTTCCACATATTTATTGTTTTGTTTCGTTTACTTTTATTCATCCATAAGATGATCAAACCATAATACATAAACCATATAAACACAAGTAATAAAGAGCATAAGTACTGCCCTGTCAGGACAATTACTACCAATAACTACCACCAGAGGGCAATTCTGATGCCAACTTCCTCTAAGAGGTTAAGGTACTACATACATAACTTTTGTCATGTACTACCACTTCCATTGGTGACCCCCTGAGATCTTTTCCTCATGGGGGCTGAATTAGCAATAGAGAGTGGTTTGGTATGGAATCCTCATTCTCATAGGATACATCATTCTGTGTGATTGACATTCTTAAAAAAGGGGGAGGCACTGCTTCCAATAGAACTACTTGACGGTGGACAGTATCACATTTGGATAACTAATAGGTCCATAGCTAGAATTGGGTCCATCAGTCTGATGTGAATAGTATCATAAGTGCTTCCTTTTTTATGGCACAGTCCTTTGCAGCTTATAATGTCCTCCATGACTAGGGAGCAGCATCCATAAACTGTTCTGAGCCAGTGTCTACATTTAGTTGTGAGGGAGTCTCTAAATTACACCTGGCCGTTAGGGCATTTGGGGACGCTGTGCAAGAATACTACTCCCCCTACCAGGCCTCCACAATATTCCATGCCCCATACCTTGACCTAGGCAATTTTGCAGTTTTGAAGCGCTGCAGGAGACCTGTTCCGGGGCCACTCTATGATCTATTTCCTTGGCTTCACACCCTGTCTCACCCACTTGTCGATTATGCGGACCCCCGTGGTTGCCCTCCCCGAGACAGCCCACCTGGGCATAGATTCTATTTTTTAATGATGCTTTTCGGCTATGGGAGGAATACCACGATAGAGTTCTTTCCAAGATCCCTTTTTTTACTGACGCTCTGGGTGACAAATCAGAATGAGCAGGGGGGGGGCATTTTAGGCAGACTGTGTCCCATCCTTATTTGCAGTGTTATGATCTTTCTCCACTGCTGATTCTGCCTGACTTGAATTGGACTCAGCCAGTCCAATTGGCTCCACAGGGGGTCCCCCTATGCCTCTGCAGCTGTCAAGGATCCACACGAAAAGGTTCCTCATAGCCGCCAGTTCAGGGAGAACAAGTGAGCATTGGCAGCCCTGCACAGATTCCCCAGGCCTTAAAACTCTGAGATCAGTGGGAATAACAGTAGACAGAAGTCCTAATGGGGTCCCAACATTGACAGAAATAGCAAACAGGAGGGACTTTGCTGCTGCTTGGTAGGCAGCGTCTTTAGATGGTGTTAGCAGATTAGTTCTGTGCAGTGAAAACCTCCTCCCTTGGGGTCCTTTTTCAAAAAAGCTGAGTATGTCATTTGAAAAATTAGAAGCTTTAATTCCCTTTGGGTGTGTATTTTATAGATATGAAGGCTACCGCTGTAGCAGGTTCATTTAAGCAGTTCACCAGTAATTTATTCAGGTGCGTTTGGGAGCCCTATGGAGACACAGACATAGGTGCGAGGGGGGAGTCTGTTGCAGCTGTGGATGTAATAGTATTTGGCTCAGAGATCCCCAAGAGATTGTTGTTACACTCCAGCACCCCACACCACAAAGCGTCCAGTGAGGATGCATCACTTTTCCCAGTGCTAGCTGCAGAATGGGTTAAACAACCCTAGCCCCTACTGTTGGCGCTGTATAATCTTGCCTTTCATCGCACTCTATGCTAATCTCAATAGTGTTGCTCCCCTTTTGCAATCATAGTGCCTCCTAGGAAATGGTGAATTTAATTAATTAAACTATATGCCTGACCCGTAATCATGCTGCAGGCCCCTACTTTAGTGACAATTTGGTCAGAGGCAGAAATTGACATCTCCTGGCGCCTTCGTTTAACAGTCAAGAATGGCCTCTTTGTAATGAAGGGCTCAGATGGACTCCGTTGTGATGAGGGGGGGAAAAGCAACAACCTCCGTAACAGGACTTATCATCAACATATCAATGCAGGTGAAGATTAGAAAAGAGGAAATATAACCAAGTCAGCAACCAGAGGCAGTAAATACAATGCAATATGGAGCCACCTGGCACCCTCCTTACCTTATCCCGATGCATCACCAACGTTCACCCTTTGGAGTTTCAGATGATTGCCGTAAACAAACAGACATCCCCTTCTGGTGGGCACAGAAAACAGCTTCAGGTGCAATAACAGGCTTCACTCTGCTGAGGTGTCCTCTCTTCCATCGGTTACCTAAAATCTGTGAGGAATGCACAACATCCCCGACACCTTGTCCCCGGGGGCTTCTCCGTGCCCAGAATGCAGTTCCTTTTAGGTCTAAGGGGGCGTGGCCCAGACAAACAGTGAGCAGGAGTGGGAGCAGGATCCAGGGAAAGACTGCAGGCTCCCCTGCGAGATGCACAACACCCCCGCACCCTTGTCTCTGGCGACCTCACCATGTAGGGAATACAGGTTCCTTTTAGGTCCAAGGGGGCGTGGCCCAGATGAACTGCGAGCAGGAGCGGGATCCAGGGAAAGACTGCAGGCTCCATCGCGGGATGCACAACATCCCCTGCACCTTTGTCCCCGCAGGCTTCACCATGCCAGGAATGCAGGTTCCTTTTAGGTCTAAGGGGGCATGGTCCAGACGAACAGCGAGCAGGAGTGGGATCCAGGGAAAGACTGCAGGCCGCCTCACAGGATGCACAACACCCCTGCACACCTGTCTCCGCGGACCTCACCCTGCAGGGAATGCTGTTTCGTTTTAGGTCCAAGGGTGTGTGGCCCAGAGCGAACAGCAAGCAGGGGCGGGAGCAGGGTCCAGGGAAAGACTGCAGGCCACCCCCGCGGAATGCACAAACCCCCCAACACCCTTTGTCCCTGACATATTTATATATTATAAAAGCACAATGAAAACCTTTTACACTAGAACAACATATGATTATACTATTAACAATTGTTTGATAAGAGAATGACAGAGAGAAAATATGAATAAGGATGAACTATATTGAAGAATACACTCTGCCTCACCCAGTACACATGTCCTGAAGGAACATATGATCCATATGCACAATTCTACAATACACTCTTCCTTACATAATACGGAAGGCTACATGACTTCTAAATTATTTGATGTGATATGATATTTATAACACACCGTTACACAAGTGTTTCTAGGCGCCACCAAACAAGATGGGGAGACAGAGGGATGACAAGACAAACGATCTTACTAGGCCTTGTGACATTCAGATTGTGCAAGTGCAGGGACAAGGGTGAGGGGAGAAGTGCAGGAAAGGGGTACAAGGGGAAGTGCATTCAGGGCAGCAGGGCTCTGAGTAAGTGCAAGAATGGCAGAGGACTGAACAGGTGCAGTCCCAGACCAGTAGTGCTGGGTGGGCCAGAGGCAGTGCATGGTAACTGGTCCAGGGGTGGGGGCATGGAACCCTGTGTTACTCGGAGGGCAACCACACCACCAGTCAGGACAAGCAGACAGGTAGATTATCAGGGGAGAGGGAGAGAGAAGGAAGACGAGAAGAGGAAGGTCTAGAGCAGCTTCTGGAACTTCAGGTGAAATGCACTCAATATCACTCAGAGCTGGTACCACAACAGATTTGTGTGTTGCAGAATGCAACCTCCTTGTCAATTCTTAAGCTTTGGTGATATTCTACCTTCTTTTTCCTGAAACTTAACATTGTTTCAATGGGTACAAGGTTGTTCCCCAAATGTGGCCAATATTTAAATGTAACATTTTGAATGCAAATATATCTGAAGCAGTCAATTAAGTTCAAATATTCTATTTTATACCAGAATTATTGACATCATTTTTTTTTCTGGTCTGGCTCATTATATGTTTTTTTGAGATTTGCAAATTAACTAGATATTGCACATTCAGATATACAATTCATTATGGAAAATTCGGATAGCTCTCAAACAATTGTTTTGGATAGAGAGGTATTCAAAGAACAGAATAGTGACATTAACCTTGTATTCCAAAGGTCAACTGATCCAAATTCAGAATTTGAATCAACATTATTTCATCTACTGTTGTGGGTGAAAGCATGATCATGTTCTCATTTCATTAGGCGTAAACAGATTTTGAGCAAATACTCTATTTTGACATTTGATCCAGTTTGCCATAACATCAAAAACGTTGTAAGGAAATAATGGGGTATCCTAAAAATGGACCAGACAATCAGATTTATGGCCAAATCTTTAGCAGTAATGGCACATAAGGAGGATGGAATTTAAGAGACATTGTCATACAATCTGATTTGATACACTAGACATGCAAAACATTTTTAAATCGCAGACATGTGCTTCTTAACTGTGTTTACACTTCTCAATATGCAAGAATGTGGATAAAGGGACAGTATTTGCCCATCCAAGAACTGTCAAGAGATCAATTGACATGATTAAGAAACTTGCTTGAGCGCTTTTTTGGAGACCACCAGTACTTTATGCAATAGAATTCTTGAGCATAAATCTGACATAAGGAATCATAAAACCATGTCCCCGGTAGCCCCACATATCAAACAAAAAATAAGCCCCCACCTGCCCCCAGACTGCATATTTTGGGAATGATTTGTTTTAAAAAAAGTTATTAAGAAAACAGAAAAACAACAAAAAACGAAGTTGTGGCTTAGTGCCCATTCATTTTCCCATAGAAAAAAAATATCAATTGTTACCACTGGACGGATTTGGACCGGGTGCAAAACAACCTGAGCATGAAGCGTTGACTTGCAGCCCTTTTGTAGTTTTTATAATATTTGATGGAAAAGAGGTTGCCCACTTCTTCAAAATAGATAGCTATATCTCATTTTTTTTATTGATGCAAGAAATAGTAGTGGCTATAGCCGTTTTTATCGTAAAATGAAACACAGAAAAAGATGTTGCAGGTCAAACAACATGCAAATGACATCAGGCTAGAAGTGGGGGGAGGAAGAGGACAACAATGGAAATGTGAGTGTTGGAGGGGGTCTAGGGACAGAGTTTTCAAAACAAAGCTTTACTGTGACCTCGGCTATGTGACAGAATAGCTGTGGCTACCCAACATCTCAAATGATATTGCATCACAGAAACGACAAGTGTTTAAGGGGGGAAAGGGAGAGGACATGGGAGTTGAGGAGGTCATCAGGGGAATGGTGGGAGCTGGCAAAAATGTTTTTTCCTGATAGCCGTGGCTAGAGCAAACGGAAAGAAGTAGTTCAATTGGTTGTTAGCATATGCGCGGTTATAGAGCATCGCTCTGGCTTTAGCCTGGTGTATAGTTGCGGGTAGCTGACATTTTGAGTGAAACTGTGTCACAGAATAGATGAGTGTTGTAGGGTGAATGGGAGAGTGCAGGGGAGGTTAGGCCGACGGGGGAGCTGGCATCGATGTTGGGGGCACTTGGTAATGGCATTGGACAGCAAGAAAGCATTTGTTATTTTCACCGTTCAGTCCTGTTAGCTCTGGCTATAGCAAACAGAAACAAGTAGTTCCATTGTTTTTAGCATACGTGTGAGTATAGAGAATTGTGCTGGCTTTAGTCATGGTTATTGCTGCGGTTACCTGACATTTTGAGTTAAACTGTATAACAGAAAAGACGAGTGTTGTAGGGTGAATGGAATAGGGCAGAGTAAGTGAGGGACCATCAGGAGAGTGGGGGGAGCTGGCATAGATGTGGGGGAACTTGGTGAGGGCCTGGGAGAACAGGAAAGGATTTATTTCCCCCAACAATCAACGCCACTTCTTGTTCCATTGTTCCCATTTCCGATAGCATTAGCTATAGCAGTGGCTATCGGAAACGGGAACAAGGAGTGGCATTGGTTGTTGTCATACCCGTGGGTATGCAGCATGACGGCAGGTGTGTGTAGCCACGTTAACATATCACATCAGTTGATTGGTTGCTACTATACACATGGCTATGTATATAGCCACAGGTATATGCTATACATTTCTCTGCAGTAATCATATTATTCTGTGGATGTTAGACTTCACAATTCCGCATGTGTTTCTGATTACCGGCCCTCACCTTTACCCTTGTGTGATTTGAACTTTGAAAGGTTGGCAATGAGTATTTTTGAGTGAGTGAAAAATGCACATGTATCCACAGCTAAATTATGGTGTTTATAGTTGCGGGTGTATTAGCAGCAGTTATAAGAAGATGATTTTTTAAATATATTTTGTATGTATTTCAGTGCGTGCAATTGGTGGGTGTTACTGTTGGAATTGTGTACTTATCTGTGATAGGTTGCAGTGGAAATGTGTCAGCCATTTTAATTTTTTGTTTACTATAGTCCTCTTTTTGTGCCATTGATTTTGGAAATTATAATAGGCACCATTTTGTAGACTTTTGCCATTCTGATTGCAGAACTCATGCTATGCACATGCTGAGTCTGTGGCCGATGTGAAAGTGTCAGTAAATATTTAAATATGTAAATGTTTATTTGTAGTGTGGTGTGTCTCAGCTCTCTTAAGTAATTGTTTTTTTGTTGCTGAATATTACAGATTAGTGTTTAAATCAAGATTATACGCTGTGCCATATGGTCATTTTTTTAATGGATAATTTTTTAGATAGTGTCAGTACATATGTACAGAATTATTTGCAGTGGAAATTCTGAGAGTGCATTTGTCCTGGGATTCAGCACCTGCTGTATCATAAATTATTGTTTACCCTCTTACAGATTTCTATTTGGTCATTAAAGAAGATGTGGGTACATTCCTTTCTTGTGGTCCACTACAAATATATTGGTTTGGTGCACTGATCCACATAACATGTTTGTCTTGTGGAGGGTTGAAGGTAGATCTGATGTTAAAGGTTTATTTGCTTGCACTTGTCCTAAACCTTCTATGCAATAAAATGGTTTCTCCCGCTGTGATTCCCAATCAGCTAGTGTGGCACCTCCTGGGACATCCCAGTTGTGGCATAAAGTGCACTCTGAAAGATTGAGTGCCAGTAAAATGACAGTAGGTGATTGTGCTGCTCCATTTGAAGTAGTTGTGGGTTGACTGGTAGTGGCTGGACCTGCTGTTGAAGGAGCTGTGAAAGACATGGTGGCTGGGGATGATGATAAAGGAGGTGCAGAAGAAGTAGATGCCCCTGCAGGAGCATGCAGATGTAGTGAGAATAGGTTCCATGCATTTTCTCCTTGTGGTGCTCAGGGGCCTTTCTGTAATCGTCATCCACTTCATCCCAATGTACTCGTACTAGATGGTCAATTAAGACAGAGGTGCCCAGGCTCTTTGATGCAACCGTCGATGGTCCAAGTTGCAGAAGATGTTTGAAAACAATGCATTGTTCTTCCTCTGCCTCCTTCAGAGAATGGTGCTCCTTCACAAGGAGATATCATAAAATGTAAATGAATACCATGGATTTTCTGTATTGGTTGGACACCGATGTCAGATTGCTTGATAATATGTATTATGCATGTTGTTGTATTGGAGGATGGTGTTAACTTTGCATTGTACTGAGAGTGACCTGTGTCATTAGCAGTACTGAGGTTGAAGAGAGCACATTTGATGTTTGAGTGGATATCTGAGGAACATTTTTATAGGTCAAATAATTGATAGAAATACTGACGAAGACGCTGACAACTCTTTTACTGATTTCGCAGGACCTGAATCTTTTCAGAAGATTGTGGAAGAATAGGTGATTTTGATTTAACATCAACCAGTGATGTGGAAGACATTAGGGAATATTTTGAGAAGCATTTGCTAAGTTCACTTTTTGGTTTGACGATGGCAATGTGGGACATTTAGCAGGATGTATGATTTGTGGAGAGGGATTTTTGGTAGCGAGTAGAAGATATATTATTTTCGGGAAATGGCATTTAATACAGCATGTAAGGAACATGCACAGAGAAACATTTAATTTGTTTTTGAAACCTTCAACTGGACCACACAAGGGAATTGCAGAGTTTGCACATTATCAGAATAAAGAATGTATAACATCAAAGCTGTATTCTGAATGAGCAGAAATACTACACTCAGTCTACCCCAAAACAGTCCTTTTAAGGACTATTACATAAATATGTATATGCATATGAAAATCTATAAATCTTTATTTTCTTAACCATCATCCCATAACCACAGCTATGAAAAAAGTCAATGAGCACCATACTGGTGGCTACAAAGAAAAACGCAGAAAACTACATTTCAACAACACAAACTGCATACAATATATCATTGTTATCTTTTAGTGCAGTTTGTGTTTTATTTTGTCTCTTTTCATAACTTAGTGGGTGGCCCTGAAAAGGGCCAGTTTTGGAGGAGATGGAAGGAGGAGCGTGGAACTGGGAAGGGAAGAATATTAATGATGAAACAGATAACAAAATAACAAAAGGATTGAAAAAAGAACATATTTTTGGGGGGGTTGATATTTTATTTGTGTAGCCTTTTTTGAGCAGTTGCAATGCACCTGATGTTGAGAGACACCCATTTCCCAATCAGCTAGTGTGGCACATCCCGGGACAACCCAATTATGGCATTAAGTGCAAAGAATTGTAAACTCTGAAATATTGGGTGTAAAATAACAGCAGGTGAGTTTTGTGTTCCACTTGAAGAAGTTGTGCCTTGACTGGTGGTGCTGAGGCTGATGTTGAAGGAGCTGCAGAAGATATGGTGGCTGGAGGTGATGATGGAGGAGGTGCAGAAGAAGATACCAGCAGAAGCACGCTGATGAAGTGATAGAGCCCCATGCATTTTCACCATGTGGTTTTCATGGGCTTTTCTTTAATCATCATCCACATCAACCATATTTTGCATGTCAGGTATTGTGTTCGCACCCATATGATGTTGTCGTCACTGTGGCAAGGGAGGAACATGTTAAAATAGAAAAATGACAAAACAAAACGGACAATGCCACAAAATTGAAAATGTTAAAAAAAAATGAAAACAAAGAATTAGACTGGGGAAGAGGTTTAGAAACAAGTGGGTAACAAATGATGGAAACATAAGGTATAACCAGCTGAAAATATTTGCATTAGAAGAGAACACCTGTATACTGGAATGGACTAAAAGCAACTACTTAAATGAAGCACTTTGTCATGAGGTGCAGATTCATATTTGTGGCTACAATGTAAGCCCATCGGGCAATGTGACTTGTAGACTCGTCTATGGAATACATAGTTGCGTCACTGTATGTCATGCTCTAATGGGATGAGGCTGTTGATGCGGGTATATGTCATGTGTACCTGCGTAAGTGCAGCATGCACTCTGATTGGTCGCTTCCGCATGTGTGGATTTCATCATTGGGCATGGGAATAGCCACACGTACACTAGTCGTGCTCTCATATGATGGGGCTGTATATGCAGCTATATTTCATGTCTACCTGCATAGCCGCGGGTATGCAAGTCACACTCTCATTGGATGTGCCTGTTGACACAGCTATATGTCATGTGTACCCACGAAAGCAAAGCGTGCACTCTGATTAGTGGCTCCTGCATGCACAGATTTCATCATAGGCTGTTTGTGTAGCCGTGCGTATGCAAGTCACGCTGTGCTTGGCTGATGCTGTTGATTTGGCTATTTATCATTTGTAGGCGCATTCACACAGCGAGCAATCTGATTGGTTAATACTGTATGCGTGGCTATTCTTTATCGCCTCAGATATGAAACTCGGTCCCTAATTAGTTCCCACTGTTTACTCGGGAAACTCCTTTACTTTCCCTCATTGCTTTTTGGATCTTGGTTTCTGAAACTTCTGTGGAAGCCTCCAAGATCTTGCCAAACTTGAAAACCTAATGTTTCCAATCCTGTTTTGCCCTCTCTTACTCCTAAACCTCTTTCCTTTGTCTTCTGTTTTGTGCCTTGTCTACATTTTTATTTGACCTTCTTTTTTTCTGAATGAAATGTGTGAAACCCTCGGGAAGAGAATAGATTTAAAGGAGAAGAAAGGCAATCTCTTGAAACAAAATCTTACCATATATTTGAAAGTGGTTGAAAGGAGGCACACACACACTCTTGGTGCTTATGAAACTATGGACTGTGCAATAATTAAGAAATGTATGGAAGGGAACCACCTTTCAATGATGCTGGACTTTTTGGTTGTTTATTTCTTTGACACCCTTTTGGAACTTTGAGTTTAGCCTTTGAACTACAGCTTCAAGTGGCAGCTAGAAAACATTAAGCCCTTTTGCACTTCATGATATGTTTAGCATGTGAGGGTCAGCATAGGGATTTGGACATAGGATGGAAGACTGTTTACTTTGGACATCTTGACAGAGACCATAGCTAGTTTTGTTGAGGCAGGGAAACCCATCCTAGAGTTAGGGAAAGACAGCCTTTCTCCAACCCATTTCTTTTAATAAAGTTTATTGCAGTCAACACTATGCCACTGTGTCTGAGTTTTACTCACAGTACCTCACAGCAGACAGCAAATAGTAATTCCCCTGTTGTATTCAAAAGACACACCCATCAACATATCAGGGAGAGACATAATTAGTCAATTAAATATTAGCATTTCATTTTCAGAGAAGGGTATTGTATGCTGGATGTCCTGCATTTTTTATGAGTGAGATGCAGCAATCATACAAGCATTATGTGCACACAGCACTTTGCGCAGCTCACTGTGCCACCCTGAGGTACCAGTTGAAGAGGGGGTTGTTTGATATATTTGGCATTTTGTAAAACAAGGTGTCTGTTCCATAGACTCAGAGAGTGTCTGATGGATAGATGAGGGGGAGGAGGTGTATGCTGACAGTTATATGAAACTTATGAAGATGGCATATGTAGAATTTACGAAACACATAGTGCCACATCAGAAGTTCGGTGGAGCAGAGTGGTAAAAATGTGGCAGTAATGCTAATACTCCTGCATTACCGCTCTACCTCACTATGAGTTGCACAGAAGGTGTCTGGCCACTTTCTGCTCATTTTTTGTGCTATTACTGCAGCGCTATTACTGCAGTGCTTGTAGCACCATGATAATAGCACCAAAAATGCCCCTGTGGGTCTAATGGACCCAATACAAAGGGTACTTGCCACCCAACTGCAACTCGGCATCCAGTGCTAATAGCACCAGACCGAGTTGCGGTAACATTTTTTGCATTGGGTAGTATCCCAGTGAATTTACCACCAGGGTAGCACCCACTTGTTATGAGGCCCATAATATTAGAATTTGTAACAGAGGGGGCGAGAAGGGGGCAACAACTGTTTACAACCCATATAAGATTAGTGTGCTCCAACACACAGGGCAAAGTATCCTCTGGTGTCATACCAAAACATTAATTTAATTAATGAATTGGACATTTCTATGGCACCTATAAACAAGTGTCTCCAGGCGCTACAAGACAAGAAGGGGGGCAAGGGAGTCATGAGCATAGAGGAACAAAAACAAGACACAGTTATAATGGCCTTGTGACAATCCTACTGTGCAAGTGCTTGAGAAGGTTGGTAAGTGCAGAGGTGAGTGGGTAGAGGGAGAAGTGAAGGAGTGGGGTCACCCAAAGGAAGGGGGCAGGGAACTCCTGAGGGTCCTAGAAGATATGTGGGATGGGAACAAGGAGTGATGTGGGAAGAGGACCCAGGTTGGGCTAGTCTGGGAAGTGTAAGTGCCAGGGGAAAGGGAGGTTGAGTGCTGTGGGAAGGGAGGACCAGATTGGGCTGGTCCGTGAAAGGGAGCCCGATGGCAAGTGCTGGAGAAAGGATGCAGAGACTTGTGGGGGTTGGTCTGGCCCCTGTATGCCTCTGAAGGGACCAGTCCCCAGTTATAGCAGCAGGGTATGGGAGAGGGAAGGAAGAGGAGAAAAGGAAAGTCTTGAGAAGTATCCAGAATTTTAGAAGGTCCGTCTCAAGTTGGAGGGGGAAGGAAGGCCATGCCAGTGAAGGAGCCAGCCGTGCAGAGGGATCTACCTCCCACCTGCTGCTTGGAGAAGCTTTTGACCTGCAAAGAGTTGGAACCAGAGGACGAAAGGACTCTGAACAGAAGGTATTTAGGGAGGGAATGCTGGATGTACAGAGGTCCCAAGTCCCAGATGGTCTTGTGGATGATAGAATGTGTCTTGAATTTTATAATTGCGGTCACCGGGGGTTGGTGGAGAGATTTTAGAGCAAGAGAAAATTGGTCCCTGGGCTTGAGGCCAGGGATAAGTCTTGCAGCCCTATTAAGGCTTAGTTGGAGGGGGCGAAGTGAGGAATAAATTGGATTGAGGAAGAGGCAGTTGCAGTAGTGAACCCTAGAGAGATCCAGGGTTGTGGAGACATTGAGCTTCTGGGGGAAGGTAAGGAGAGGTAGAATACCTCTTAGTTTAAAGTTGGTCTTCTTGGTAAGGTCTGTGATGTGTGGAGAGAAAGAGAGGGAAGAGTCAAAGATGATCCCAAGGATTTCTGCCTCACAGGTGGGTGAGGGATGGGACTCAAGGAGTCAGACCAGAGAGAGTGGGGGAACAAGGTGCAGGCATCCCAATGAGGGATCTCGGTCTTACTGGAGATAAGGCAGAGATAATTGGCAGAGCACCAAGTCTGAATAGCAGTAAGCTGTCAGGTAGGAAGGAGGAGGAGGAAGAGGTAGAGGATGGCAGCTTGAAGGGGAGCTGTGTGTCATCTGCATAACACTGGAAATGAGGTGAGAAATTGAAGACCAGGTAGTCCATAGGGGCCAGATATATGTTGAGGATCCATGGCGATAGAATGGAGCCCTGAGGGACTCCACAGGTAGAAAGTGTGGTGGAGGAGAGAAAATAACACATTTGCAATTTGAAGAGTCTGTTTGAAAGGAAGGAGGTGAGCCACGCCAGTGCCCTATCTTTCATGCTTAGGGTATCATGGATACGGTTTATGAGGATGGAGTGGTTGACAGTGTGAAAGGCAGAAGAGAGATCAAGGAGGATCAGAACAGTGGGGGAGTTGGAATCGAGGCTGGAGAGAAGGTATTCACAGGTGTTCAGGAGAGCAGTTTCCGTGCCTCTGGTAGCCCTAAAACTGGAATGGTGATTGTGGGGCAGTCAGCCATTTCGATGTGGAGGGTCAGTAGAGGGATGACCAGTTTCTCCATGAGTTTTCCAAAGGAAGGGTTGATGGAGATAGGGCAATAGTTAGCTGGGCAAGAAGGGTCAGCAGATAACTTTTTAGGAGAGGGTGCACAAGAGAATGCTTTAGGGGTTGGGGGAAGGACTCAGTGGCAAATGTGTTGATAGAGGGGTCAGTTTTCCATGGGGGAGGATGGGATAGGGGAATGATGAAATGTAGGGCAAAAGACTGGTAGGATTCAAAGAAGCTCTGGTAAAAAATATAAATGATAGTGGTTGCATAATTTGAGATGAGCATGTTGGTCATGAGGACCAACAGAGGGTGCCAAAAGGTGATGATGTTACCATCATTGAGGAGCGGGACTGTTGTTGCAGTGGATATATGGAGGAAATGCAGGATACAGCCAGATGCCCATCTTCCTCCAGACTGGAGAGGAACTTGTTCCCTAGTGACTTTGCCCAGCTCAGCCCTCGTGGTGCCCAGCTCAGAGATAATTCCATTTGCCGACCATCCTGCACTGTTGAATAAAGATTTACACAATAATAAATCATAGAGCGGGAGGGCACATATACGATCGGCCAGAACTTTGAATTTGCATAGGGTTCTCCAAGAGAACAATTATTGGTCTCAGAAATCATCTGATAGATTGGCCGCTATCCCACCAGAATTAAGCGTGTTCAGTAAGGCTTCCACATTTGTCTTGTCAATTTTGCTTACAGGCGTCCAAGCAGCACTGAATTCAAAGTGGGTTCAGATTACTGAATACAAAGTACTAGAGTTGGCAAATTCAACAGAGAAGGGCCTGAATGAAGTGAGGGAGGAGTTAACGGCTGTAAGACTGCTTGCGCTTCAAAATTGGTACATTTTAGATTTGTTAACAGCAATGGAGGGGGCATGCAAGAAAAGAGGAGGGAGCTGCTGTAAGTTCATGACTGCAAACGATGCAGCCAATGGAAATTTGTCCGTGGCTATTGAAGAACTGCACCCAGTCTATGAGAATATGATAACAGAAACTAGCACAGCTACACCTGACAACTGGCTCAACAACATTTTTTCCTAGGTCCCCATGTGGTTGGGCAATATTTTTAAAATAACTGTCCCAATCCTCATTTTGTGCATGTCAGCTCGGGCTACGAATTTGTAAGCGAAGCAGGGGAGAGGGGACATATATGTTGCCCCTGAATGTTGACGGGGTATGGATTGTGACACCGGGCATACAACACATGCAAACACAAAAAGAAATCCCTGAATATGGCCTCCAGGGAATGTTTACAAAGCCACCCCTGGTTATAGATCATTATGAGGCCTTCTGGTTAGATTGTTCAGCTGAGGAGGAAGCTTGTTTGATATTAGATTGCACCCCGGAAGAGTACAGGCACAAGGGAGGAGCCTGCTCAGGGTAACAAGGGTAACAAGGGTATGGATTCTGGTTAAAAATGTGTTGATCGATAATATTGTAAGTGTCCAGGTGCAACAATGCCAAGGGGGGCATATATACAGTTGCATGAGTAACATGATGGCGTACAAGTCCCATGGAGGGCTGACATCCCTAGTGGTGATGTCATTGAGTGTGGTACAGGCAGCATAGATATAGTTTGCTAAGGCACAGGAGCAGGCAAAGTGTGAGAAATCCTACAGGGGAACATAATGGAGGGTGGGTGATTTAGTGTAGTGACAGGGTAATTTGTATAGTGAGCATTTAGGGCTGGGGGGTGGAAGGGTTTTTGGGTGTAACATGGTAGGGGGCTTTTTGACCAGTATGTGAACAGTAGAGGAGCTATATTTTGTATGCCTAAGTTAGAAAAGCATCTTTGCAGACAGCTCATAATAAAGGCCTGCAGGCTTTTGTAACAGCTGTGTGTATTTGTTTAATACTGAGCAGAAACAGGCAGCAGAAATATTGCAAGAATTAATTTTCCCAGGTGAACACAGTTCCATCGAAGGCACTCCATGAGATACAAAATGGCTGAAGACGTTTCTGTTTGAAGGCTAATAACAACTGACGTCTGTTCCCAAAAAAACCCTGCCTCTCCCTATGACACTGTTTGGCATCTGCTTTTATGTTTTGTTTCTTTGTTGTTTTTTGTCCATGTGAGCACCCTGAGACCTTTGGGGGAGAGTTGCGCTGTACAAGAAAATATTTAGTTAGTTAGTTAGTTAGTTAGTTAGTTAGTTAGTTAGTTAGTTAGTTAGTTAGTTTGGAGGCAAATGAGCTAGGTACCTGGGTAAATGAGAAGAATTGGCAGAGATATAGAAATCAAATACAGTTCATTATAATCCGGCAACAGTGTGATACAGTTCTTTCGGACTACAGTTGACAGCAAGGCGTACAAAGGGATCTGGGGAGCCAGAGAAATGGGGTAAGGGTTATGGGGCATGCAAAAGGGGGCTAATCAGCAGAAAGAGGTTTTGGTGTTGCTAGGTTGATACATTGTAAAGTGTCTTCACTGATGTCCATGGGGCACATCATTGGTCAGACTCGGGAGAGGGGAATGTCTCAACCCTTGCCATCTCAAGCTGTCATGCCCAATCAATATACAGCAGTTTATCCATTTGTATATTGGGAATTGGCAACCAATGGCAAACAAGTGTTTTTCGACTGATCAGAACAATCGCGTAATTGCCTTGGTAGTTTCCCCCTCCACATTTTACACTGTTTGAGGAGTAGCTTTGCCTTTTAGTGCTATCTCTAAAACTATGGCTTCATCCCATTGTCCTCATTATTATGGGTTTCCATCCATGGTGGTTTCCAATAATGTATTGCTCCTACCTGTACTAGGAAAGGTATTCATCTTTATCTCGCTCATCATCGTCATTATTCTTAGATTCGCTGTTTGTGAGTGGTGGAGGTGTGCATGAACTTTCCATTTTCCGCTCCTTTGCACTCTGCATTCTTTCTCATGACTCATCAAGCATCTGTACACTGCGTGCTGTTTTTCTTGTCTTATAATGCTTGTCTAGTTTGTGTGTTCTCTTGACTCATCCACCTTCACTACACTGTGTATTGTTTGTCCCAGTTCATCAAAAGTGGCAATCTACTCCTCTCCTCTTTCAGCCCCTGAGACTGTGGGTTGAATCTACTCATCTTACTGGAATACCATCGGGCAGACTGGGAACCAAAAGGCACTGTGGAATTGTTTTTTTAGAGTGGCCCCATTTTACACCTTGCACACAAGAACAACCCCTCTCAACCCCTCTAAGTAGGGCTGGGGGGCGGGGGGCTTATCTCCCACAGCAACATTTAGGGAAAATGGGTTCAAATAGTGCTTTTAATGCAACCGTGTCTCTCTATAGGGAATATCCAACTTGAAAAATATTTACACGTAACAGAAATCTGAAATATGACATTTGTTAAGAGTGAGGAATGACATACTTGAAGATTGATCTAGGCTATTGGCAGCACCTGTGCTTGTACTATTATGTCTCACAATGCATGTGCAGATGAATATGACATTAATAACTTCAATTTATTAACCCTCTAGCAACTCTTTTCTGAGTATTCATATAGTTGATTTAGAGGAGAGTGATGGTGTTGAGGCGCTAATAGTTAAATTACTTATTAATCATCACACAAAATACAATTTTATTCTGATGTATAGGCCTCTGGGTAATATGCCACTTTTGAAAGTACAGCTATCCTCTTTGCTCCACTCATTATTGAAAACCTCCTTTAGAGTTACTTTAAATGGAGATTTTAATTTAAGGTACAATGAGCAGCAGGATCCTTTAGCTGCTTCCATTAATCAGCTGCTTGCTAACTGTGGATTTCTTCAGTTATTGACCAATCCCGCGCATAAAGATGGCCATACCATACACTGGCTGTCCACCACTAACATTACAGGTGATCAATCTAAGATTTCAGCTTTTTCTATGGTCAGACCACTTTTTAAATATTTTGTTACTTGCCAATTTACAACTTCACAGCCCGAGTTTATCCAGACAGAGCTACAATAGTTAAACAAAGTATACAGAAATTAACCCCAACCACAGTGGCCCCTGCATTTAACCACTGCATGCCCTCTCCGTGTCTTGTTCACCTGATGCAGTTACCTGTTTCTCTAACTGTTTTACTGCAGCATTTGATGTAATTGGTGTAATTGCCCCAGCTAAAACCTGTAAAGTCACAAGTGGATCCTCAAGACAGCAGGCTTGGTTTACACAAAACTTGAAAGACCTTTAGACCGTAATGAATACATTGTATAGACACTTGCAGAAATCTCATTGTGTCATTGACACAAGTAGATATAGCGTAGCTTCCACCATATATACGAAAGCTGTTATGGCAGCTAGAAAGGATCACCTTGATGGTCGTATTCGTAACGTGTTTTCCAATTCTATGGACATTTTCAAGATTATGAAAGAATTGGAAAAATCAGACGTTTCTCCAGCTGGTGTTGTGGCTAGGGATAAAGACTAGTGTTCTAAGATACAACAGGCTATGTTTGAGAACATTGCTAACTTGAAGCTGTCAGCACTAAAAAGGCATCTGGGCTACCTATTATTGATACCTGTTCTCTTCCTATTATGACATTACCTCCTTTTGAGTTTAAAGGGGTGACATAAGGTGAAATTATTGAAATTCTTCAAAGTCTTAAACCTACGAGTTGTCCTGGGGATCTGTGTTCCTACAGAGTAATAGAGAAGTGTGCCCCATCTCTTGCACCGGCTATTTCAGCCTTTGTTAACTCATCCTTTTTAACTGCTCAGGTACCAGCCGCCATTAAAAAGGCATAGATTACTCCTACATTGAAGAAAATATCCTTGGATCACAACATTCCCAGAAACGTTACACCCATTATTAATGTCCCATTCCCTTTAAGAATTTTAGATCGGGTGGCTTTCTTGCAAATTTAAGATCATTTAGAAGCTCATAGGATGTTGGGCACTAAGCAGCCTGGATTTTGGGCCTTTCATATCATGGAGTCTGTGCTCCTAGACCTGAAAGCCAATCTTCTGTCAAATATGGATCAGGGATATATTTCCCTGATGCTCCTATTAGATTTGTCAGCTGCTTTCGATCTGGTGGATTTTAATTTACTTTTTAATTGAATTTGTTCCCATTATTTTTTATCTGGGTCTGCAGCCTCTTGGATTTTATCTTTTTATCTGATAGAGAGGCAAATGTTTTAAATGAAGATATGTCAGCTGATCCCATTCCTCTCCAGTGCAGGGTCTCTCAGGGGTCGTGCCTCCCCCACCTTTTTTTTACATTTATTTAAGGCCAATGTTTGATTTACTGGATAAAAAAGGTATCCAGTGTATCAATTATGCTGATGACACACAACTGCTATTTAGATTGTCTGACAATTATGAAGATTATCTGGCCAGGATTAGCACTGTCTTCTGTGTATTGGTGTCTCTTAATACAGACTGAATACACTTTCTGAGTCATACAAAAAGCTTAAATTAGCAGGCTGTGAAATAGAAGTTCTATCCAAAGGTAAAACTCTAAGGGTTTACATTGATCCTACTTCTTCTATGAAGGATCATGTTAACTTTGTAGTTTCCTCCTCGGCATACTATTTAAGATTATTTGGCAAGATCCAACCACTTATTTTGGAGGAAAATAGTGCCATTCTATCATGGGCCATAATTGGAGTTAGAATTGGTCATTGTGGTGGCCTCTTGGGCGGCCTTTCTGATTGTAACCTTTCCAGGCTCCAAGTAACTCAGATCCACACAGTCAGGGTGGTTGCAGGCCTTAAGCGTAGGGATCATGTGATGGCAGCCAGGTGGTCTTTGCATAGGCTCCCTGTTATGAAACACCATCAATTTAGGCTGCTGACTATTACACACAAGTGTTCTTTTGGTACTTCAAGCCAAGATTGTGCATCAAGCAGAACATACGGGTTCTTCGATCAAGCAACAGCAATCTGTTAGTGGTGCCACACCTAAAGCTTGAGCGAGCAGGTAAACATTCCTTTGACTATCTTGCTCGCAAGCTCTGGCATGGCTTACCTGACACTCTATGACCTGAGATCTCTATGTAAGGATTCAAGAAAAAGCTGAAAATGTTTTTCTTTACATAAATTGTGTGTCCTTATTGGACTTAGACACTTGTTCTTATTGTTTGTCATAATCTGTTTTTTACTCTTTTATCATGTTATTTTGTTCTTATTGCATGTCGTTGTGGTTTTATATTTGCCTATTTCTATTGCACGTGTTACCTGTTGGTCGTGTCTGTTTTTTACCATGTCTCTATTTGTGTACTTCCTTACAACGCCTGTTTACTTTTGGTGCTAAGGCACTCTACAAATGCATACATATAATAAAATAAAATAAATGCCTCTCTGTCCTCCTAATATGTTTTCTTTCTGACATGCTGTCATGATGGGTATTTATTCCTCTAGCACTTTTTCAAGATAACAAATATAGTATTCTCCTGCAAAAGTGTTCTATGACTTTTTCAGTGAAAACAAAAAACATTTGGTTTAATCCTGAAAAGGAGAAAAACTCTATTACAGTCACTGAATGAATTATCTTGCCTAAACAGAATTATTCAACAATTTCTATACAATCAAAACATGCATTTCTGGACACAGAAAGATACCACACTTATGTACACTTATGTTTTTTACTCTTTTATCATGTTATTTTGTTCTTATTGCATGTCGTTGTGGTTTTATATTTGCCTATTTCTATTGCACGTGTTACCTGTTGGTCGTGTCTGTTTTTTACCATGTCTCTATTTGTGTACTTCCTTACAACGCCTGTTTACTTTTGGTGCTAAGGCACTCTACAAATGCATACATATAATAAAATAAAATAAATGCCTCTCTGTCCTCCTAATATGTTTTCTTTCTGACATGCTGTCATGATGGGTATTTATTCCTCTAGCACTTTTTCAAGATAACAAATATAGTATTCTCCTGCAAAAGTGTTCTATGACTTTTTCAGTGAAAACAAAAAACATTTGGTTTAATCCTGAAAAGGAGAAAAACTCTATTACAGTCACTGAATGAATTATCTTGCCTAAACAGAATTATTCAACAATTTCTATACAATCAAAACATGCATTTCTGGACACAGAAAGATACCACACTTATGTACAGACACTGAGTATAATTAAAGGAATGTAGGCTCTGCATTTCATAATTAGGCTGCACATTTCAACATTCAGACTCTGCATTTCATCATTCACATTTTAACAGAGGCTTGAAGTCTAACTAGGGACAAGGGTGTGAGACTCATAGATGGACTCAAGAGTATAAGTCTCAGGCTGAATCTGAAGAGATGCCAATGCACAGAACACATGCTAGAAAATGATCCCTTTGCTCCATGATGCTATTTTAATGGGCTGAGGTGCACTAAAAAAAATAATACCACCATGAAACTAATATAATAATGTACCCCTTCCCCTTTAACATATAATTACCATAATAATGTGTAGTGCAAATCTATCTGTTATATAAGCTGGATGCAGATTGACAGATAATGCATGATGGTTTGGAAAGAAAATAAACTTTAAACGTGCAGGCTGAATCCGCGCTGTGTTGTAAAATGAGGAATATAAAGACATTCTACTAAAAACAGCATTGTCTTGGGTCAGGAAGAGATGTAACAAGTTCTATTCCGTAATGCAGTTTGCACATGAGAAAAGGACAGAGGAAATCACATGTTATAGTAGTGGGATGATCTTGTCAAGTGGAGGTGCTTTTGAATGACAGAGGCTTTAGTGAAAAGGTTTGAAGAGAGAGGGCTGGCATTCATTCTCCCACTCACTGACAAAGGAGGCCAAAGTGCTGGTTCCTTGGCAGACTGAGTCTCCAGTGCTGGCAAACTGACTGTCTTGTGGGCTGATGCTGTCTCTCTCCTGGACTGGCAATCCTTAGAAAAGCTGCAGTCTCATAAGAAACCTTATCAATGAATGGCACTGGGTCACTGCCAAGCTGAGTCAGGGACTATTGTCAGCTTAACTTAGGTAATTATACTGTTAACTGAGAGGCGTGTGAAATGAATGTTGGAAACTATGTACCATTGATTAAATAATTCAGTTCATTTTTAGGCGCTGCATTAGTAATTAAGTTAAACGTGCATGTAAAACTGTGTTTGTATTTCTCTAAGTTTTGCTGCAAGTCAGAGTGTATTTATCCTGCCAATTATGTTGCAAAGTCAAAGCTGATAACAGGCAGGGCTTTACACATTATCGTAGGTAGAGCATTGAAGTCCATTGCAGAAAAAAACATTGTTTATGTTGTGAACAACAACATGGGCCCGCGTGTCATTCTGTGCAATTTTCATATTATTATATGGAGATAGACTGTTTCCTAAGAAATCTCAAAGCAAAGTTACGCACATTAAATTGGAGAGGCTGAATAATTGTTTTGTATTTCATTTGCCTGCTTTACATTTTGAAACACAGCCAAAAGGCAGTATTCTGAAATTAGTCTAACCACTATAAAAATACCCCAATAAGCTTACCACAAAATACCACTGTAATAAAATACCACAAAATACCACAAAATACTACGTGTAATCCCGAAGACCTCCTCCACACTGATTATAATTTCCTCTGTTTCCAGATAATTATACAGCTTTTTCTGAAGAACAGCAAGTATTGCTATATCTCTGTAAAGGCAAGACATGCAATCAAAACAATGTAATGCACTCTCTTGTCTGAAGAGAACTATTCAACATGTTGGTGCATGCAGCAAGAAACAAAAATGATATTTTTTGCCACAGAAATATGGCAAGCTGATTTGCTGATTTGCAGCCTCTTAATATAACCACTCTCTTCTTTTACCTGAAGCAATTCTGTGTCTTTTTTCTCCTTAAACGAACAAGCATTTCTGTCATGCTAGAAAAGCAGTAGTCACACAAATTCCATAGCCTATTCCAATGTCCCACCTCTCAATAGATCAAGTTATACTTTTATTTTCTACCTCTCTTTCAGCAAATGTCTATACAATTTCATCATACCACTCTTTAAAGCCTATTTTCACAAGTGCTGTGCCACCTTCTTTGGCTGACTCTGCGTACACAAAAATGATTCTGAAATCAAACAATGCAAGTCCTTTTTGTATATTTTTGTACCGAAAGACAGGCCCAAACCTCTCACAATGTTTGTGAAAGCTGTTTTGAGAGAAACAGCCATATCACAGGCGATTCTATCGGTGCCCAAATATGCTTGTGACATTAGGTTTAGTCGGAAAATGAATGTTAATAACTTATTGACTTTATTAAGCTTGCTGACTGCCACCCACCAAAGAAGTATCAAATGAACTCTAATTTATTGCAACTGGTCTTGTACAACACCCATCTGTCACTTTTCTCAGCCTCACATGGCGGGGATCTGTAATAATAGTTAGCAAGCCTTATGGAGAGAGGCAGATGCAAAACCTGAGGTATTGATGTGTGTAAGTTGAAAGCACCTAGTTCCTGTGTGTCATTCTGTTTTCTTTGGGTTGGGTATCGCGAGTTGGGAGTATGTTTTCTGTAAGGTAGATGCCCAAATCTGATATACTACAGTGCTTTGGGTTTGGTAACTTCCGATGTGTGAGAGTGAGGTAGGGCTTAATAGGAGGGCTTGATCATGGCTTTTTCAATAGTGCTGATGTGAAAATGGCAATGCCTGTGGTGGCCATCTTTGGGGGATCTATGTGTCTAATGTAAGGTGGAACGAGATACTCGAGGGGAAACAGTCAGGGAAAGAGTGTAGTAGGCCCTTCCATGTAAAATAAACTGAAACTCTGTATTCCTGCCACTGAAATCTTGCAGCCAGGTTTCATTTCACTGTCTCGCATTGCCAATGTCATTCTCTCTCTCTCTTTCTCTCTCTCTCTCTCTCTCTCTCTCTCTCTCTCCATCTCTCTCTCTTTCTCTCTCTCTCTTTGTCTCTCTCTCTCTCTCTCTCTCTCTCTCCCTCTCTCTCTCTCTCTCTCTCCATCTCTCTCTCTCTCTCTCTCTCTCTCTCTCTCTCTTTGTCTCTCTCTTTCTCTCTCTTGCTCTATCTCTGTCAAATTGATACATTATATCACATCCGCAACCGAATAATATGCTGGCCGTTGTGAGTGGATACACTGGAGGTTTCTGTCATGTATCGGAATTGAGTTTGTCCACTTGTTCCCTTTATTTGTCTATTAAATGCATAACAAGCAACTTCTCTGTATTGGTTTACAGATTACTCTCAGCAGGCAGTTCCTTATCTGTATAGCTGCAGTGAGATGATGGCACCATTGTATATTCTGACCAGTAGTATTTCTCTGTTACATTATGTCATGTGTCCTCTTGTGTGCTATCTATTCATACAATAAACATACTGTGACAAATCTGAGGATGTAGTCCTTTCTCTCCTATGGGGAGACCTTTCTTATAGGGACAGGGCGGTGCATCCACAGTAACTCAATCCCCTTGGAGTGATGCACAGAGGGAGGATCATATGGGGAAGGAAGCCCCCAATGGGTTTGGGGACGACTATTCTCAGGAGATGTGGTATGCCCCCACTTCAGTACCATCAACCCTTTCTACATTAGTAGGCCCTCCTTTCCCCCCTTTAGCCACAACCAATATGTTTTATTGTCAAATAAGTCAGACTAATATACATGACAGGACTGAAATACCACCTAAGGACTTTGCATCTGGTTTTAAAAGAAGTACTGTTAAAAGAAGATGACTGAGAGTCTGAGGATCCCTTTGGAGTATCAGCGTGAGTGGTCTAGCTTCTCACAGAATGTCATTGGCCAAAAGGAAAGCACCAAACCAGCATGGGAGATCAAAATGAGCTCCGATGGGATGCAGAAGAACAATGAAATTATGAGGGACTGCAGGATCCTGCACTGGGCGAGCTGATGAGAACCGAATGGGAAGCCGTGAATTGAGAGCCGAACGGGAAGCCGTGAATGGAGGAAAAGGAGAACACATACCAGGTCCATTCTTGAACAAGCGCAAAGAATTGTGAAGCTGAGAATATCTCTGTAAAATTATCCACTGACATTTACCTAAAAAGATACAGGGCTCATAAGCCCAAAAGGATGAAAGTAGAAGAGGTCTATGAGGAAGGAACACAACCTTAACCGTGCAGTCGTATACTTATGAACACTGTTTATTTCATCACTTTTTGATTACCTGAGAGACTGGGAATTGGCCTGTTCACTGGAACTACCATGAATACTTTACTTTGGGTAGATATTATCCTTGCACAGTTTGTTTAAGTTGTTAGTGTTAGGAACCCAGGTAGGCTTTTGAGACACGACAGTGTCAGACTTTTTGGTTTTAGACATCCTGACCATTTCACTAGTTTTCTTTGAGGCAGGGAAGCCCCTATTAGCTTTAGGGATAGACAGGCCTTTTTCCAACCCTTTCTTGTTATCTTATGTTAGGAGTACTTGTAGTGCGCTCTTTCGTCCAAGGGCATCTTGGCGTGAGGAAAAGAAGATATACCGGGCCCAGCTGTGGCCCTAAAAAAAAAGATTTTCAGTGCCCGTCTAAATTGAAAATGGCTCACCAGGCCTCTAAGGCTAGATGGCTGCATGTGAGAAGGCAAGGTCACCCACATGATCCAGGTGGACCTTCAGGATAACCACTAAGTTGGAAAAACCAGAACGCAATGGACTAACCGGGGCAGATATTCCAGTCCTTGCCTAAAGAAGGTGCAGTGTACCAAATACAGGGCTTTAAATGTAATCCTCTGCACCACTGGGAGGCAGTGAAGTGACCAAAGCCCAGGACTTATGTGGGCTCCTTAAGGGGAGGCAGTAGCCACTCTAGCCGCCAAATTTTCTAACAATTGTAAACTGTGTATCAGCCCAAGGGGGTGTGCCAAATACATTAATTAGAGTTGCCTCTACCAGTGGTTGCAGACGTGCAGGCAAGAAAGGCAGAACTCTGCGCAGCACTCTAAGAAGGAAATGTCCAGTCTTACAGACTGTGCTGACTTGAGATGGCATTGATAAGTCAAATGACAGAAACATCACTGATTTCTTGACCACCTTCACTGCGATAGGAAGGTCACCCAAAGTAGGGGGCAAAAAGAAACAGAAGAAGAACCCACCACAGGGATTTCGGTCTTGTCCACATTCAGCTTCAGCCAATTCACACACATCCATTTTCCTGCTGCAGACAGACACTCTGTAGTTCAAGAGCCGCAGTCACTTGGTCCCGCTCAAGACGGACCAGCCTCTGAGTGTCATCCATGTAGGAATAACAGTGAAAGCTGTAGGAACGGATGAGGCAAATTAGTGGCTGGATATAGATGTTAAAAAGCATAGGGGACAAGGACAACCCCTGCGGAACACCACATAATAGAGTGCGAGATGAGGATAGAAAAGGAGGCAAAGATAGTGACTGACTCCAATCAGCAAGAAAATATACAAACCAATCCAGGACGGGCCCAGAGAGGCCTGCATCCACAGGCGAGATAAGAGGATGGTGTGGTCAACCATGTCAAAGGCCTCCAACAGATCTAATAAAATTAGCGGTCCCACTCCACCCTGGTCCATCAACTTGGTGAGATCATTGACCACAGACACCAGGACACTCTTGGTGACTCGTCCCGGTTGAAACCCCAACTGAAAGGAGTCAAGAAAGAGTGACGATTCAAGAAAAGCAGAAAGAAGGTGTGCTATCAGACACTCTAATAGCTTCATGAAAAAAAGGAAGAAGAGAAATGAGACGAAGGTTAGCCAGCACAGACATGTCCAAAGAAGGTTTTTTGAGAAGAGGGATCACTGTAGCCTGCTTCAACTCAGTTTGAACCATACCCATCCGACAGGTGGAATTCACTGCCTCCACAACCCAGGGACCATGGCTGCCAAAATTGTTTTAAGAGTGACCAGAGGATTGGGGTCAGACGGGGATGCTGACTTCAGGAGCTCCACTGCCTGTTAATCTTTATTGGCCGAGAATTCAGGAAACGTTCCATCCTGTATTATTATCAGCCATCTTTTCACAGGTCTGTGCCATTTCTATGTGCTGCTTACGGCCTGAGATGTTATCATGGATATTCACTACCTTAGTGCAGAAAAAGTCTGACAATGAGTTACACAGAGCTTGATAGGCAGGCACCGATGGAGAGAACCAAGTTCTTTGGATTGATTAAGAGTTGACTCCACCTTGCTAGTAAAGTAGGATTGTTTAGCTGTCATCACCTCCTGATGGTAAACTCTAGCGAGGTGCTGAAAGGAAGCCTTTTCAGCCAAACCATATGCACAGTGCCATTTACGCTCCACAGGCGGGATGCTTTCAGAGAATCAGTAAACAAGGGCTCAGAGGGGCATTTCCTGGCATGGACTAATTTAAGTGGGGCTATATGATTTGGGACATCAACTAGGATGCCAGAGAGTAGAGAAAAATCCATATTGTCAACTACTTTGCAACAAGATACGATATCGGAGGACAGCAACTGGGGGTCAACTGCATGCCAGTTACGTCTCCAGGATGTGACTGGGAGTCTTTTAACCCACCCTGTGGGGCTAAAAATATTGAAAGAAATAAGGTTGTGGTCATACCACAGTACCTGCTTCCCCTGCACACCAGAGATTCTGGTTACAGACGAGAAGATCAAATCCAAGATACTACCCCATGCATGTGTCGGGTCACAGACAAATTGTGCCAGTTTAAATCCAGCATGGCCTCACAGAATTGAGAGAGTCCCAGAGGCATAGGGGCCTTAAACCTCATATTAAAGTCTCCTAAAACCTTGGCAACAAAATCCAAAAAGGGGTTCCAAAAAAGACAAATGGCCCAGGAGGGCGAAATATGACAAGAAAATGCCACAAGAAAGAAGCCGATAGAGTAAGACGTACCAACATTGCTCCCATGAAAAGAGGTCTTAAATATCACTGCAACCCCGACCGCCCCCCGGATGGGCAGATGCCCGATCCAGAAGGACAATACTATAGTGAGCAGGAAGGGTATAAGAAAATATCAGAGAGGATCCTTCTGTCAGTCAGGTCTCGGTCAGAAAGACCAGGTCAGATTCAGTTTCAGACAGCACCTCATAGAGGAACTGAGCATGGGCCATCATCGATCGAGCGTTAATAAGTAAGGCCGCCAAGTGTCCTTTACCTGTGGCTTTAGCCGTTGCACCAAGTAACCCAAGAGTTGACATGCCTGTCAGTAAAATCAGACCGGCAAGGCCGAAGGGCAAGTAGAGCATCAGGTGAATAGTTCCTGGGAAACACGGCCCCCACCTGGATCCGGGCCGTTACCGAGACAGGCCCAGATGGGCTTAACTTTGGCGCAACTTTGATGCAACGGGCACAAGCCTGCTGTGCCCGACCCCTGTGCTGTCTGCGTGAAGGCTTGATTTCAACCATTGGTTAATACCAGAGCCAATCTGATCCTCCTACCGACAGGCAGTGAGGACAGACTGCCCCAGATGATGAGTGGGGGGGGGGAGAAAGAAAAGAAAGACGTTCTTGATTAATACAATTCTGTACCCCAAAATATGGCACCATTGTGTCTGAGCCTTACTTCTGCACCCTTACAATATTATGACACTTTCACATTCGGTTCTTGCACATATTACATTTTGTGCACAATACGGCCTGCCCAACATTTGAACAAATCACAGACAGTATTTTTCGTTACGAGTATCAAGCCAGCAGGGACCACACATCCTCATCTTGACACAGTTAAGTGGGCACCATTGATTTGGTGAAGAAGATGTTAAGTAGGTACTCAATTTCTGGAAACATACATTAGATGCGAAATTCCAAGTAAACGTACTAATCCAGAATTACACAATACATCTACTACTATGTTCCAAACTCAAAGTGTATCTCTTATTGTGAAACAAAATTGAAAAACTACCATTGATAATATAGTACATGATAACCGGGTTTAAGACAACAATAATGATTATATAACACCAATCAGCCCCTATGTTAAAAGTTAAACACCCTCTTATGAATTAAACGATAACTCCAATTCACTGTACATCAGTGACTAATACCAATAATCGTACGTATTTGTAATGCAAATGTGACCATTTGTAACTGATGTTTTAAAGGATGGGGTTCAATCCATAGCGTAATAAATCAGACTATTACAGGAAGAATTAGCAACAACAATCTCAGTACACATATTAATCAATTTAGGAGCAAAATCAAAGTGGCAGCTATGAATCAGCAGGCAGATTGACGAGCTTATGTGGCAAGCTCTGGATATAAAATGGATGAGGCTAAGATATACTGGAAAAATGATAAAGGTTCGTAAGGATTTCATCAAACAGAAATGTTAGCAAAAATTGACCCAAAGAATGTCAATACTGTAAACATTACCATGATTAATGAGCACTAATCCAGATCATTAATACGAGCTGGAAATCTGTGTTCATATTACATTTTTACAACAATACACGTACAAACAAGATGGCACTGAAAATACAGAGTGAGATCAAAAGCAAAACACATCACTAAGGGCTGACTTGCAAGACATGCCTAAGTAAGTTGCATCAGTTTTCAGAATCTTTCCAACAATACAAATGTAAAAATAACTATATTATTAGTGTCTCTTCCATGGCACAAAGACGTTAAACTGTTAGGACCATAAAATAAACATGAATTAGCACATGGAGATCGTTAGTGACCTCTTGTCAGCCAATCAAAGTGTTTAGCATACAGTCAATAAATACTAGTATTGACTGCATTCTGAACAGTCTGTCTTCAAAAGCAGGCAGAGAAACAACTATGGAATTTTAGGCAAGACTATTTATTCGCTGCAACATTTTATTTAAAACATAGAAGAGAAAGCTAAAACACTGACAAATGCTTTATCTTTCTCATAGAAAAATCATTTAGTTTTACATGACACCTACAATCAAGTTGCAGTTACATTGCTGAATTTGTGAACACAATCCTAAAATTTAAATACTGCAAATTAAAGCCACATGTTATTTACTTACTCAGTTTGCCTATTAACTTTACTCATTTTTAAAGTATTTTTTTACTGTACCACCAGAACTCCAAAACCTGGATTTCCACTACCACCATGTGTTAACAGCATTATAGACCATGGGAGGGGTAATTATCGCTGGGGATACATTGTTGATGGTTCATTATACAGTGATAATGACCCCTTCTGAGGTCCAGAAGGCTATACTAGCATTCAGGTACCAATAAGAGAACATCCAATGTCCACAAACCAAAAACGATTTACAAATCCTAAATGAAGATATTAAACAAGACCAATTCTGAGAAAAGAATTACAAATTTACGGACAACCGACTACAGGAAATCCAATATCAAAGGAAATAAGCAAATTGCTCCACTAGGGGGAGGCCTAAAAGAATGCAGGCACAAATATCCATGCAGTTTATCTGCAGTCATGAGATTTGACCAAACCAAGGCAACAAACTTGAAGAAATGTTTAATCAAATAAATATTGAAAAAAAAATCATTGTTAATTCCGACAGAAGAGATATTTGCATTCAGACATTTTATTAAATTGGTTGCATCCAATCACCCTGGCGAACTGCAATCCAAATGCGCGGCCCTTCTGGTCCTCAACAATACACTATATAGAATACTAGACTGCTGCTATAATTAGATTCTGTTATAGGAAAATACAGTCAAAGACGTGTAGAACAAGAAATAAATATGTACAGCAACCAAACAAAAGGCATTAAATATGTATCTGCAATACTCAGCAGGATACATTTACGAGCTTTTCGAGTGTGTTCTTTTCAGCAGCCAGGTTCATGCACAGATCCTAATGTTGTTAAGGTTTCGATTGCATTTCCTTTGTTCTGCAAGACGTCTAATATATAAAAAACAATGACTTGCTTCTTATTGGATGGTTACATAACATGTCAAATCAAATAGAATGCCACGCAATACCAGTTCTAAGCAAGTTTGTGAGGTGACAGTGGTTAGACAGTTACTCAGGAGTTCCAGTGTGTACAGAAACTGCAAGCTGCGAATATTGGGAATACATATAAATGCATTTTTTGTTAAATGAATGTTTTTCTCAAGTTAGCACATGAATGAAAATCAAACATAGACGTGCACACACATACATATGTATATATACATACACATACACACACATTTCGATTTACAACAAACCATAATGACAGAAACATTAGCAAGGAGGGAATAATGGCAGTCACACAACTATGCCAATAAATGTTTGCTAGGCATTTCGGTGCTAGACTGTCCTTGTGGGTGGGACAACGATTGATATGCAAATGGATACTCCTTCTTTGTGAAAAGTACAGTGAGCAAAAGCTGATGGCTGCAGACTCTCAAAGTGGGTAAAAAACACCAAACAGGTTATCATGCCATGTTCTCTCTAGAGAGGGGTGCCTGCCATTTTCTGTAAAAGATAAATGTCACCTATTACCCCAACCCCAAAAAGAGGAATTTCAAATGACCTCAACATGCTTTGAGCAACTTTGATGGAAATTAAAGCTTACCAAGATGAAAGGACTTTCTGTAAAATAAATTCTTTGGGCAAGACTGTTGTAAAACAGATGCAGGGGTTTGGGATAAACACAACTTTATGGAGTATGGTCACCATCTTGCACCGGAGAAGCTGCTCCTATTCCATTAGCTCCAGGTTCTGAAGGGATGTTTATTTCTGACTCCACTGTTGTTCATAATATTACTAAGAACCTTGGTACTATGCCATAGACTGGGGTTTTGCTTGCATATTACTGAAAGCGCAGACCAACTTTTCCTGTGGCATTCCCAACCTCCTATAGTTGAAGAGGTAAGGAAGGCTTTGAAACTAATGGGGAACATGGGGGTACTTTGTCCAGAAACCATCTTACATTACCTTATCTAGTTGGTGGATCAATGATGGGTTCCCCTCCACCTCTGTAAAATAACACTGGTTGCTTAATGAATTCCTGCATCACAGAAAGACAACAAACATGATGCTCCTCTTTAAGAAAGGCAAATGGCCCTTTCCGAATATTATGAAGTTATCACATAGTTAGTTCCAATAGTAAAACTCTGATTCAATATTCAACTTTACACAAGTGTGCAATGTCAAAATTATAATGCTATCCTTGCATGACTCCATTCAGGTTTAGAAACATATATAGTCCAACAGATCAGGCTCTGCTGAACCATTTTATTAGGTTCAAATGTTTGAAACTGAGGAAGGTTGATATGTTTCTGCTTTCGTTGAAATGAAGTTCTATTAAGAGTAACTCCTTTCCAACACATTAGGTAACCTCCAGATTTCCACGTCGTCCTAGCTTGGTGTGATCGTGTGCCTCTAATAATAACTCAGCCAGGGTGTCATAGTGTATGTATGGTGAACTATTAGTGTAAATGCCCTTTTAAAAATAGGTACCTCATGTTATTTCCTGGCCCTTATTCTGTTGAATGTGTTCACAAACGATTTGGAGAGTTGTTCAACTGTAGACTCAATTGGTGGTAGCCCCCCTCATTGTGCTGCATTCATTCTTCACAACATCCACTGAACACCTAGATGTCACAGTCTCCCTTGTCCTGACGAAGGCCCTTTCAAGAGCCTGGCTATATTATAGCCCCTAAAAAAGGCTGAAACACTCTGGTGTAGACATTACTTCTTGAATCACAGTGCCACTAATGGTTTCGCTGCATATAATTGTTGTTCATTGTATGTACTCATTGCATCTGTTTACGTGATATGACCCCTGTCGTGTGTGACATTGACAGTAGAATTTGTGCCATGTTGACTTTATGTACTTTTGTGCAAGAAATCTAACTTGCCGTTGTATGTTTTGCAATCTATATTGCTTTATTTGAACAATCTGGTGTTCTGCGTTATACACAACCAGTAATTATGTATATATGTTCCAAATCATAAAAGAAAAGTAATACAACAATTAAAGTGCAGTACTTTTCTATGATCTGACAATGAGCGATAAGGGGGCATGGTTGTTCTACTAACCCGTTCACTTGTATCTGATGATAATGACTCAATTGGTGGGCCAGGCATTTGAGGGGACAGGTATTATTTTATTTTGAATGGAAAACTCTATTTACATTTTTTTATTTTTTTATTTTAGTTTGATTTGTAATAGAGAATATGCATATCCTGTGTCTATTAGATCCCGGGAAGTAAAAGGTAGAGGGAGCCAGAGGTGTGGGGATACACACAGACCTACCATAGTGGTGGCACAACCACTGTCCAGATGCTAAGGCACAAAACAGATACACACCTTAAAATAAAAACGGCATGAAGCTGAAGTTATATTCTGACCAAGTGTTTTTAAATAATACACTGGGTGTGACTAAGCCTATATGGGTTTCATTGATTCCACCTTGCAAAGAAAATCACAGTAAGAAGAAGCACCCCGTGATAAAGTTGGCCACCATTTGACTGCTAATGTTCGCTCAAAGGAATCGACCCCAGCGCTGATTCCAAATGTGCTATCATCTGGTGGAGTGAAGACTGGAATCAGCAAATACAAGTAATCAGAGAGATCGGAATGCAGGCAACAACTGCTGTCATTTGCTGCACTCTGGACATTCCGGTTTCAGTAGTACAAGGGGAAACAGCACAACTCATTTCTCTGCATTCAAGAAACAGTTTCCAAAGAAGATTTATTTCACCAAGTCACTTGCCCTCTGTGCGTAACTTTTTTGTGTCAACTGACCAATCAGTACGGCAAGCAACATCCAATTGAATGCACCAAATTCAAGCTAAAACATGGAAAATTGCTGCACTTTTGTTCAGTGAAACGGTTTACTTGTGCAGGGCAACCAATACAGCTTCAAGTGTAAAACAATAAAAGTTCAAACGTGTTTACACTTAAAATGCCCCCTTCAAAGGCAGCATTGGTATTTAAATACTAGACATTAAAACCACGTTTAATTTAGTTAGATATTTTGTCCTTTTTCTTAATTCACTATAACATTAAATATTTTACTTTTCCACCACAACTCCAACACCTTTACTGCTGTTACATATTACTACTATGAGCAATATCTCTATTGACCCTGGGATGGGTCGTTTGAACTTGGGAGAGTGGCCCTTGCTCTACGGATGGGTTGTGATGACATGACTGTCAAACAGGAGTAGTTAGAGGTACCAGCTGCTACACCTGACAATCTGCTTGGCTCCTGCCACAGCGCGGCTGACATGTGTGCTACTGAACCCTACATATCAAAACAGGATATATGTATCATGAAAAAAATGTCCACTGTAGCACTTGCAGCCAGCATTATTATCGTTTAGGGAGGTGTGTGTGATCTCCGTGTCTGCAGTGTGCTCATGTTTGACATTGTACGCCTTTTGTGCGACACTTTGTTGTGCACTGAGCAAAACACGGATCTTAGGTATGTTTGTACATTTAGGAAATTACCTTTTTTAAGCAGCACGTGGAAAGGGACTGAGATTAAACACCAACAGCTGGTTCGTGTAATAGTATGCTGATTTAACACTGGTTATGGGATGGTGAAGGTCTACTTAATACATTGGGAATGGTTAACAGGTCAGCTGGAGCGAAATCCCAGCTTCTCCATTTGACCATTTCTGTGATTTTGTGAATGGAATATCAGTTTACATCGTTAGCCCTAATTTCCCTGTATATATATATATATATATATATATATATATATATATATATCAGTGAAAAAAACTTTGTTAAAGGGACGTTATGGTTAAGTTGCGCTACTAAAAACCTATAAAATAAAATTCTTAGTTTCTGACTGTTACTGAAGAAAACCATGTGGCCTAGATATGTCAGCAAAAGAATAAATAGTGAGCCAGACATGTGATTTCATCAGTGATGTCATCAATGACATTTGTGATGTCATCTTTGATGTCCTGGGTGTTAGTCTTAGCAGTGCACGGTGGTGGCGCGAGTTATGGTTGCTTAGCTTACCATAACTGGCGAATTTCAAGGGTTTTTCGGTTTTACTTGGAACCATAACGTCCCTTTAACAAAGTTTTTTCACTGAATTTCATAGGTTTTTAGTAGCGCAACTTAACCATAACGTCCTTTAACAAAGTTTTTTTCACTGAATTTCATAGGTTTTTAGTAGCACAACTTAACCATAACGTCCTTTAACAAAGTTTTTTCACTGAATTTCACAATAATGACTTTGACTTTATATACATGTCATATGGAACTGACTAGATCTCTTCTTATGAACTTGATGTCCGCGAACTTATTTAATGTTCGCGGACATGTTCGGAGAACAGTACCACTACCTAAAAACTGTGGGAGGCGGGGGTGGAGGGGTATGTTTGATTGTTATATCATAATATAGGAACATATAGGAACATTTAACAAATTCAAAAAGCAGCACACAAACACATTATATATAGTAATACATAAGAAATGTAACCCATATATGTAACACACTAACCGTTCATTTAAATACAATATGTTCTGAAATGGAATATACCACAAGAAGATAAATTGGCTTCCAACACAATTACCTCACAGACACAAAAGAACTGAGAACAAGACCAGACCCACTGAATACATAGGACTTATCTTACCAGAAATAGTAAGTGCACTTCATTTTACTCATATATATATAAACTTTCTGTATTAGATTAAAAAATATATTATCTTTTTTTTTTTTCTCACAGAAATGTCTAGTACTCTGGAATGGCTATAGGACAATTTCCCACATGAAGAAATGTCACAAGATAATGAAACTAATGGTAAACACTTTATAATATAAACCATGTATTTATTATTTTTTTTATATACATTTAACATATATATTATTTTTTTGTACAGAGCATACCAACATAGAAAAAACTTCAGAAAACCCTGTTATGGATAACAGTCTTCACAATATAGAAGAAAAAATGGATGTATTGTTGGCTAATTTTAATAATTTAAAAACTTTTGTAGAAAATCATTTCAAACCAAAAACCTCGTACCATTGCCCCACATGTACTTGTCCCTCCTCACCATATCCCAGTCAATTATCCCCAAACCCTCTCCATAATCCAAAACGTTTTGATGAGATTTCCATCCCTTCTTCACCTAATACCAATCAGGTTGAAAATTCTCCTGTTTTTGTTTCTGTTTCTGCCTCACCTTCTCTGTCATAAATTATTAATATATGTTAAATAAAGTTTAATTTTTATATTTTATTGTGAATAGTTTCCGTTTTTTTTTTTTTAAAACAATAAAAGTGTCCGCGGACAGTGCGAGTGTTCTGAAATGTTCGTACATAAACGAAAATGGAGGTGTCCTGAAGAACACCACACCTGTTTGTACTGTTCGCTAGCAAGTTGAAACTGTTCTAAGAACACACGTGGTGTCCTGAAATGTTCGTAAAGAAACAAAAATTAAAGTGTTCTAAACAACACTATATCTGTCCGTAATGTTCGTTATCAACTTAAAACTGTCCTAAGAATACAATTGGTGTCCTGAAATGTTCGTAAATAAACGAAAATGATGTGTCCTGAACAACAGTACAACTGTTCGTAGTGTTCGCTAGCAACATGAAACTGTACTAAGAACACACGAGGTGTCCTGAATTGTTCGTAAACAAACAAAAATTAAAGTGTCCTAAAGAACACTATACCTGTCTGTTACTGTTCGCTAGCAAGTTCAAACTGTTCTAAGAACGCTATTGGTGTCCTGAAATGTTCGTACGTAAACGAAAATGGAGGTGTCCTGAAGAACACTATACCTGTTCGTAGTGTTCGCTACCCAATTGAAACTGTTCTAAGAACACAATTGGTGTCCTGAAATGTTCGTACATAAACTAAATTACACGTGTCCTGAAGAACACTATATCTGTCCTTACTGTTCGCTACCAAGTTTAAACTGTTCTAAGAACACACGCGGTGTCCTGAAATGTTTGTTTCACGTGTGACGCACTTTTAATTACTTCAGAACCTGAACAGTGTCGTAGGACATCAATGCGCATGCGCTAACCAATCTCCGTGCACTTGGTGTCCTGCGGACAGGCGCTTCCTTCGCGGACTAGTTTGCGAACGATCATATGACCGCGCCCACGCTCATCGTTTGTCCTGAAATGCGGACACTGTTTGTGTCCCAGAACAATTTAAAAGTACATTTTCAGTTAATCCATAATATTTTTCAATAAAATCTCACCATGGCACAAGTCCCACATAGCAATCTTGAGTTTATATATACCTTATGAAACTTTCCGATCCTTTTTTTGTGTTCGATATGTCCGCGGACAGTGCGCATGTCCGCGAACCGCGCACAAGCACCCCTATAAAAGACCACGCCCAAGAGCTTATTCCCATTGTGTTTCTGGCTATTCTTCAGAACACAGTGATTTTTGCTGCCACCTGCAGACTACACCATCATCGAGATGGCATCCTTGGCTGCTGAACTGCCACTTGGTGCTGCACCTGCTTCAGCACCACCCCCAGCCCCTCCACCACCTCCCCAAGGGCCTGAAGAGGGGAACAGGAGTGAGGATGCGGAGGAGGAAGAAGAGGATGATGAGAATGAGGTAGAGGAAAACCCTACTACCCGCACTAGGCGTGAGTCTTGGGTGTGGCGGTTATTTACCATTCATGGTAATGTTCCTAAGGCTCGTGCGAACCGTGTTACCTGCAATGAGTGCAAAATTATACTCAGTGTCGGGAAGCACGGTAAGTACAGCTTTGGGACCACTACTATGAGGTCATTTCACTCTGGGGCTATTCGCAGGGTTGTACCTTGCGAAGAACGTAGCAGGTTGATTTCTTCTACTTCATCCTCTGTTTCTGATCCTGTCACCACAAGGACCACCTCTGTGGGACAGCGTCTTCCTCAAGCTGCCTCACAGGCCATACAGAATGCTGATGACCCTTACCTTTCGAGGATCACAGTTGTATGTATGTACTGTGACACAGTACTCTGCAGGGGAGAGCGACTTCGGAGTGCTTTTGAGACTATCGTCTCAGAGCACGAGAAGACCTGCTCACTACCCAAAGAAAACCCACTCTACATCTTCCTCTCTCAGCTCGCCCTTTCTTATCCCTGTGATTGGTGTCCCCCCTTTACCCTCCTTTACCCTCCTCTCCTAGTGTGTCGTGTCTGAAAAACCAAAAAAATACAAAATTACAAAAATCAAAAAAAATAAGGCTCTTTTCAGCACCGCCTTTCCCAGTTAAAAAATAGAAGTGAAAATAAATGAAGCAGGGCTCTTTGTATTTTTTAGAAGTCCGCGGACAGTTCGCGAACATTAAAAAAATTGGGTTGCTACTCGATCACAAACACACATAAGTCAAAAATTGTAAATGCTTAACATCTACTTCAAAATCGTTGTTGTAATTGCAAAAAAGGTCGCAATGCATTTTGTACATTTCTCAGAAAAATCTGATTTCCAACATAAGTAAGATGGACTCCATCTCTGCGAAAAATGTATGTACTACAAAACATAATATTTTCATTGTGAAAAGAAGACATGCCAAAATCTCTTAGAAAGGCACAAACAGCCTTATTAACATTGTGCCTTGCTTTTTCCATTTGTGGACCAAATGAAGAAGAACGAAGCCACATTTGTCTCTGCGCAATCCGTGAAAATATCACTTGAGAATTAGGAAACATGTCCATAACCTTCCTAAGTCCTTCTTTCATAGCAAATTGCAAAAAATTCCAGTCACATGTCCTAAACTGTTCCCTCCACAATGAATTACAATTATGTCTGGATGTTGCTCTGTCTCCAAAGTAGCACAGAGAGGTAGCAAGTCCAACCACTTCATTCCACGTACTCCATGCCAATGTACTTCCACATGTGGGAATCCAAGATCTACAGCTACTCCACAGCTTTCTGCATGCACCTTCAACCAATGTATCCACGAATCTCCTAAAATCCAAACAATCTGTTTTCTGAAACACACAGCCATAGCTATCTTTTGTTCTGTCAGCAAAAAGAGTATCTGAGAAAATCTCTCCTGGCACAACACACCCACCAAACTTTCCTGACCAATCCCTTTCAGTGCTTATTCTCATTTGCATGACTTCTGAACCCAAAAATCCCCAGATGTAACTCCCGATGTCCGCGAACTACCGCCATGTCCGCGGACATATCGTAACATGAACAGCCCTTCTACCATTTCCACTACACTCTCTCTGCCATTCCCTCATTGGATGTACCTCAAAAATCACATGACCATGCACCAATCACATTCAAGACCTCTACATCTAACTGCTTCATCATAGATCAGCACTGCAAATGTACTCTGAATCTCTCTGAGTACAAGTGTCATATCATTGGCAAGCACCATCTACCAGAAATACTGTACAAGTCTTCAAGATTTCTACTTGCAGCTTCATGCATATCCATATGCATGAACACAAACTTCAGGTATGCATATTTTCTGTATAGTAGATGAACACATTTTCAAACAGACTTTTACCTTGTAAAATCTGTAAAATGAATTTACTGTACTTTTTTCAATTTCCTAAAATCAACTATCACTTATAAACCTTTATACTATTTACTTTCTTTATACAGACACACTAAAATCATGTTAAACTAACATTTTTTAAATGAAATATATAGGCTACATATATTCAAACAAAATTGAATGCAAACACAATCTATGTTTAAACCTTTATAAAAATACTTATACAATTTTATATTTTTTGTTTTTATTTATTTTTTTACTTAATTACTTTAAATTAGCCATGACATTGAGGCGCTATTACCTAGAACAGTTTACTTACAGAAATAGTGGTATTCACTAATATATTATAAATTTCACAAGACATGGTAAAGATTTTTTTTTTTGCTACAGTTAGTCATTCAATACAATTTGTTCATTAAGAACATATCATATGTAATGAACTGATGCAATGTATCTTATGTAAATACATTACTTTAATGGTTTTACAGAAGGCACTGAGGATTTCAATTAAAAAAATCAATATCTAAATTAAAAACAGTGCTATATACAAACAAAGTTACTAATTTGAAGCTTTTACAATTGCAGTGAAGACCAGTTTCCTGAAAAGAAGCAGCCGAATTCGAAGAAGAAAGAAAAACTAAGAAGTTACCTGTTAATTTAAAAAAAAGTAAGTAAAATATCACCATAATATTTGTATTATTAATCAAATATACTATAACATTAATACAAGCTATTTTGGTTTCTAAAAATAGAGATTTTGTACCATTTTGTCCAAAAATGTCCATGTCTTAAACAGCAATTTACAGCCAGAATGGCCCACAAATTTCTATTTTTGGACACACAAATTACCCAACTGAACCACTACAATTTTCATATTATAGAACAAACAACTGTTTTAATTGTATACATTAGATTTACTATTTGTACGTTTCCACACCACTAGCTTACTTTTTTTGTCATCTGAACCCCAGTTTAGTAACACATTAATTCAAGAATACCTATCCCTACTAGTTTTAGTTCCCAATGCACAATCACACACCATTACATACATCTTTATCCTCTTACTCAAACACTCATGCAGACAGCACACATACATTCCAGAACACCCCAACCCATATCTTCTTTATTTTTTTCAACAGACCCTAAAGAATGCCTACCAAAAGTCAAGTCCGTAGAAAGCAACGCAAAAGTAGAGCAAATGAAAATAAAGGTGTCCAACATAAGCATCCATCTCTAGCAGAATGTGTAAAAAAAGTTGAAACAAAACAGCTAATACAATCATTTAGTGAAACACAAGAAGTTTCAAGTACAACAATTTTGCTTCCTCTATCAAAATGTAAAACAAACCAAAAAACAATGAACAGAAAATCAGCTATCAGTACAGATTAAACTACTTCTTCAAATTTTAATATAGTGCAAAGTAAGCATACCAAGAAAAGTATTTTAGCCAAAATATACCATCACAAAGTCCTTCAAAATCTTATAAAAACAGGAGAGAAATCAGGTTCAAAGCTTAAAACCTATCGTAGGAAATTAATCTTAGAAGCATTGATGGACAGTGCAATTGTTCTCAAAAGAAATTTATTTATTTTACTGTCAAACAAAATGAAACCACTAACAAAACTAATAACTAAATTACAAAAAAGACTTCTCAATAAGAAAAATGTCAACAGAAAGAACTTCTTAAGTATCTGCGGAGGTGAATGGAATCACACTACGAGCACAGAACCATATTTTAATGAAGAAGCGTACAAACAAAAGCAAACAAATACAATTGCCATAAATAGCAGTGGTTGAGGTTATGAAAAAGTGAATAATACCATAATGGAACAAGAAGTACTCCTTACAAAAATATGCCCTGAAAACCCCTCCATTCAACTGAATCAGAACGTCTAGTGTACAAATGGCCATGCACGTCAATGTGTAACATTCCCAAACAATGTTTCAAATCTTTACGCCAATTCCTCAATAAATATGTAAAAAGCAAAGACAAAATCAAAATTAAATTACTGCAAATGATAGATACCTGTCCAGTGCACAAGTACACAGGACTACAAGGACATTCATTGGCCTGCATTACAGGACCTACTTATAAAACCACTTTCCATGATATCAAAAGGATATCAACACATCATTCAACTATAAGAAATCTAGTCTATAAACTGTACTATGCTAAAAGTCCTGCTTTAGCACTAGCAAAGTTAAATAACATCCTTCTACATGGTACAGCAAAAGACCTACTTGAAGAAATTCACTATATCCAGAAAAAATATTTTGGAAGTGAAACCCATTTACAGAATGAAATAGCTTTAAACCAATTAAGCAACAATTCTACACATGGGAACCTTTTGCTAAACACATACAAAAAAGAAATACTAAAATTTAAAAGTACATCAGCTGAAGTATTAAACCATGTATGTGTATGTTGCCGTAGAATTTTTTATAAAAGTAACACAAAAACTGTGGACCTATCATACAAAATAGAAGACAATGAAGATTCTAAATGGTTTGAATTAGCTCTCTGCCTTGTAGCAGAAAACAAATATGAAATAAATGAGCCCTTAATGCTTTGCAGTTATTGCACTACAAAACTTGACACCAACCAAACTCCTTCACGTTCCATCACAAATAATTTGGAATTATACCCAGTACCAAAACCTCTACAACAACTTAATTTATATGAGAGTATCATAATTCAAACAGTACACCCATTTCAAGCAATAATACACCTTCAACCAAAAACAGCAAAATTACCTCCCTCTGAATTGGTAAAAGGCATTCGTGGAAAAGTTGTTTATTTACCATTAAATCTAAAAGAAAATGTGCATACTCTAGGAGTGCAACGTCCAATGCAGCAATCTTTAATTATGTTAGTAAATGGAGTACCTACAAAAGACAAAAAAATATGGCAACAGCTGGTAGATTTATATAAAGTTAGACAAGCCTTCCAATATCTTAAAGAGAATAATGAATATTACAAAGAAACTAATATTGAAAAAAACTTGAAAGATACAACTGAAATAATTCGAGAAACACAAGAAGCTGGTCAATGTGAGCTACTAGATCCTGCTACAATATCAAATGCTTTAGACCATTATACAATTCATCCTTTGCACTGTAATGACACCGTACAAGATGTACTGGAAACTTACCAAATGCGTCAAACAAAAGGATCGCCAATCATATATGGGAAAAAAGTATAGAAGCACGTGCTTTTCCTCTACTCTTTCCTACTGGCAAAGGAGGAAGGTATGATGATAGACCTATTCAAATATCAGCTTCAGAATACCGCTCATTACGGATGTATTCTGAAGATCCAAGATTTAGACAAAATGTGGAATACATATTCCACCTACTCTTTGAAAGTGAACTAGCAACTTTATGTTACAGAGTTGCACACATATTAAAATCAGGATCACACTTTCAAAATATGACAGCTACACAATTATTAGAGAAAGTGCAACAAAAGGATGAGGTTTTACAATCAAATATTACAAATCTGTTAGCAAATATGCGTGGTACTAAAGAGTACTGGTTTCGACGTCATGGAGATGTACGTTGTATGATCAGAAACCTTTGCCCACCCACTTCATGGCTTCATGGAAGTCCCTGCGCGTGTCCACCTCGGGATGTGCGCCAAACCCGTGCATGGCGCACAAGTTACTGCAACATCCCGAAAGCCGTGCGCGACGTGCACAGTGAAAGTGCACAACCTCGGCGCATGCACCAGAAAGTGGGCGGGACACGGGGCGTAACGCGCGTAATGGGGAACAACGCGCGAAAATAAGGGCGTAACTGGGGATGTACTGCAGGGAAGCAGACGGAACGCCCACACGCACTCGAACCACACGTATTCATGGAATCGAATAGGGCAAAGCCACGCACAGCCAAAGACATGCACAAGCTGAAACACGTCCGCCACACGAAGGCAGGCGGTAGAGTCCCAGCGCATCACAAAAGTGACAACATACAGCAATTGGGCCTGTGCGAGCGGGGCACGTGTATTGCGGGGGTGCGCGGGAAGCAACACACGGGATCGAGCGGGGTATGTGTATTTCAGGGGCGCGCAGGAAGTTACACACGCGATTGAGCGGGGTATGTGTATTTCGGGGGTGCGCGGGAAGTTACACATGCGATTGAGCGGGGTACGTGTATTTCGGGGGTGCGCGGGAAGTTAAATAAGCGTTTGAGCGGGGTACGTGTATTTCGGGGTGCGCGGGAAGTTACACACACGATTGAGCGGGGTACGTGTATTTCGGGGGTGCGCGGGAAGTTACACACGCGATTGAGCGGGGTATGTGTATTTCGGGGGTGCGCGGGAAGTTACACACGCGATTGAGCGGGGTACGTGTATTTCGGGGGTGCGCGGGAAGTTACACACGCGATTGAGCAGGGTACGTGTATTTCGGGGGTGTGCGGGAAGTCACACACGCGATCTCATCATGGTACGTGTATTTCGGAGTGCGGGGGAAGTATCCCACGCAACATCAGCAGGGTACGTGTATTCCAGGGGTGCGCGGGAAGTTCCACACGCAATTCCATCAGGGTACGTGTATTGCAGGCGTGTGCGGGAAGTTCCACACGCGATCTCATCAGGGTACGTGTATTACAGGGGTGCGCGGGGAGCAGCACACGTGAATTGCACGTGTGGGTCCTCCCAGGTGTTCCGTCTACACCCTCCACGGCCCCTGCAGGTGGCTCACACCACAGGGGCCTACCCAGCACATGTCCTGCAGGCACATCATCCACCATGGCCATGCCCACCAGCCAACCCACATGTCAACTTGCACTACTGCCCACCAACGCATGTCCCCCTGCACCCCCAGCCACCAGGGGCACCCTCCACCAGGCCCCCACCCATGTCTCCCACCACCCCCACCCCCCAGCAGTGCAGGGGCACCCACTACCAGGCCCCCACCCATGTCTCCCAGCACCCCCACCCCCAGCCACCAGGGGCAGCCTCCACCAGGCCCCCACCCATGTCTCCCAGCACCCCCACCCCCCAGCCACCAGGGGCAGCCTCCACCAGGCCCCCACCCATGTCTCTCACCACCCCCACCCCCAGCAGTGCAGGGGCAGCCTCCACCAGGCCCCCACCCATGTCTCCCAGCACCCCCAACCCCCACCCACCAGGGGCAGCCTCCACCAGGCCCCCACCCATGTCTCCCACCACCCCCACCCCCCAGCCACCAGGGGCAGCCTCCACCAGGCCCCCACCCATGTCTCCCACCACCCCCACCCCCCAGCAGTGCAGGAGCAGCCTCCACCAGGCCCCCACCCATGTCTCCCAGCACTCCCACCCCCCAGCCACCCGGGGCACCCACCACCAGGCCCCCCACCCATGTCTCCCACCACCCCCACCCCCCAGCAGTGCAGGGGCAGCCTCCACCAGGTCCCCACCCATGTCTCCCACCACCCCCACCCCCCAGTCACCAGGGGCAGCCTCCACCAGGCCCCCACCCATGTCTCCCAGCACCCCCACCCCCCAGCCACCAGGGGCAGCCTCCACCAGGCCCTCACCCATGTCTCCCACCACCTCCACCCCCCAGCACTGTGGGGCACCTGCCAGCAGGCCCCCACCCATGTCCAACTCATGTTCACCAACACCCACACCCCCCAGCCACCACGGGCAGCCTCCACCAGGCCCCACCCATGTCTCCCACCACCCCCACCCCCCAGTCACCAGGGGCAGCCTCCGCCAGGCCCCCATCCATGTCTCCCAGCACCCCCACTCCCCAGTCACCAGGGGCAGCCTCCACCAAGCCCCCACCCATGTCTCCCACCACCCCCACCCCCCAGCCACCAGGGGCAGCCTCCACCAAGCCCCCACCCATGTCTCCCAGCACCCCCAGCCACCAGGGGCACCCACCACCAGGCCCCCACCCATGTCTCCCAGCACCCCCACCCCCCAGCCACCAGGGGCAGCCTCCACCAGGCCCCCACCCATGTCTCCCACCACCCCCACCCCCCAGTCACCAGGGGCAGCCTCCACCAGGCCCCCACCCATGTCTCCCAGCACCCCCACCCCCCAGCCACCAGGGGCAGCCTCCACCAGGCCCCCACCCATGTCTCCCACCACCCCCACCCCCAGCCACCAGGGGCAGCCTCCACCAGGCCCCCACCCATGTCTCCCAGCACCCCCACCCCCCAGCCACCAGGGGCACCCACCACCACGCCCCCACCCATGTCTCCCAGCACCCCCACCCCCCAGCCACCAGGGGCAGCCTCCACCAGGCCCCCACCCATGTCTCCCACCACCCCCACTCCCCAGTCACCAGGGGCAGCCTCCACCAGGCCCCCACCCATGTCTCCCAGCACCCCCACCCCCCAGCCACCAGGGGCAGCCTCCACCAGGCCCCCACCCATGTCTCCCACCACCCCCACCCCCCAGCAGTGCAGGAGCAGCCTCCACCAGGCCCCCACCCATGTCTCCCAGCACTCCCACCCCCCAGCCACCCGGGGCACCCACCACCAGGCCCCCCACCCATGTCTCCCACCACCCCCACCCCCCAGCAGTGCAGGGGCAGCCTCCACCAGGTCCCCACCCATGTCTCCCACCACCCCCACCCCCCAGTCACCAGGGGCAGCCTCCACCAGGCCCCCACCCATGTCTCCCAGCACCCCCACCCCCCAGCCACCAGGGGCAGCCTCCACCAGGCCCTCACCCATGTCTCCCACCACCTCCACCCCCCAGCACTGTGGGGCACCTGCCAGCAGGCCCCCACCCATGTCCAACTCATGTTCACCAACACCCACACCCCCCAGCCACCACGGGCAGCCTCCACCAGGCCCCACCCATGTCTCCCACCACCCCCACCCCCCAGTCACCAGGGGCAGCCTCCGCCAGGCCCCCATCCATGTCTCCCAGCACCCCCACTCCCCAGTCACCAGGGGCAGCCTCCACCAAGCCCCCACCCATGTCTCCCACCACCCCCACCCCCCAGCCACCAGGGGCAGCCTCCACCAAGCCCCCACCCATGTCTCCCAGCACCCCCAGCCACCAGGGGCACCCACCACCAGGCCACCACCCATGTCTCCCAGCACCCCCACCCCCCAGCCACCAGGGGCAGCCTCCACCAGGCCCCCACCCATGTCTCCCACCACCCCCACCCCCCAGTCACCAGGGGCAGCCTCCACCAGGCCCCCACCCATGTCTCCCAGCACCCCCACCCCCCAGCCACCAGGGGCAGCCTCCACCAGGCCCCCACCCATGTCTCCCACCACCCCCACCCCCAGCCACCAGGGGCAGCCTCCACCAGGCCCCCACCCATGTCTCCCAGCACCCCCACCCCCCAGCCACCAGGGGCACCCACCACCACGCCCCCACCCATGTCTCCCAGCACCCCCACCCCCCAGCCACCAGGGGCAGCCTCCACCAGGCCCCCACCCATCTCTCCCACCACCCCCACTCCCCAGTCACCAGGGGCAGCCTCCACCAGGCCCCCACCCATGTCTCCCAGCACCCCCACCCCCAGCCACCAGGGGCAGCCTCCACCAGGCCCCCACCCATGTCTCCCAGCACCCCCACCCCCCAGCCACCAGGGGCACCCACCACCACGCCCCCACCCATGTCTCCCAGCACCCCCACCCCCCAGCCACCAGGGGCAGCCTCCACCAGGCCCCCACCCATGTCTCCCACCACCCCCACTCCCCAGTCACCAGGGGCAGCCTCCACCAGGCCCCCACCCATGTCTCCCAGCACCCCCACCCCCCAGCCACCAGGGGCAGCCTCCACCAGGCCCCCACCCATGTCTCCCACCACCCCCACCCCCCAGCAGTGCAGGAGCAGCCTCCACCAGGCCCCCACCCATGTCTCCCAGCACTCCCACCCCCCAGCCACCCGGGGCACCCACCACCAGGCCCCCCACCCATGTCTCCCACCACCCCCACCCCCCAGCAGTGCAGGGGCAGCCTCCACCAGGTCCCCACCCATGTCTCCCACCACCCCCACCCCCCAGTCACCAGGGGCAGCCTCCACCAGGCCCCCACCCATGTCTCCCAGCACCCCCACCCCCCAGCCACCAGGGGCAGCCTCCACCAGGCCCTCACCCATGTCTCCCACCACCTCCACCCCCCAGCACTGTGGGGCACCTGCCAGCAGGCCCCCACCCATGTCCAACTCATGTTCACCAACACCCACACCCCCCAGCCACCACGGGCAGCCTCCACCAGGCCCCACCCATGTCTCCCACCACCCCCACCCCCCAGTCACCAGGGGCAGCCTCCGCCAGGCCCCCATCCATGTCTCCCAGCACCCCCACTCCCCAGTCACCAGGGGCAGCCTCCACCAAGCCCCCACCCATGTCTCCCACCACCCCCACCCCCCAGCCACCAGGGGCAGCCTCCACCAAGCCCCCACCCATGTCTCCCAGCACCCCCAGCCACCAGGGGCACCCACCACCAGGCCACCACCCATGTCTCCCAGCACCCCCACCCCCCAGCCACCAGGGGCAGCCTCCACCAGGCCCCCACCCATGTCTCCCACCACCCCCACCCCCCAGTCACCAGGGGCAGCCTCCACCAGGCCCCCACCCATGTCTCCCAGCACCCCCACCCCCCAGCCACCAGGGGCAGCCTCCACCAGGCCCCCACCCATGTCTCCCACCACCCCCACCCCCAGCCACCAGGGGCAGCCTCCACCAGGCCCCCACCCATGTCTCCCAGCACCCCCACCCCCCAGCCACCAGGGGCACCCACCACCACGCCCCCACCCATGTCTCCCAGCACCCCCACCCCCCAGCCACCAGGGGCAGCCTCCACCAGGCCCCCACCCATGTCTCCCACCACCCCCACTCCCCAGTCACCAGGGGCAGCCTCCACCAGGCCCCCACCCATGTCTCCCAGCACCCCCACCCCCCAGCCACCAGGGGCAGCCTCCACCAGGCCCCCACCCATGTCTCCCACCACCCCCACCCCCCAGCACTGTGGGGCACCTGCCAGCAGGCCCCCACCCATGTCCAACTCATGTTCCCCAGCACCCCCACCCACCAGCACTGTGGGGCACCTGCCAGTAGGCCCCCACACATGTCCAATTCATGTTCCCCACCACCCCCACACCCCAGCCACCAGGGGCAGCCTCCACCAGGCCTCCACCCATGTCTCCCACCACCACCACCCCCCAGCAGTGCAGGAGCAGCCTCCACCAGGCCCCCACCCATGTCTCCCAGCACCCCCACCCCCACCCACCAGGGGCAGCCTCCACCAGGCCCCCACCCATGTCTCCCACCACCCCCACCCCCCAGCCACCAGGGGCAGCCTCCACCAGGCCCCCACCCATGTCTCCCACCACCCCACCCCCCCAGCACTGTGGGGCACCTGCCAGCAGGCCCCCACCCATGTCCAACTCATGTTCCCCACCACCCCCACCCCCCAGCACTGTGGGGCACCTGCCAGCAGGCCCCCACCCATGTTGCCCACCACCCCCACCCCCAGCACTGTGGGGCACCTGCCAGCAGGCCCCCACCCATGTCCAAATCATGTTCCCCAACACCCCACCCCCCAGCACTGTGGGGCACCTGCCAGCAGGCCCCCACCCATGTCCAACTCATGTTCCCCACCACCCCCACCCCCCAGCACTGTGGGGCACATGCCAGCAGGCCCCCACCCATGTCCAACTCATGTTCCCCACCACCCCCACCCCCCAGCACTGTGGGGCACCTGCCAGCAGGCCCCCACCCATGTCCAACTCATGTTCCCCACCACCCCCACCCCACAGCACTGTGGGGCACCTGCCAGCAGGCGCCCACCCATGTCCAACTCATGTTCCCCAGCACCCCCACCCACCAGCACTGTGGAGCACCTGCCAGCAGGCCCCCACCCATGTCCAACTCATGTTCCCCACCACCCCCACCCCCCAGCACCGTGGGGCACCTGCCAGCAGGCCCCCACCCATGTCCAACTCATTTTCCCCACCACCCCCACCCCCCAGCACTGTGGGGCACCTGCCAGCAGGCCCCCACCCATGTCTCCCACCACCCCCACCCCCAGCCACCAGGGGCAGCCTCCACCACGCCCCCACCCATGTCTCCCACCACCCCCACCCCCCAGCCACCAGGGGCAGCCTGCACCAGGCCCCCACCCATGTCTCCCACCACCCCCACCCCCCAGTCACCAGGGGCAGCCTCCACCAGGCCCCCACCCATGTCTCCCAGCACCCCCACCCCCCAGCCACCAGGGGCAGCCTCCACCAGGCCCCCACCCATGTCTCCCAGCACCCCCACACCCCAGTCACCAGGGGCAGCCTCCACCAGGCCCCCACCCATGTCTCCCAGCACCCCCACCCCCAGCCACCAGGGGCAGCCTCCACCAGGCCCCCACCCATGTCTCCCACCACCCCCACCCCCCAGCACTGTGGGGCACCTGCCAGCAGGCCCCCACCCATGTCCAACTCATGTTCCCCACCACCCCCACACCCCACCCACCAGGGGCAGCCTCCACCAGGCCCCCACCCATGTCTCCCACCACCCCCACCCCCCAGTCACCAGGGGCAGCCTCCACCAGGCCCCCACCCATGTCTCCCAGCACCCCCACCCCCCAGCCACCAGGGGCAGCCTCCACCAGGCCCCCACCCATGTCTCCCACCACCCCCACCCCCCAGCACTGTGGGACACCTGCCAGCAGGCCCCCACCCATGTCTCCCAGCACCCCCACCCCCCAGTCACCAGGGGCAACCTCCACCAGGCCCCCACCCTTTGCTCCCAAGCATTGAGCCCCTTGGAGAAGCTGCTCAATGTCCTGCATTTTTTGGCCACTGGGTCATTTCAGCGGACCACTGCCATAGTGGGGGGGGGTCTCACAGGCCACGCAGTCACGCTGCCTACACCAGGTACTGGCAATCATGACAGCGCGCCCCTCAGTCCGCAGGCACATATACATGCCCAGAACACCCACAGAAAGGCAGGCCGTTGTCCTGGATTTTTTCAGGTTTGCACACTTCCCCAAAGTGCTCGGTGCCATAGATTGCACCCATGTGGCCCTACGTCCACCTAGGGCCATTGAGCACATCTACCGAAACCGCAAGCACTGGCATTCCATCAATGTACAGGGGGTATGTGATGCAAAGGGAATCATCACCTCTGTCTATGCAAACTACCCTGGCTCCACCCATGACAGTTTCATATACAGAATGTACGCCCAGAGCCGGGCCCTGGAAGCTGGGCAGCATGGCGACACATGGCTCCTAGGTCAGTACTAATGCCCTTGCACATGCATGCAAGTCACACACAGACAAATATCCAAACCCTAATAATCTCAACTATTATCACCTCCCCAGGGGACAGTGCCTACCCTCTGAGCAACCACATGATGACGCCAATCCGGAACCCCACCACACCACCCCAGGTAAGATACAACGCCGCCCATATTGCAACCAGGGGCATAGTGGAGCGCACAATCTGAGTGCTCAAGTCACGTTTCCGCTCCCTTGACCGCTCTGGTGGGCAACTACTCTATGCACCACCAGTAGTGTGCAGGATCATTGTGGCAGCATGTGTCCTGCACAATGTTGCAACACGGCAGGGCGTCCCGGTGGACATGGTGGTGCCCCCACATCCCCAACCACAGGCACAGGCGCTGCCCATGGGAGGGGACAGGGCATGTGGCGAGGAAGCCCAGACCCAGCTTGTGGCCACATTTTTCACCTAAACTCCCACCCCTGCGGAGTGCACACATGCCTGGCACATACCAGGTGACAATCGATGATGACAAAGAGACAGTCAACTGTCACAACCCTACCACCCTGAGATAGTTGCCAAGGAAGTGCCACATCGTCTGCATCCCTAGCTACTTAAACACAAGCTATCCTGTGTGACCAAAAGGCACACATATGACATATGACATGATATGGGCCATACACAAGTATTCCAAGGCGCAATGAGGCAGGGAGGGGGGAACAAGGGAACACAGAGAACGGTACTACTAGGCCAGGTGTCATTGAGATCGTGCAAGTGCAGGGGTAGGGGGAAGGGAAAAGTGCAAGGGGAAGGGTGGGGGGAGTCCAGTACAGGGGAAGTAGCCCAAAAGAATAATACATAGGTCGCCTGGTGGCAACTGCAAAGGTAAGTGCAGACAAGTGCTGGGAAGGGAGGGCTGTAGGGATAGAGAGACAGTACTGCAGTGCAGGGGTTGCCAGGGAGGCAGTGCAAGTGGAGAGTGGCTGGGTCAGGGACCGAGGTCAGTGAGAGTGGCCCAGTTGCAGCTCCTGTGCAGTTCCAGTGAAGAATTCTGCAAGGGAGAGGCAGAGAGTAAGCAGAAGCAAAGAGGAAGGTCTTGAGGTGCTTCCAGAACTGGAGATGGTTCCCCTCAAGTTCAAGTCAGGCAGGAAGTCTGTTCCAGGGTGAGGGCCCTGCTGCGGAGAGAAATCTACCCCCAGCTAGTTGCTCTGAGAAGCGGAAGACCCGGACATGCAAGGTGTGCATCACACACACCTGCAAAACAGGTCATGGCCATCACTGTCATGTCACTCAAACCCTCCCACCATGACACTTGACATGGCAAGCAATACCCATACACCAATGCAGTAATGATAAGGTACACATTGCCATGTCCTAAATGTACAGTGGCATCGGACAATGATGCCTGATCGGGAATCAGATGAAATGACAGACCAACAAAATCTCCCACCCAAAATAAGTCATTTCCAAATGCATTACAACAGTCGTAGACATAACATCACAATGAATGCCTGTCTACATGCACATTATGCATTGCAAAATCAACACTGCAGCTCATGTGTGCAGTGTCCTACTCCTGCATCATACTGCTCAGCGCACAGAACAGTGAACAGCCATTGTGTGTGATGCACACCCTGAGCATCACATCTAAGTGACAGACCACATCAAACATCAAATTAGGCATGTACTGGATCCATAATCGGTCACAGAACATGTGCTGCCGGGACACAGTGGGCACCAGAAGGCAAACTTTGTACACATGGATATGCAAGGGTGGGAGTACATGTAGTGCATCCGAGTGCAAGTGTGTGGTTCTGCAAGGACATGCACTCCACATATGCATGTGCACTCAAGCGACCATCAGTGTTCCCTACACATCACATGTGAACATCCACCATGTGTACACCCCAGCATGTCAAACCACAACTATCCCCTCGCACCTGAAAGGAAAACACAACACATGAACAGGCATCGATCAGCAGAACACAACATGTACATAGGATACCACCATTACTATGTCAGAGTTCCCATCACACTGCAGGGCAAGGCAACTATCAACAACAACCCCCCCTCCCTCACAAATGACCATGGCCCACTGAACAACTGCACCTGGGTCATGGAGCCTCCAAACCTCAATTCCACCTGGCCACAGGACCACCTTTACCCTTTGTTACCATCTCCCACCTTGTGTGCAAAAAGATGCCTGAACCCTCAGAATCCACACTCATTTCCAAAATCACAAAATCCAAGGCATAAAAACGAACCCGAATACCCTCCAGTAGATGACTTGACGTAGCAGTACCTCACAAAGGCCAAGTACTACCACAATGATGCAACAACCAAGGTAGCACAGCAAAACAATGTCACGACAGGATGTGAGACATGTGTGGTACATGACATAGGATGATGCACCATGAATGGATGTGTACTGTCACAGGTCCCCTGTACAGGCGCGGGAGTGTCACGAAACAACCACCCCCACCATGTCCCGGGTGCCTGCAAGGTCAAACTCACACAGGCCCCTGAGACCCTGGTGGGGAATGAGGTTCAGGGATATGCAGTCGGGACAGGTGTTGACACACTGGATGACTGGAATGAGTGGCAGGAGAGGGGAGGAGGAATGACACATGAAACTAGGGAATGCACCAAAATGTACAACCTGCATGAACACATACACAATCCAAACAAACTTGGACATCATTGTCATGGCCTTCTGTAGTCCAGGCTCAGGAGTGGTACGAACCAACCACCCCCTCTAGGGTTTTGGCGCCTTCAAGTACGGGGCCTACACAGGCATCCGCAACCCGAGTGGGGAAAGAAGGTCAGGGAACGTTGCTTGGATAGGCACGGGAAGCAGGAACACCGGGTAGAGGGTACAGGTTTCAAAATTGCATACGATCACGGGTTATTAGGGAGAAAAAACATACCAAATTGAACCACACATACATCCATGCATCAGTACACTCCCCAGCAAGCCTATGCAGAGCAGTTCGAAAGAAAAACAACAAGACACTTAGCTCTGGTTTTGAGTGCTGGCCTCCTGCCTGCGCACTCTCAGGTCCGGTTACAGGAGCACTGCAATGCTGCAAAGAGAGCCACAGTCAACAACCTGTACGTGCCAATTACACAAAAACACAGCACCAAACATGCCCCATAGCAACAAACTACTCTACAAACAGACAATCTGTGCTCGATGCTTCGTACCCATATATAACATCACCCCTGTGACGGGTCACACACAGTCAATGCAGTAAGTCAGCCGCTGGTGGGTGCCTGGCAAATGGAACACCAATGTGTCACAATTCACACAACATGCAATGTTCCCTGGGTAAGCAGACAGACCCATATAGCAAGCCATGACTACAGAGCAAGTTGCGTACCACCATGACTGAAACAAAGTTGCCAGTGCATTTATCATGAAGTACGTGGAAAAGACATGCACTGCACCCGAGTATGTCCCTTGCTGTATGTCCCTGTGAGCTGCCCCTTTCCAAGTCTCGGAAGGCTACAAGGTTGATCCAAGTGCCTCAATGGACCTTGGTGTACCAGAGGGTATGTGCCACTGCCCCTGCATGTGTCCCAGACAACCCTACTATCAACAGCCATCAGTCCACAAACACATCTGAGCTGCATTGTGTGCTTCAACACCAATATTCGTCTAATCTCACCCTCAGTGCTGTGACTAAGCCTGCATGTGCAACTCGCCTGGTGCAAGCTTTGCTGTGTCGTGGCCCCCCTGTGATGCTCACCTTGCCTGGAGTTCCTTGGAACATGTCAGCAGTTCTAGGATGTGGGTCTGCAATCACTGTGCCTCTGCTTGTGCACACATGTGCATGTGGGCACCAACAAACGGGTCAAGAATTCTGTCGTCAAATGGGCCATGTCTGCTGGCAAAGGTGCTCTGGAGGCTCATACCCCTGCAGAAAGGGCATGAAACACATGATTGATGCTTCAAAGTCATCTCTGTGTGTCTCATCAGGCATCTCATTACTTGACCATGTCAGAGAGTCACATCACAAATCACACCATCAGTCCGTCTTTCACCTCCAAAGTGTGGAACACTATCTACAGCATGAATTGCAACAAGCACATGTACAGAAAAGATATGAAACATACTACACAATGCATAGCAATCAATGTCCACATTAATCATGACACACCCCTTCTAGCAAAAGCTGAACAGTGGACAATGCACCTAAATCATCCCCACTAGGGGTGTCAACACAAGTCACACAGCACCAGACATGCCACAGATATGACAGTCCAAAGCCCTTGTGTAATATTCTGTAACACCGAACCATCCTTGCGAGCCCATGGATAAGGGAGGAAGGAATGGCATATGTGAGTCAAGGACCCCAATCAGCAAACACATACACAAGACAACCATGAAGGGCCCAGCTGGAACAGACAGTGGATGCCTTCAAAAGCCACAAAGCACCGCACCGTCACATGAAAGCACAATAGACTAGCAATTTTAAACTAACTCAACTATTAACTAATTACACTAACTATGGAAAACCTACATTACCTATTTAAGCTAACTATCAAACAGAAACTTAACTAACTAAACTAAAAGAAAAATCAAAAATGGCCACATACGACCCGGCGGGGAGGGGAGGCACCCAGGAGGGGGGAGGTACAGGGTGCTGCTCAACATCCACATGCGATGATGCTGAGCCAAAAAAAAAATCCTCCATGGGCTCAACGCCTGCATAGCACGACCTATGTGGGAGATAGATGGTCGTCCGAGTCTGGCTCATCCTGTAAAGGAGGACGTGGCACAGTAGCCTGGCCACGCCTAGCCGCAGCTTGCCCTTCGTCGGCAGCAAGTCTGCCGGACGGGTGAGCCTGGTTCTGTGTGGCGATGTTACATAGGTCTGCATGCAGAACCTCACGTGATACACGTGCTTCCTCTTGCAAGGTAGCACATGTAAAACGGAGTTCCTCCTGCAACGCCTGGCTGGACAACCTCTGCACCTCCCGGCAAGCCTGTAGCTCAGTCGAGATGGTACGCTCAAGCTGTGCAAACCTTTCCTCTGCCTGCTGCCTCTGGGACATCATAAGACACCCAGAGTGGATCTGAGGGAAGCATACTCCTCCCTCAGGGCATCCATGTGCGCCTCTGCGTGAGCAGCAATTGCTTGACGCAGAGACGACATTTCAGCCTGGCGTGCCCTGTCTGAGGCCGCCATGCCCAGCCTGAGCGAGCGGGCAGTGGACCGTGCTGCCTGCTGCTGGAGATGCACCTGCCTAGCAGGGGGGAGCACAGATCGGGCCACACGCTCCATGCTCTCAGCGATGTTCTCCATTGCTGCCCCCTGCCGTTCGGAATTGGCAGTCATGTCTTGCTCCCACTCAGTATACAGCGGTTGCGCGCGGCGACCGCGTTGCTGGGCTTGACCCCTGCGGGACCCAAGGACTGGGGGTCCTCGCTGTGTTGGCACTGCCTGTGGCTGCACGACTACATGCCCCCGTCGACGTGATGTCCCAGGCACATCAGTGACTGGTGTGGAGGGTGACCCTGCGTCCCGATCCACCACGGGAGGAGGTACCAAGACTGTCTGATCCCTCAGTACAGGTGTCGCAGACAGAGGAGTGTCCACATCAGAATCACTCACCCCTGACACATGGACTTGATGCTCATCCAACTCAACATGGACGTCAGAGTCGTCATCAAGGCTGGACTCATAGGCAGCCAGAAACAAGATGGACTGCAGCACTTGGGGGTTTTCTTGGCCTACCACCCCACGACCCCCACTAGTGCCGGGTTGATGTGGTGTTACCAACCCTGTGTCTGGCATGACAACACCATCCTCCACCTCCATTGCGTCATCACCTGAAAAATAGAGAGAAAAAGGTCACTACACATGTCAGAAGCACACAACACACACACACACCGACAGCAAAGGCATCCGGCAGACATGTGACACACAACATATGACCTGGCATGCATGCTGGGTCTACTTTGAATAGCTTCTGTGATCAGACCTGTTGAAAGGTGGCAGTTTCCATGGAAGTGGCTCTATGCAGTGCAGAAAATGTGTACGCCAATCACTACCTACATGTACAGGCACTCCATGGTGTGTGCCAGGAAATGTGAAGGCAGTGCAATGTCAAATTCAGACATCACGTGCATTGTGCATTCAATGTGTACCATGTCTAGAAGCCAAGCACCCCTCCACCCCAGTACCAAAGCAGGGATGCCTAGCATGGTATCAAAAGGCTGACCATACACCTGTGTATTGACAGGCAGTGTTGACTGGCATCAACAGCTTAATGTGATACAAATTACAACACTGCAAATGATGCTGGGACAGTAGGCAGGACACATGATGAAAACTCTGGAGGCCGCCCACGTGTGAAGAAGACACAAGAGTTGGACAGAGTCATTGGCCATTGAACAGGCTGAGGCCTGTGAGCCACACAGATTGTCAGGGCCTAAACATGTGTGCAATGCAGGACTGAGCCACAGTTGACATGGGGAGGCCGATGAGATGGCAGGCAATGTATGTAACCAAGGACTCATATTACAGTTATCATACAGTCAAGGACACATAGGGGCATGCGTGCAATGCACATGGAGCATGAATGGGCACTCATGTCCCTGCGGGACATCTGACCCATGCACAGTACAAGTGAGATACCCTGCATCGAGTACTAAGGCTGTACCACACGGCATATGTCTGGCAGTTTCTACGCTGGAAGTTAGCATCTACACAGGACACATGAACAAGAAACTACACATTGGCAAGATTGAAGCAGACCAGTGCAAAGGTGGAACTGGAGTGCAGAGTGGTGGAGGAGGGGCAAGGGAGCATGCCCACATGGAGTCCCGCATGCAGGCAGAGGAGACATGCATGACGGTAGCATTGCATTACTTACACATCAGAACCATGACCACACCACATGTAGCAGCAATCATGCACAACACATCCCACAAGTGAAACACACACGTCCTCAACAAACACGCATCAACACTCACTGGACTGGGCATCAAAGTCCAGCATCTCTCCCACTCCTTCGACCAATTCAGGTGGTATGAACTCCGCAACGAGAGCCTCATGCGGAGTGAGTTCTTCCTCCTCTGGTGCAGGCCCACCGCCAGTCACCAGAGTCAAGTTGTAATTTGAGGCACGCTTGGCCTTAGTGCTGCGCTTGATGTCATTCCAACGCTTTTTGCACTCCTGCGCCGTGTGCACCTCATGGCCGAATGAACTGACATGTTCCGCAACATGCTTTCGGTGGGTGTCACGTTGGGCAGCCGTAGTCTGACTATTGGCACCCACTAGCATGTCACGGCTGTGGTCCCGCACGTAGTCCACGAGGAAGTCCAGTTCCTGCTTACAGAAAGGCTTCTTCCTCGACATGCAGGAGGTCGTGGCTGTGTGTGGGGTCCCAGCCTGTGCTGCAGGTGCAACCTTCCTCCTCTTGGACTGTGGCGCAGACCCTGGCTGGCTAATGCCGCCCTGACCAGTATGGCCAGTGGGTTCGGTGGATTGGAGCCAAGGGAGTGGCAGGTGGAGGGATGACCAAAGGCCTGACTTGTGTGAGTGGCAGCTGGGTGCCCACTAATGGACCCTGCGCAGCAACATCAGCTGTGGCAGGGTCATTGACCACAACGGTCCTGGTTGGCAGACTCACAACCGGGGTGCTGTTGGGTGCATCTGCCCCTGCACTTGCCAACACCCGGCTGTTCGGGGCAGCAGATGACATGACTGCCCCAGGGACACGTGTCTTGGTCTGAGCAGCCCGGCGTGCCCCTATGGTTTCCCCCCTGGCCTGTTGGAGATCTACCAAGGGCTCTTCAAGTGCCAACGCAGCCTGCGCTGGCAGACCCTGAGCCTGGGTGGCGGTGTCCACAGCTGCACCTGCAGCTACCACTACCCTTGGGCCCTTGGCAGTCGATGGAACGGACTGCCGGGTCATACGGGTGCCAGTGCCAGATGCAGGAGCTGCATCCCCCGGAGCCACAGGGGATGGTGGCATGGCTGCACCGACACATGGCACAACATTGTGCTCAAGTGGCGCACCCCTGCCTCTTCCCCCTCTGTGGCTGCCCTGGACACCCTGGAGTCCCCCTACTCCCTGGTCACCATGGCCACATCCCTGACCTCGCCCGCCATGAGGAGTACGCCCAGCTGAGGTGCCCCTCACCTTTGGTGGCCTCCCAACCATGGCACAGATGTAGTAGTGCTGGCACAGATGGAGTGGTGCCAATGGGAGGTGTACACCACAATTGACCTGGGCAATTGGGGTGAAGGGGGTGGGAAGCAAGATGTTAACAGCCCCCCTGCACCTGCAAGGCTGTATGTGACCCTGGTGATGTGGTGACGGGTCACGCAACGCTCAGGGCACCCAGTAACACGAATAACGTGTACGTGTGGGAGAACGCAGGCTACTATGACATCGAAAATGGGTGCGATACACAGGGGCACCCGGAGTGGGAAAAAGAGCGTGTACAACTCACCGTCCGACTAGCGCGATGCAGAAAAACACGCGTAGCCAATACCCCCGCCAAAAGAAGAGATACGTCCTTGATAGCTGTGAAGTTGTGATGGCGCGCGAAACAACAGGAAGCAGCAACACACGTCGGTCTCCACGAAAGGCACGTACAGCGAACTGCTGGGCCTGCTCACCTTTAACCCGTGCTGAGGGAAACGCACGCGCGCGTCACGTCACTTACGCGCATGGGCCCTTTCCTCGTATTACACGCGGACGTGCAGTTTTCCACACGCGCTTACGCGCTAAGGGCCTTTCCTCGAATCACACGCTGACGTGCAGATTTTTCACGTGCCAAATCACTCCGTATCAAGCTGGCCACGCGTAAGCACATGGAAGACCACGCTCCTGCCCAGAAGGCCAAACTACTGCCCCCCAGAGCCCCGAGCACGCTCCCACCTGCCATCTGCTGCTGCCTGACTGCCTGCTGCCCACGTGCCCTGCCATTTGCTGCCTGCACATCAGCCAGGGGTGCTGTTGCTGTGACCACCCCTGCTGGAACCGAAGACTCCCGACTGGGATTCCATCGCTCCACAGCCCAGCCCCAGGACCCAGTTGCCCACCCACTCCTGCCTCTGGGGTTGTCATGTCGGGGCAAACACCATCTGAGACCACTGACAACCCCCGGCCAGAGAGGCAGAGGTGCTCCTGCTTCAGTGCCACCAAAGTTGGTGTCCTGGTGGAGCAAGTCCTGGGGCAGTATGATGCCCTCTTCAGAAGTTCCCGCGCCGATAAGGAAGGACGGACTCGGATCTGGACTGACATCGTGACTGCCATCAACGCGGAGGGGGTGGCAGTCCGCGACTTACAACATGTCAAGAAGCGCTGGGAGGACTTCTGGTCCAGGACCCTGAACAAGGCCCGGCGCCTCTTGAATGACAAGGGGCGCCGGGGCCACTTGTCGGAAGAACAGATGAGGGTCCTGGAACGCATATCCCCAGCGCTCCACGTCCAGGTCCTTGAGAGGCAGACCCGTCTGGAGTCGAGCGGTGAGTGTAAATGCATCCTGATTGTGAGCAGTGCGTGTGGTGATTATTCAGTAGTGTGCAGGTTGCACATCTGTTTGTATGGGGTCGAGTATGGGTGGGGGTGTACAGGGCCGTGGGGCTAACACATGCGAGGGCTGGAATGTGTGAGACATGGATGGTGCTTGTGTGTGTAGGCTTGCATGCCAAATGCAGTTGTGTGGGCACACATGTTTGGATGAATGTGTATGTAAGTAGACATGTCCGTGATGTCACGCATGTATGTTGTTTTGGGCTGCATGTATCAGCACTGTGTACATGTGCATGTGTGTATTGCCCCCAGCCTAGCAAATTTATATGTCGACCTCTTTGAACAAGATCACATCTACCCAGCCACCAACCCTTTTGTCGCCAATCTTGGCATATGGCGGAGATACATAGATGATATTTTCATAATCTTCAAAGGGACAGAATTGGACCTGGTGTCCTTCCACGCCTGGCTGAACTCACTGAATCCACACCTTCAGTTCACATTAGAAAAAGAAAAGCAATCTACACATTTTTTGGACCTTGCAATCTCAGCCCATAATGGGGGACTAGTCTCAAGTGTGTACAAAAAATCTACCGACAGAAATTCTCTTTTATGCTACTCTAGCTACCACCCTAGAGCACTCAGAGACAACCTGCCTTTCGGACAATTCTTAAGATATCGCAGGCTGTGCAGCCAGACCCCCACATACACCACACAGTCCAGCCTCCTAAGGGAACAATTGGCAGCAAGGGGATATGCGCAGAGAATCATCAGAGACACTTACAAAAGAGCCAGAAACATTCCGAGATCTGTGACCCTCCAACAACACACGAAACCAGTCAACACCACAGGGATCACAGCAGTATTCAGTTACTCGCCCCTCCTCAACAAGATCAAACAAGAAGTCAAGAAGCTATGGCCGATCTTGAACACAGGAGACACTACCATCCCCATACCCCGTTTCGCCCTCAAATGATGGACGAACTTGCGAGATAAAGTGGTAAAAACACTAACAGCCACCACTCTACCCACAGGACCCAATCAGCGCACCCTCTGGAATACAGTACCAGCCAGAGGACATGCACCCTGTGGCAACTGCTCCATGTGCCCCCAGACATCACGCACGACAGAGATCAACATAGGATGGCAGACACCTTGGAGGCAAATGACATTGACCAATTGCAATTCCAAAGGAGTGATTTACATGATCACATGCCCCTGTGCCCTTAGATACATTGGCATGACTGCCAGGGCAGTTCGGATACGCATGGTAGAACATAGGTCATGTATACGTACCAACAAACTCACTGCTCCCCTAGTCCAACATTTTACAGCTGAAGGACACACAGCTGACTCATTTAAATGGACCATCATAGAAAGGGTCACACCCCCTGTGAGAGGGGGCAACTTTAACAATATTCTCTTTAGAAGGGAACAGCAGTGGATTTACAAACTCAACACATGCTCTAAAGGACTCAACGAAAACATCCAGTGGCACGATCTAGCAGTGCTACCATAGACTGCCTGGAATATAGGCCTCGTCCAGCTCACATCTCTTCCCTGGGTTGAGGGTCCGTCTGTGTGATTGTGCACATCACACACACCCCTCCCCTTTTTGGGTTCTCCTGCCACATTGACATCCCTTTGCTTGGCTGCTTCTGGCCCCCCTCTAGTGCCCCGCACCGGGCCCCATTTTAGATTTACCCCCCACACCCCCCCAAACCCACCCAACCCCCCCCCTTGTCCATCCCACCCAGCCAGTAGCGATTTAAAATGTGCACCCAGCCCCCGGGCACTTTTTCCAGCTGGAGCCCCGTACAGCATCCAGCAAACGTTTTACACGTGTTTTTCGGCACTATCCACGGACGATCGTGCACGTCTTCCCTGTGTGGACCTTCACCGCTCCATACATGACGTGGCCACGACGCCCGCTGACGTCATTTTGACGCGAGATGAGTGCACGCTTTTCCTTTGTTTGTTTTTAGAGGCGGTTGGCCTTGCTCCGACACCGCGCTCATTCCGAGCTGCACCATTGAAACGAGCAGACGCCTCTACGGAGACGCTTACCAGGTACTGTCCTTGCCTCCTCTGTACCATAGAACAGCCTGTTGCTTCCAGCACCTTTGCTAAGCCCCTTTTTTTGACAGAACCCTCTCTCTGCCTTCCAGAGCCACCGATCAGACAGCGACAGTCCTCCTGCAGCACATCCAGCCTGCACAGAGGTACCCTCGACCACATGTAGTCATTTCTCTTTCCTTCCCAGCACGTCCAGCCACCGGATTATCACCTCCCCCTTCCCTGTTCACACCCCCTGCCAGCTTTGATGAGTCACTGTTTTTGACACCGGTGATCAGGCACCCTAATCCTCCTGCTACCTCGCACCTTCAATTTATTTGGGTTTGAGTCACACTGTTCCTCTTACTAATTGGGTAAGGTGTCTAGCATTTACTGCTTGTCAAGGATACAATTACTATACCCATGAGTCTTCATGCTCTACAATTGTTTCTCTCCCCCCACCCTTCCTGTATCCCTACATTACAGCGCTTGTCCTTGTTTCAGACACTCTGAAACCTCTGGATTCACCCCTTGTTTTGAACTACGGTCCTGAAGAAGATGGCTCCAATATCATTAGCCATTGAAACCGGTCGACCCTACAGGTCATGAGGGCTCTCATGACCTATAACAAATATCTCAATCGAAAGGAATAAGATATTGCATAAACAACTGCTCCAGCACACTCCCAGATGGTATGAGTGTGAAATTTTAGAAGAGCCTCCCCTCAACACTTGGCCCCTTGGCCAAAGAATTCTTTTTAATCTGTGCATTTCCAAGCGGCAAATATCTCTGATCCTTTGTTACCCACGGGAACCATTAAAGAAACTATACAGAACACAGAATATGAACAGCTGACCCGATCCAGATCGGACTACCACCTCACAGCTCCAGAATCTAATCCCCAGTCCTGGACAGGGAAGCACTAACCCCTTTGGATTTGCTACCCTCCTGTAACGCCTTGCACTTACGAGTTAGAGGATACACACCTCCAGCTTTTTGCCTCAGATTTTTCAAGCATTAAAACATTATTTCCTACAAAACCGCTGTCTTTGACAAGGGTGCAACAGTGATGCAACATGGATGCATGTGACAGCGGTATGTGGAAGCCTGATTGGCAGATGTGACATGGATGCGCATCTGAACACTGCAACACTTGGCACAGGTGTACACATGCATGCAAGTGTGGTGGTGTGTGTACATGTGTGGTGCACTTCCTGTGTTGCATGTGATGTCTGGCTCACCTTTGGCTGCTCATGCTGTTGTATGTGTATGGATGGTGCTGGCAGTTGCGATATGGCTGTGGTATGGCTCATGTGTGCGAGTTGTAATGACATGTGTGTTGGGGATTGTGATGACATGTCTGAGGTTTGCCAATGCCACTCATGTACAACTGTCATGTGTGTATCTGTCCATTGTACAGTGCCCTGATGACTGTGTTTTGTTTCTCCCTGTCTGCAGCATCAACTGATGAAGAGGGCGGAGAAGGTGCTGTGGAGCACAGCGGCGGGGATCCCACAGCCAGCCGGAGATGCAAGGCCCGGCTCCTCTCCCATGTTGTGATCTCGTCGGGGAGTGAGGAGTCCGGTGCCGCGTCCCAGGCCGCAGCTGCCGGGGGGAGGTCCAAGAGGCGCAGGTTGGAGTTGGACTCCTCGGCAGCAGAAGGGGCAGCTGGGACCCCACAGGGCCCAACAGGGGAAGATGGCACGGAGTCATCCAGGTTGGTGGGGGGTTTGGTGGAGGAGGAGGCCGTGCAAGCACCAGAGACGGGGTCTGGAGGTGGGGATCCCACTGGTGCTAGTGGTGCAGTGCAGGACCAGGGACAGGAGGCAGCACAGGCCGCCGCGGAGGTGCCTGTGTGCAATCCTGTCCCTGATCCTGTCCCTGCATCATCTTGCACCTCAGGGATGCCTACATCCAGACCCGTTTTCAGGCAGGGGATGAGCTCACGTCAACTGGCCTTCCTCTGCCTGCGGACGTGGCTATTCCGGTCCGGGTTGAGCCTGTCCTGGCTGGTGTGGCGTTGTGTCAACGGGCCATGTGAGGTGACCTGCAGTCTTTTCATGAGGAGACTGCACGTCATCTCGAATGGCTCGTTGACCACGTCAGCCAGCTGGGACAGGTCACCCAGGCCAGATTCCTCCGTCTGATGGGGCTTGCTATGACCCCCTCCTTAACTGGACCCCCTACACGCCAGTCGTCCTCCGTGCCATCTTCCCCCCCATCAGTCAGCTGGGCGCCCTGTGGAGCTGCCTCTGACGGTGCGGCGGCATCCCTGCCACAGTCGGGAGTCGGACGTCCAGCAGGGGTGGCCACATCTACGACTGCACCCCAGCGGCGGAGGATGTGCAGCCAGCAGGAGGCAGTGCACGGGCAGAGGAACAGCAGCAGCAGCAATGTGGTGGGAGCCATGAAGGCTCTGGGCCTTCAACATCGGAGGGGCAGGCATCGGCCGGAGGGCAGGAGGACCCAGGACAGAGAGTGTCTTCCGTGTGGCAGCGGTTGGGCCACGCCATAGATGCGGAGCGGCAGCGGGCGGAAGCGGCACGGCTCACAATGGTCAGGGCGGAGAACTCCATGCGGAGGGCCCTGAGGCGGGCCGAGTGCCTCGAGGCAATCCGCAGGGGTTTGGAGGTGGACACATCGACGGCCCTGCGGACCCTCGGGGCCATGGAGGAGGACCGCCTCCGGGACATTGAGGAGGAGTTCGATGATGCCCTGGCCCGGGACATCCACAAGTGAGCCGTGAAACTAGCCCGCTGCCCTTGTACATAGTTATGTAGGTAGTGTTAGGTTTCATTTTTGTTTTGATTTTATTTGGACCTTTCGGACATTGGCCACCTTTTTGTATATAGTTTATTTTATTAGTTAGTGTAGTTAGATAGGTTTCCTTTCTTTTGTTGGGATAATGGACCCTGGCTTGTTCCCATGTACATAGTTCACTGTTGGATTGTATTTTTTTCACATTTTAACCATGGAGCAATGGCTTTCTTTTTTATTTCCCATTGGATTTTGTTTTGTGGACATTGACTTTGGACAACATTACTTTGGAATTTTATTTTTGGTTTTGCTTTTTTTCACGGACATGCTTCTTTTAATTTTTGTACATTCACATTTCTGTTTCTTCATTTTTGATTCTATTTATGTTTCCTTTAATACATATTTTTTTTGGTGAACTTCAATGTGTGGTATATCATTGGTTTCATGCATTTCATGATATGTGTTTTGAGATTCACTGACACCCATTGGGTGTATGTGAGGGAAATGTGGCTGGGGGGTGGGGGTGGTGGGGAACATGAGTTGGACATGGGTGGGGGCCTGCTGGCAGGTGCCCCACAGTGCTGGGGGTGGGGGTGGTGGGAGACATGGGTGGGGGCCTGGTGGTGGGTGCCCCACAGTGCTGGGGGGTGAGGGTGGTGGGAGACATGGGTGGGGGCCTGGTGGAGGCTGCCCCTGGTGGCTGGGGGGGTGGGGGTGGTGGGAGACATGGGTGGGGGCCTGGTGGAGGCTGCCCCTGGTGGCTGGGTGGTGGGGGTGCTGGGAGACATGGGTGGGGGCCTGGTGGAGGCTGCCCCTGGTGGCTGGGGTGTGGGGGTGCTGGGAGACATGGGTGGGGGCCTGGTGGTGGGTGCCCCACAGTGCTGGGGGGGTGGGGTGGTGGGAGACATGGATGGGGGCCTGGTGGAGGCTGCCCCTGGTGGCTGGGGGGTGGGGGTGCTGGGAGACATGGGTGGGGGCCTGGTGGAGGGTGCCCCTGCACTGCTGGGGGGGTGGGGGTGGTGGGAGACATGGGTGGGGGCCTGGTGGAGGCTGCCCCTGCACTGCTGGGGGGTGGGGTGCTGGGAGACATGGGTGGGGGCCTGGTGGTGGGTGCCCCACAGTGTAGGGGTGGTGGGAGACATGGGTGGGAGGCTGCCCCTGGTGGCTGGGGGGTGGGGGTGGTGGGAGACATGGGTGGGGGCCTGGTGGAGGGTGCCCCTGGTGGCTGGGGGTGCAGGGGGACATGCGTTGGTGGGCAGTAGTGTAAGTTGACATGTGGGTTGGCTGGGGGTCATGGCCATGGTGGATGGTGTGCCTGCAGGACATGTGCAGGGTAGGCCCCTGTGGTGTGAGCCACCTGCAGGAGCCGTGGAGGGTGTAGAGGGAACACCTGGGAGGACCCACACATGCAATTCACGTGTGGTGCTCCCCACGCACCCCTGTAATACACGTACCCTGATGGAATCGCGTGTGGAACTTCCCGCGCACCCCTGAAATGCGCGTACTCTGCTCGCACGGGCCCAATCGCGTGTGGAACTTCCCGCGCACCCCTGGAATACACGTACCCTGATGGTATCGCGTGTGGAACTTCCCGCGCACCCCTGGAATACACATACCCTGCTGATGTCGCGTGTGAAACTTTCCCTGCACCACGAAATACACGTACCCTGATGAGATCGCGTGTGGAACTTCCCGCGCACCCCTGAAATACACGTGCCCTGCTGATGTTGCGTGTGAAACTTCCCCCGCACCCCAAAATACACGTACCCTGATGAGATCGCGTGTGGAACTTCCCACGCACCCCTGAAATACACGTGCCCTGCTGATGTTGCGTGTGAAACTTCCCACACACCCCAAAATACACGTACCATGATGAAATCGCGTGTGGAATTTTCCGCGCACCCCTGAAATACACGTACCCTGCTGAAATCGCGTGTGGCACTTCCCGCGCACCCCTGAGATACGCGAACCCCCAATCGCGTGTGGAAATTCCCGCGCACCCCTGAAATACACGTACCCTGCTGAAATCGCGTGTGGCACTTCCCGCGCACCCCTGAGATACGCGTACCCCCAATCGCGTGTGGAAATTCCCACGCACCCCTGAAATACACGTACCCTGCTGAAATCGCATGTGGCACTTCCCGCACACCCTTGAGATACGCGTACCCTGCTCGCACGGGCCCAATCGCGTGTGGAAATTCCCGCGCACCCCTGAAATACACGTACCCTGCTGAAATCACGTGTGGCACTTCCCGCGCACCCCTGAGATACGCGTACCCTGCGGAAATCGCGTGTGGAACTTCCCTCGCACCCCTGAAATACGCGTACCCTGCTCGCACGGGGCCAATCGCGTGAGGTACTTCCCACGCACCCCAGTGATACATGTAGCCCGCTTGCCATGCTGGTACAGGGTTGGCGCAGCCCTTTGCGCTGGATTGGGTATATTGATGGCTTTTCCCTGCGCAAGAGTCGTTCTTGGGGGCGTAACTGGCGCTGCTGCAGGGTCGCTGCGCCACTGTGCGCCACGGCTGATTTTGGTGGCTGGAATCCATGAATACGCTGTGCGCGGAAATGGATTTTAGCGCACGCGGCTGGCGCAGGGATTCGCACGCGCACCCTGTGCGCCAGCCGCGTGCGCCACTTGTGCGCTGAATTCTATGAATTACCCCCTAAATTGTGCAGAATATGCATGGGAAGATTTACATGACTTCCTACGCATATGAAATAAAAACAAAACAAACATAGATATTCTAACACCTGGAGAACTTTGTTCTTTGGATCCTGTTAATGTTTCAAGATATTTTCACCATCGCTTCATTGCTATGCTACATTTTATTTGTAATAAAACTGTTCCTCCCCTTGGAGAAGTGCAACACTTCTTTTGGAGAAAAGAATACCAAGCCAGAGGAGCACCACATATCCACATGCTTTTATGGATTAAAGATGCTCCTAAATTTGGTCAAGACAGTGATGCCACTGTTTTACAGTTTATTGAAAAAATATGTCACTTGTGAAATTCCATCAGAAGCCACAAATAGTGATCTTCATGCACAAATTTTACAATTTTAATGTGGAAAATATTGTCGTTGCAAATACAAAAACAAAGGCAAATACTACACCAAATGCCGATTTGGTTTCCCTAGACCAGTTACAAATACAGGTCAAGTAAACAACCTCATGTCTTCAGTTAGACATAGTGTTAAAGGTAAGTCACCTAAAAATACATATTACATAAAAAGAAAAGAAGAAGAAAAATATATCAATGATTATAATGCAATCATTGCTCACTTATGGAATGCAAACATAGATGTGCAGTACATTGCAGACAATTCTACTGCAGTTGCACGATATGTCACAGCATACTTAACTAAAGCAGAAAAGACAGAGCTCCAAGACCTCTGGAATGACCTGTCATCAGATAAAACAGTATCTCAGAAATTATACAGCTTGGGCATAAAAATGCTCACCCATAGAGAATGTGGATCTTATGAAGCAGCTGATCGTTTAACTGGTACTTCATTGTATGGTAAATCTGAAAATATAGTATGGCTAAGTCTTGGTCCAGCTAAATCTAGAAAAAGAGTTCTAAAATCATATGAAGATATAGAAACAATAGCCAAACATGATCCCAACAGCAAAGACATTTTAAAAAACAATTTATTGGACACATACTACCCAAACAGAAGTAATACTTTGGAAAACATGTGTCTATACCAAATAGCCCAAAACTACACATACAAAAATAACATGAAACCTGATGAAAAAAAAGGTAAATATAGAGTGACAGACTATGAAGGCAGCTTAGTTAAACTCACTAAACCAAATTTAATTAATCATATCAAATTGTCATTGAAGACTCCTCAACATAAAGAAGTATATTACATGTCCCTGCTACAACTCTTCAAACCATGGAGAAAAGAAGAACAATTACTAGATAACTATGACTCATATGAGGATGCTTTCAAAGCAAATGAAAGCACTATAACTGATGTAAACTTTACACAGTACAAAACAATGTTGCACAATGAACAGCAACATGAAGAAGAACTCCAAGCCCAACTAGATAAGGATACTCCTGACAGTAGTCAACCTTGTTGGGGAGAAGCTGGAACCCCCTCCCCCCCAGGGCAGTGGGGGGCCAGCAGCCATACCCTCACCAGCTATGGGAGGCCCCAACACCTCCCATATGGCCCCCAGAAATGCAACAGAGTCCCAAGCAGGCAGCAGCATGTTTCAAACTGCATTTATTTCTAGGCAAAGAAAAAATAAAAAAGCACAGAGCATCGTGCATCGCGAGTTCAAGCGCTGTCTCCCCCGGGGCTGGCTTGCAAGCCAGCTTTATAATCACACTGCAGGCTGACCTCACAGAATTGGATCAGCTCCCAGAAACCTATCTCCTCCTGCTATTGGCTGCAAAGTGGTAGGTTACCTATGTAGCCCTTATAGAGAGCCTGATAATTGGATATTAACCTCTTGCGTCAGTGGGTTGATTTAGCTGTGTCAGCCCCCATTAACTAATTCTAACTTGTTGCAATGTGACTTTGTTCCCATAACTTTTTAGCTGAACAAGCAGTTCGCACCTGGGCAGTGGGCGCAGATTGGCTGGGCTGCGCCATTCTTGTTACAAGTTATGTTTTACATGTTGTGCGAGTCCTTGAGAAAATGTCTTTCTTTCCCGGAAAGAAAAAAAAGCACACTGGGTTGCCGTGATTTATTCGCATTTGTGGCAGTCTTATCTTGAATGTGCGGCCTTGGCAGTTCGGGGGGTTTTTGCGAGGAATGTTTGTCTGCAGAAAGCAATTTTATCTTGAATTTGCAGCCTTGACAGGTCGGATGTTTTGCGAGGAACATTGATGAAGGCTCCCGCACCCAGTGTTCAGTGAGTGAAATGAACTGTCTGTGCATTTAGACAATGTTAATTCAGATAGGCATTTGCAAGCCTTTAAACAGGAATTTTTGTGTTTGTAGATTCTGATATTGCAGCATTGATTCTAATGTAGCATGGAAGTTGCACTGTTGGTGAAGTGGGTGTGTTTCAGCATATTTGTCACCCATGGGTGCGCTGGGGCCTGGTTCAAATGATAAGTGCGCTCCTTGTTCTTCCTGCTGTTCTTCTATATATGCGCTTGGGGTGAGGGGGCATGGGTTTGGTCTCGATTTTCCCTCTTCAACCTTCTGTAACAGGAAGCCAAGAACCACTGGGAGAACCACTAATAACAAATGAGGCAGAATTAGCTATGATAGAAGTAGAAAACACCATGTGTCAGTATGAAGATAAGGAGACTTAACTATACTACAATCAAAACTAAACAATGAGCAAAGTAGCATTTTTCAAGAAGTAACAAAACAAATTGCACATGGTGTAAAACATGAAAATAAAGAATGTTCCTGCCATAATTATAAACCTATACGACTGTACGTCAGTGGTGAAGCTGGTTCTGGCAAAACATTCCTAATCAAAATCATTAGTAAGTTCCTTCAACTATTGACAAACAACAATCTGTCAGCTGTTGTCACTGCCCCCACAGGTTTAGCTGCCTACAACATAGGTGGTGTTACATTACACCGATTACTACTATTACCAGTAGAACACCAGAACAAATTAGACTATTACAAACTTTCTGCAGAAGCTGCAATGGAATTACCCAGAGTATTGAAACAAATGAAAATGCTACTAATAGATGAAGTGAGCATGGTCTCCAACCTGATGTTAACTTTGATTCACCTCAGATTACAAGAAGTACTCAAAACAGACTATGAAGAGCTCTTGGCAGGAAAACACATTATTGTTTTTGGAGATCTGCTTCAATTAACACCAGTAAAAGGTGAACCTATTTTTAAAACATTAGGGCACAAACTCTGCCATAAAACTGTTGGCAGCATTGGAAATGTCAACCTTTGGCAACATTTCCAATACAGAGAATTAACAGAAAACATGCGCCAATCTGCAGATCTAACTTATGCCAACATTTTAAAAAGTTTGAGAGTTGGTATACTTTCTAAAGAAGCAGAAGCAACATTGAAAACCCGGCACATTAATGCACTTTATGGCGATAATGCATGTGCTACAGATGTTATGGAACAATTAGCCCACAAAAATGTCAATTGTATGGCCTTAATGCCAACTCTTGCAAGCTGTCTCAAATTCAATGAAATAATGTTAAGTAAAGAAATGCAACCAATAATGGAAATTAGCGCCACAGACAAACTAGATGTACATGGTATGACACTACCCATGTGTGACCAAGCCACAACAAGACTAAATAATTTAGAAAAATCAATCTCAAATACAGCAGGCTTAGAAAAGATGTTAAAATTATCTTTAAATTGCAGAGTAATGCTTAAACGTAACCTTGACGTGGACCAAGGACTAGTTAATGGAGCACTGGGTACAGTTGTTGGCTTTCAAACATACCCACGTGACAACAAAATTCAGTTTGTCAATATACTCTTTGACAAACTTTCAGAAGTAAAATGGATAGGACGCTCAACAGCTAGATTCCTTCTCTTCAAAGATATGTATGTACGCAGAGAACAATTTTCTCTAACTCTTGCATACGCAGTCACGATTCATAAATCACAAGGTCCTACCCTAGACAAAGCAATGATAGATATTGGTAACACAGTCTTTAAAGAAGGCATGAGCTACATAGCACTATCACGCTTACGTACACTTGACGGTCTATTTCTAATCAACTTTGATGCAAGTAAAGTAAACGCTGATATTCCTTGCATTTTAGAATAAAATAGACTTCGCTCACTATATACTCCCCATCTAAACACATATTCTGTTCCACAAAAACTAAAACGTTGTAAAAGAAAACTAAATCAAACAGAAATGCAACAGGACGTCAATGCAAATCCTCCAAAGAGAGTAAAAGAAACTAATACTTCATCAAGTACCACAAACAAAAAAGAATCAATTAGAGAAAGTAAACCAGGTACTTCTTTAAAGAAGGAAGACAAACTCCAAAAAAAGCAGTTAGATACAGAACTATCTGGACCATTTAAATTCTCAAATATAGTTGGTGTAAGTTGCTATGCAAATGTAGCAATGAATATTCTATTTCAATTACCACCAATGGTTTACAACATTTACTTACACAGTACAGACCCTTTGTGTTTGCAAATGTTAGTACTTCACAGAAATGCAGCAAACAATCCTGACAACACATATAGTGTTTTTGGAATAAGACGACAATTGGACTACTGTGCTGGAATGGTGAAATTCACTATAAACTCGCAGGAAGATCCACAAGAATTTCTAATGTACTTACTATTAGTACTGGAAAACAAAAACATACCTATAAATGAAATCTTCCAGATTTCATACATGTGGAAACATACATGCACTCTGTGCAACAATGTGACACAAGAAGAAATTCCCAATGAACGCTTCATATATATATCAATACCAAATTGTGAATCCATTCCATTTCAGCAACTTGTACAAAATGCAAACCATGGTAGATTATGCTCTACCTGCAATTCAGATAATCGCTCCACGTTAGTAATACAAACACATACTAAATACGTAATACTAATTCTTCTACGTTACAATGCAGATGGTACCAAAAACAACTGCAATCTGACTGGATTCACACATAGTCAAATATCACTTGGTAAGAAAACCTTCATAACAATAGGTATAATCTACCACGCAGGAGCCACAACCAATTCAGGGCACTACATGGCATATATAAAAAAGAAATGTGGATGGTTTGAATGTAATGATAGTACCATTACTCTAAAGCAGAGATTACCAGCAAATCTTACACATGCTTATTTGGTGTTCCTAAAACCAAAATTTGATACATAAACTGTATTTACCCCTTAAAGTAAATTTGTGTTAAAAAAAATATAAACTGTTAGAATATTCCAAAAGCTATCTAACTGCTCAAAGATTCTACAACAACTAATCAGATAAATGAATACCACTAAATTAGACCAAAAATACACAGTTAGAATACGCCAATTGGTATCTAACTGTCCCAAAATTTAACAATATCCAAATAGATAAATCAAAACCACTAAAATATATTAAAAAAAATAGACAGTTAGAATACGCCAATTGGTATCTAACTGCTCCAAAATTTTATAATATCAAAACAAATGAAGAATCTGTTACTGCTCCAATAAAAATACAACAAAGCAAAGTATAAAGCATTAGCCAGAAACAAAAAGTGAACACTGAAAACAAACAAACAAATAAATTGTAGCATAACAGAAAAAGTTTTTTTTTTTAATCCAACATGGATTTTTTTTTTCTCCCACAGACCCAATGATTTTAGCAACAAATACAGAAACTGAGCAAATTGCACAGTACTCTGATTTGTACTCTACTAAATATGAGGGTTGAAAAAAAATAAAAGTATATTGCTTATACAATGTAATAAGTCATTACAAAATACTAATACTAACATGCTATTTTCTTTTATCACAGAAATGAAGAAGAAAAACATGGACTCCCATTACTAGACCAAACAGTAAGTATACAATAATAAGGACAACCATAGCAGCATATCACATCCATAGTATCTAATACCTTTGTTCCTTATACATTTGTTTTTCACCCAAAGTTATAAGCAAATGGCCATGCACCCAAGACTCGATGCCCTGGCAACAACCACCGCAGCATATCACATCCATAGAGTCAAACATTTCAACTATGATCTACGGGAAACTTTTAATGTCTGCGAACAATGTGAGTGTTCTTAGAACACTTTGAACTTGCCAGCGAACAATACGGACACCGTTCTCAGGACACCCCCTACGAACATTTCAGAACAACGCAATAGTTCTTAGAACACTTTCAACTTAACAACGAACAATACGGACAGCGTCCTAAGGACACCCCCTACGAATATTCCAGGACATCGGGAGTGTTCTCAAAAACGTCTTCAGAACACCCCCATTTTGTTTATTTGCGAACATTTCAGGACACCGCGGGTGTTCTTAGAACACATTCAACTTGGCAGAGAACAATACGGACAGCGTCCTCAGGACACCCCCTACGAACACACCCCGGACACCGCGAGTGTTCTTAGAAGCGTCTTCAGAACACCCCCATTTTGTTTATTTGTGAACATTTCAGGACACCGCAGGTGTTCTTAGAACACATTCAACTTGACAGAGAACAATACGGACAGCGTCCTCAGAACACCCCCTACGAACATTTCAGGACACCGGGAGTGTTCTTAGAAGAGTCTTCAGAACACCACCATCTTGTTTATTTGCAAACATTTCAGGACACCGCAAGTGTTCTTAGGACACATTCAACTTGACAGAGAACATTACGGACAGTGTCCTCAGGACACCCCCTACGAACACTCCCCGGACACCGCGAGTGTTCTTAGAAGCGTCTTCAGAACACCCCCATTTTGTTTATTTGCGAACATTTCAGGACACAGCGAGTGTTCTTAGGACACATTCAACTTAACAGAGAACAATATGGACAGCGTCCTCAGGACACCCCCTACGAACATTCCAGGACACCATGAGTGTTCTTAGAAGTCTCTTGAGTACACCACCATCTTGTTTATTTGCGAACATTTCAGGACACCGCGAGTGTTCTTAGGACACATTCAACTTGACAGAGAACAATACAGACAGCGTCCTCAGGACACCCCCTATGAACACTCCCCGGACACCGCGAGTGTTCTTAGAAGCGTCTTCAGAACACCCCCATTTTGTTTATTTGCGAACATTTCAGGACACCGCGGGTGTTCTTAGAACACATTCAACTTGACAGAGAACAATACGGACAGCTTCCTCAGGACACCCCCTACGAACATTTCAGGACACCGGGAGTGTTCTCAAAAACTTCTTCAGAACACCCCCATTTTGTTTATTTGCGAACATTTCAGGACACAGCGGGTGTTCTTAGAACACATTCAACTTGACAGAGAACAATACGGACAGCGTCCTCAGGACACCCCCTACGAACATTTCAGGACACCGGGAGTCTTCTCAAAAACGTCTTCAGAACACCCCCATTTTGTTTATTTGCGAACATTTCAGGACACCGCGGGTGTTCTCAGAACACATTCAACTTGACAGAGAACAATACGGACAGCGTCCTCAGGACACCCCCTACAAACACTCCCCGGACACCGCGAGTGTTCTTAGAACAGTTTCACTTTTCTTGCGAACAAAACGGACACATATTGAGTCCTTAGAACACCCCCCAGTCAGTTTATTTAGAACATTTCAGAACACCCGTGATGTCCGCAAACAAATCGAACACAAAAAGAACGTCTAACACATAAAAAACACAACTTTCATCCTAACTCATACACTCCCACCCTCCCCAAACACTCCTACACACCAACACACTCTACAAAATACACATTTTGAACAAAGTTTCACCGTGCTGCCCGCGGACGTCCGCGAATCCAAGATGGCGGGCGCTACCGAAAAATCTGACGCGCTTCACGCTCCACGCCGTCCAATCAGCGAACACGTTGCATGTCCGCAAACATCACACAAGATGATTGGCCAATCAGGACACTGTCCACGAAGCGAACAGGGAAGTGTGTCCGCGAACCGAACACAGATATCACTAATTTTTTTGTTACCTACTTTTTGGTCATTTTAAAAAAAAACTACTGGACGGATTTTCACCAAATTTGCAAAAGCACGCTTTCGGGACCAAGCCGCTGCTCCTGGTCCAAATTTGGTGGAAATCCGTCCAGCGGTTTGGGCTGTAGGCGTGAGCAAAATATTTTTCCCATTCAGTCTATGGGAAAAAAAAAGTTTTGGGACCCCCCTATAACTTTGCCCCCCCTGGACGAATCCTCACCAAACTTTGCAAAAAAATTCAGAGTGACACAAATACTTTTTTTTGCAAAGGTTGGTGAGGATCCATCCAGGGAGAGCGAAGTTATAAGCCACCCAAAAAGTGCTCTTCCTATGGAAACAGCAACTTGCCCATAACTACATGGCCACTACCGTGGTCATTATATATATATATATATATATACACACACACACACAAGCTGGATAATGTATTTAGTGTTTAAGGCCTCACCTGATATCAGATAACAGTACTATGGGGAATGTGGATGTATTTGGAATATGATCCCAACACTTGGTCTGATGGGGCCGGTGCTTGCATGTGTTGACTGAACATGTCATATGAGGCTTAACCTGCTGTGAGATGCAGCTGCTTGCATATGGGAGGCTGCACGTAGCATATTAAATCAACGCCTGGCATGCAAGACAGTATTTAACATATTATTAGTCTACTTGCCACGTGGAGCTTTGCTAGCTATGCAATGACAGTATCTGGTAATATGTGGTTGTATTGGCATTAGGCAGTATTGCTCCTGGTTTATGAGGTCTCTACAGGGTGTGCACCTGGTATATCATGAGTGAACACATTACATATCAAGATGGCACCATAGTTAGCATACGGAAGAAAATTAAATCAGCTTTTTTGTTGGCTTTAGTACTAATTGTTTGTGTATGAATCATACAGATTGCTGTTGTTTTTACCGCTTTTGTGACCTCACTTCCTGTGATGTCTTCAGGGTCAAAGGCCATGTGATGTCACTTCCTGTGTTGGCATTGCATACCAGATGTCAAGTCTGCTACCACTGGAATGTTGATTTATTGACATCTTTGCATGACTTGGGGGAAGTTAATTATTCCACAATAATGGTCTTTTAGATTATAATAGTAGCGACATTGCGTTATCATTGTCCTGCTTCAGTGGCAGAGTACACAAAGCATACAGAGGGAGGTGACATGAAAAAATAAAATGCCTCTCACATTTGATCTTCTTGAGCCTTTTGTTATTAATCCCAAACTTGGTTGTGGTATGGTCTTTCCTTTTCATCTCTAACCTATTTGTTGGCCTCTCTGCCGCATCTGCAAAAAAAAAACATTCTCACACAGACCTTAAATGATAACACTCCGCCTTCTCCTTCTCTTCTTCCACTGTCTCCCCGTCCACTCCTCCTTGATTTTTGCTACTACCTCCTTTGCCGTGTCCACTCACTTATGATGTTTTCCCCCTCTGCTTTCTTTTCATGGCTTTTCTCCTCCTCTTCTCTTCTCCTCCTTGTTTCCTCCTCCTCCTCGCCACTCCCTCTTTCACTCTCCTCCTCCCTTCTCCTTTGTGCCACTTCAGTCTCTCCAGCCATGCCCTATTCTGCACACATCTCTCCTGTAACCCCATCCTCTGACTCTTAGCTCATTCAGTAGTTGTCCAGTACCTGGTCCACTGCCATTTCATTTTCATTCAGTGTGGTGGTTTGTGGCAACAAGTTTGGAAAGGATGGCATTTGTGCCCAGACTGGGAGCATGATGCCAAACTAGTTTTGCCACCTAGGGTGGGCTACAAACTCCTCAGGAGAAATGAGTTGCATGGCTGTCTGTTCCACAGCTCCGCGCACCAAGTCTATTTCAGGGCTGGCTGCCATTTTGAAATTATTCAGTGTGCCCTTTATGACTTGGTTCCATGCAGCTGGTGCCACTGCTTGATGCTTGATAGAAGTAACATTTCTGAACCCCCTAACGTGATTGCCACCTCCTGCAGTTCGAATTGAGCAGGGTTTGTGAATCATGTCCTGAGCAGGGCCAACAAGCCAGACCTCTATCCCTAACTGTGAGGATCAGATGGTCCATGGAGCACTGCGGCTGTGGGACCAAAGGCAGAATTGAGACTTTCTGCCAACTATGATTGCTTTAACTCCAGTTACATTTCTTTGGACAAAATGGGGCTCTGTGGGACCAGAAAAGGAGGTGACATATGAAACCAGGGAAAGGTCATGTGACCCTGGGGATCCTGGGTATGCCACCTCGCCAGCCAGCATCAGAGTGGGAAGCGGTCCATGGCACCCAGGGCTCCCCATCTCTTATCCTCTGGCCTTCATCGGTTATATGAGAAAGCTTTATGTTGACGACCTACTTCAGAATTTTGATCAACATGTAAAATAATCAACATGTTTATACAAATGGAGAGTTGCATTCTTCGATTTGGCAATTTTGGTCCATTAAACTATTTACATTGAGACTAATTGTGCTGTGGTTCCACTCCACCTCCTCATTACACATATTAAGCATCTGACTCTACAAGCAAACAAAAAGGATATAGCAACTGTAATCTCTTCACCTTTACACAGTTATGATTGGTTCCTGGAACCTATGATTACAATAAAAATATGTTTTCATGACTCATGCAAAGAAGACACTAAACCTGCCATCTCAGCCCTTGCCAACTATTAATAAGGAAGAGTAGTCCATGTGCTCTCTAAACACCACAAACTACCTTTGTCAATTAATTGCTCGCCTCAGACATTTATCGCAATATGCATTTAGATGTTTGTATCCCCAGTGGAAATTAATTAGATCTTCACCCTTGAAGGACAATACACGGTGTACTGCTAAATTTGATAATAATAATACCCATGGTAGAACCTAGTAGTTGGTGTAATTCTGTATGAAATGCTCTAAAACAAATCTCATTAAAGAACAAGCATTCAAATAAACAATAACCCACATGATAATAATAAGTATCTTAGACCATAGTTTGTGCTCTACAATATCGCCACGAGAGGGGAGGCCATGCGTTTCTGTAAATTAACTTCAAACATGGATGTGATATTTATCTTTCCAAGTACATCCATCGGACATGGATAAAGAGGACAACAACGTTGAAATAATGTCCTGAATTATCTAACAATTGTTTGCACTTGCACTTTATGATTCCCTGGTGTAAGTGTTCATTGTGTATTCTATTGATTATTAAGTTGATGATATAAAAGAATTATTTAAGGGTGGATTTGTCTTAGATTTTAACATGCGATACTGTGTGTTTTTAATGTATTTAAAAATATATATATTTTTACATTTCTTGATGAATTGTGTGATGTGTGTGTACCTGATGGCTCAATGTCGAATAAAGGTGTTACAAACAAACAACATCATAGTGGCCACACGCCAAAGAGAGACTGGCGAACTCTACAGGCCCGGAAGGTGGGGCATACTTCTCACTTTGTCACGTGACCCCTGGAAGTGGTAAATGGGGGGATAAAGCAGAGCTCCTCCAGTCCTCCAAGTCAGGGGGGGGTCATTACAACCTGGGCGCAAAGGGATACCGGGCACCGGTAATGACACCGGTGCCGGTAATCCCTTTTGCTCCCTATTCAGAGGTCCCTTTGCGGGTCCCTCCCTAGGCATTAAGGACGGGACCCACAAAGGGATACCGGGGTCAATAACGGTACCGCAATTTACGGTACCGTTATTGACACCTTCCCATTGAGCCCTATGGGGGCTCAAATGGGAATGGGGAATGGCTTTTCAAATGGGGACTTATCGGTCCCGCCAAGGTCGGACTGGACCGGTAAGTTCCCATATCACCAAGTCGGTGGCGGTACCGTTATTGGTGCTAGTCATGGCGCTAGTCATGGCTAGTAGCGCCATGACTAGCACCAACCTCGGAATGAGGGCTAGGGAGTTCTTAAATACTGTGCCTCCTACAGATATTTCACAGCATGGTTTCAAATCTCATACACACAAACGGATGCACACACACATGCATGCATGCATGCAAACACATTTAAACACACACACACATACACACACACACACACATCTGCTGAGATAAAGAAGCAGAGACTGCCTAACCAAAAGTAGGTCCACAGCTCCAAGCACAAAGAGAGTCACGTCATTCTGATGGACAAAGTTGGCATAAATCAGAGACTTGCCCCAAAGGCAAGGCAAAGACAAGAATCAGGCACTCATGCTTGGTGCTCAAAACCACAGGTTTCCCTCAACGGCAATTGATCACAAAGCTGAGAGCCAATTCCCAGCAAACCAGTCAGTAATTGTGATTCCCATGGCAAGCTGAAAAGAAATGTCTGGTTAGTTGCCTCAAACAATGCAAGTGGTTATGATTTATTTAAAACGTCCCAGCCATCAAACTTCAGTTTTGCTTTGTAACCCAAACAGTCAACCACAGCACTTAACTACGAATAAGGATGGGGTTGGGGGGTTTATCAGTAAGAAGCGGAGGTGAATGGGCTCAAAGCCAATGCAAGGTCAAAAAACCCAGCAACACATGGGGCAGCCAATTAGAGCCATTCGCTTTTCTTGATAGTGACTCGAAACCACATATTACAGAAAGGATTTTCGCGCATGCCACACCATCATTCTTGCCTATATTTCAGGGTTTAGAGAGCGTTTCCTTCTTTTTTTCTTTTTTTCTTTTTATTTTTATTATTGCGTTTTTAGTATATGTGAGAACTTGCAAAACATAGCAATCTATGTCAATGCAGACACATACTAGCAGAGTAAAACCAATCAAATAAAATACAAGAACTACAACATAAAAACACAGTTCTTCAGCCTTTCATTGCCAGGTCTTCAGTCAAAACAGCACAACATAGCAATCCATGCAAATACACACAAATACTAACAGAGTAAAAATCAAATATAAATACAAATCTACAACATAAAAACATAGTTTTTCAGCATTTCATAAATTAAGAAAGGTCCAATTGAGAAAGAGAGAAGCATAAATTGCCCAGTGCCATACGTGCATAACCTTTAAGCAACATTGTTATATGGTCTACAAGTATTAAATAACACTGTTATATGGGCTACAGGTTTGTGTCTAAGAACACAATTCCAACAACACATTTACTTCTTGAATAAAACTGGATCATTTTTCAAAAGTTCCCATTAAAAACTTAACCAAAGCTAAAAGATGTGAGATATGCGACCAAGTCATCAATCTAATCCAAATTGAATCTATAATCACTGCTGTTGCCAAGTGTATAAATGGCTCAAATGATGTTTTCCGTTTTGTCCATTAGGGCTTTACATTCTATGACCAGATGATATAAGATCTCTGGAGACTGTGACTTGCACAGTTGACAATTTCAAAACCCTATTGTAATGTTCTATTGCAGACCTAACATTTCCAAAGTGGGTTGGGTAGACAGTTCAATCTACATTTTAAATACCACTGACGAAATCTGCCAGATGGAAACTTCATCAAATATATTTTCATGTTTTTATGTGGTATATACAAATCGGAAACACTTTTAATATTTTCCTAATCCTTGTATGTCTTGAAGGTCCCAAATCTTATTCCATTTCTTAATGGAAGATTTCAGTACCTCCAAATTACCAATGTGATCCAGGTCCATATCCTTCTTGAACAATATGCATCTTCTCCTAAAAATTGTGACTAACTTGATGGAGTTTGATAACACTAAACACTTTTAATGAGGTAATTTACTGTCTGTTTTCCTTAATTAATTTTGTCATACAGCGTAATACTTTTATCTTGGTACAGAGACCTAAAAAGATTGTAACCACAGTTCCAGTCTTAGGACTCTAATGGAAACAAAAGTTGGCAGTCCCAAAACCTCTCTCAAAATAAAACCTTCAAACGTATCAATATGCCTTCTATTTTTTAAATCCCTTAATTGAATTCCATACAGTATGGGAGGGGTAACTTTTAACCTGTAGAATTCATCAGAGGACTTAACGAAAATTCATAAAATGCGGACCTAACTCTCTTCTTCATAGTTATACATGATCCCAATTTATCATACATTCTTAAATTCATCTGTTCCTGCATTTTTGAATTTGTGAACAAGAATCCAAGAAGATAAACAAATTGACCTGAGTGATTCTTACATTCGATATAGAACAAGAGTAATTTGTCTTTCTCTTTTGTTAGTAAATGTTAACATTTTTGATTTGGCTGGGTTTGATGTTAAGTCATTATTAATCAAAAATGTACACATTCCCTCAATTACACGCTGATGGCCTGCCGGCGTGAAATCCAGTAAAACCAGGTAATCATTGTAGCCTATACAATTAACTCTGAGCTGGGCTAGTTTTGGGGGGTAGCTCCGACATTCATCACAGTTTAGCCACAAATATGACATGTATAAGTTGAACAAGGTGAGCGCCAAAGCACAACCCTGTCTGACCCCCTTATTTACCCCAATGTTCCTTCAGACACCTTCCAAGTTCAACCTTACACACACCGTGTTGTTTTTATATAACAATTGCAAGATTCTTAGTAGGCCTGCCGGCATGCCCCATTTTAACAGTTTTGCCCATAACAATGACCTATCGCCATTGTCGAATGTTCTGTTATGTTAACTCCAGATTGTGCTAGACAGGCAGTAATGTCAAACCACACAGTGTTATACTGGTCTTTTTTCTATAACCCATCTGGAGCGTATTGAGACTTCCAGTAAACTCAGCTCAGATGTTCACCACTTTCAATATTAGATTGGCTAATACCTTTGATGAGATATCTAATAGGGAGATTGGTCTTGGGAGCCTTTCTCAAATATCAGGACAATTATCGCCCAATACCAAGAAGGTGGAACCTCACTGCTGCCTACTACCTGTTTAAATGAACAATATAAAATGTCAGACCACAATATTGGACTATCTTTCATTATCATGTTCACTAGACCATCCGGGCCACAGGCACAATAATTTTTTACTTTCATGATTGCAGTTTCTTTGTTCTCACTTTCAAATGGTATGTCCCAGCTGATTGGACCTGAACAATCCTCTTTATTGTTCTCTTCTAGATCCTTGACACTTTCATCCCAAAACACTAAAGAGAATGGTTGGACCCAATTGTTTTCAGAGACACACCATGACTGTCTAATTGATTGATTCTCACACTTCAGATTCAGTTTCAGATTCAGTTTCCACCACAAAGATTGAGCATTGCAATTCAAAACCTCCTTCAGTGACTCCTGTATCTTTTAAATACATTTAATTCATCTATAATTTTTAAGCTAACCCCTTAACCTATTTTTGAGTGTAGCTATTGATTTATCCTTTAATTGGTGTGGGTCTTTCGTTTTCTTGAGCAATCTAATTTCTTCCTCATCGCCCATTTCTTGAGGCCAATGTCCCTACCAAATACATAGATGTTTTCTATTAGCAAGTTCTTCTTCTTGCACAAAAGGAGAAGTCTGAGTGAGTTAGTTTAAGGTCTCTAGTGTGTTGTTAAATTTGCCTGGAATACATACAGAATTGTTGGTCCTCTCATACAGCTTCTCCCACCAGTTGGATATCATCTTATTCACTGTTGTGTAGTTTTTAGAAAATTGTGCTACTCTGTTACCTGCCTCGTTAATACGTTTATCATTACATTTGACTTCAAAGGTCCTGAGGCAGTAAGTGAATGTCCAAAATTGGCAATAAACTTTGGGTGAAAACCAGGATTGATGCCTCACGGAACAGCAATATTTTAAATGAACGTTTATAAGAAGCAGAGGACTATGACCCACATGGAAAGAAATATGCAACGGGTCAGTGTCAAGTATTCATTTATAGAACAGTTTTTTTATCAAATTATTTATTAAATTAGTGCATAATATCTTTAAAACCAAACACACATACATTTAACACATTTTAAACATCTGATACTTCTAGATTAAACCTTTTGTTAAAAAATTGTACATATCAAAATGATTAAATGGTCTAATAAACCCAATTTGCATGTGCAAAAAGCATGAGCAATTGGTGAAAAACCAATACATTCGCCTTTGGCTATATCAGAAAACAGAGCTTTTATAACACTAGAACATTCATTCAACATTCAAGAAAGAACCATTCAAGGAAAAGTCAACTATAGGTGTTTGTAGAGGACTGTAGCCAATGGCATATTGCTCCTATCACAATTTACAAACTTCCCTTGCCTATAGTTTCGATGGTAAGCTGTCAAGATGCCCATTAATGGGTAAAGGTGCCCGTCTTCTTGAGGACTTTCAAAGGGGTTGACTGTATTTTTCCCATGCTGTGACTTGATAAGTTACTAAACACAAATAAAAAACAGAAAACCACCATTCAAATTCAAACACTGACACTTTGCTGACACTAAAACCTCCCATGCGTGCCATTCAGTTCTTATTTATTTACTAATTGAGGAACAATTGGCCGTTTTCAGTTCAACTCAATGGCTATACGGATCTGCATTTCTTCATCCAATGCCAATATTGCAGAATCACTCAAAGCAAACCTTCTGCAAAGCAAAACCAAAAAGGTGGGATTCAATCACTACTTTCTTTCAACATGGGGTATAAACAGAAACACAACTCGACATCAATGGGACCACATCTGACAACCCATCATTAGGCAGAATCCAATAAGCCCGTTCAGTGTCCAGAGACTATATCAGTCTTTCTAGTCGACTGGCTATTAACTTCTAATACTGTAGTAGCCAGAATCTACAATAAGAAACTGATTTTGTTCCCAAACTGGGAATGATAAGGCCATGGTTTTAAACACACGAGAAAGAAAAACGCTCATGGTGCCTTAATGTCAGATTCACTCTTCCACAGACTCTTTCAATTTTGTCTCACTACCATCGCTGGCACTCATTCTCAGTTTGTTTCTAAAGGTCACTCTGCAAGCAAAGAATGTACTCGTATTGTTCCCAGGTGGCAAAAAGCCTTTCTCTATGCACCACTATATTCACATAATACACGCACAGTTCCTGTATAATTTCTGTGTATTTTCATTCCTACCTGTCTTTGATACTTGATTGTTTGCTTCCGCATCCGGGCCGTCATCCTATCCAACATTGGGAACAACGCCTACGCCACGTAGTAACAAACATGAACTCCACGCTTCTCGCGTGATACTTTTTGATACGCATTTAGTGGAAATTAATTAAGCAAGTAGTCATATCTAGACATAATGCTAGTACCGCTGTTATTGAACATGGTATCTAGTAATCTAACAAGTATTTTCAATTATAATATTTTCTGCAAAATTCATAATGGTTTCTAGTAGCATATACAAAATATATAGATTTTCATATAGAGCATTGATTATATTCTTCCTGCAGGTCTAAACCACTTACATAACTCCACGTCTGGTATAGCCACCACTTTTCTCTCTGGGACAGTCTTGCAGCAGTGCTTGGTCCATCAGCGCCCCAGATTGTATCTATGACCCACCATTTAAGGTTGTTGCAACTGTGATTTTGTTCAAAAAAATGCACTCCCAAAGGTACATTAATATTTTTGTTACACTTTTTAGATGTGTGCTCTGTTATTCGTAATTTCATTGCTTGGGAGGTTTTGCCAATATAGGTTTTTTCGCAAGGGCAAGTTATTGCATATATAGCATTGCTACTATAACATTTAAATTTGGAAAACAAGATATTCTAGACCTTATTAAACAGTCAAATTCTTCAAGGGCTGCAGGACCTGATGGTCTCACCAACAACATCCTCAAAAGGGACCCGGAAAAATGGGCTTCGTTCATGCTGGATTTGTATAACAACATAACAAGACTAAAAAAGTTACCTAATCTCGGACGGCGTCCATAATTGTGCCGATCTTTAAGAAGGGAGATAGGTCCGTGCCCACTAACTACAGACCGATTGCCCTTTTGGATGTCGTCGGCAAAATATTTGCAGCACTAATCTTGAAAATCTTAAATGATTGGAGTCGGCTGGCAGACCATCTGGACCCTTGGCAATCAGGCTTTCGGAAGGGCATTGGAACATCCTTAAATGTGCTACTCATCAACATAATCAAATGCATGGTTAAGGCCAAGAAATATAAGAACATCTATATCGCGTCAATAGACTTGGAACAGGCATTCGATTCTGTTGATCGCGGAATGCTATGGCACAAATTAAGGAAATGGGGATGTCCGACCAACCTGAGAGAACCTCTCGAAGCACTACACACGGGGACAACCCTCAGAGTAAGGTTGGACAGACAGGGCAACATCTCAAACAATGTGGTGGCCATGCATGGTCTGAAACAGGGCTGTCGGTTGGCTCCCGCTGTGTTTTGCCTTTTTATATCCGACATGCAGGAAGCTTTCGAAGCAGTGAGGTGTTTCCCCCCAAAAATCACGGAGACCGTCGTGGGAAGGCTGTTATTTGCGGATGATCTTCTGTTGCTAGACCAAACGGCCATCGGACTTCAGCGGCAACTAAAGGCACTCGAGTCATACACACAAGGAAACGGACTCCGTATAAATCCAAAAAAATCAAAGATCTTGAGGCTAGGACCTATCATCGGCATGAAAAATCGAAGGTGGTACCTTTCTGGGGAAGAAGTACCAGTGGTTTCGTCCATGATATACCTTGGAGTAACTTTAAACAACAGCATCTAAGATGGTCCAGGTATCTGCAGGCTTAGAAGTAAAGTTACGAACTTAGCTTCGCAAGCCTTGTTAATCAAGCGACGATACTGTTCTTTTTCCCTTCGTCCTCTGATAGATTTCTACAAACTGAAAGTTGTGCCAATTCTCACTTACGCAGCAGAGGCGAATTTCTTCATCAATTCAGATGTTTGGAAACTGTTGGAGGGCCTATTCTGGAAAAGAGTATTGGGCTTACCGACATCCACTCCAATGGAAAGTGTGCGTAAGAAACCAGGCCTATCGTCCCTTTACATATCTACGGTCTGGAAATCCCTGACACTCCTCTGCAAATGTCTGCACCCCCAGGAAAGTGGATTTGTTGCAATTAATGAAGCAATCAAAAGACAATTGATTCTGGTCCTAACCAAGTGGCAATTAATTTGTTTAGAAATCCTGAATACCATAGCACTAAAACCAGACAATCTCATGTTAAATCCGCTCATGGTAAAGAGAAAACTCTTGGACTGGGACTGGATAGCCACCCTGTACAGGCCCAGTGCTTTGCCATCAATCACCCAAGGCATGGACGAGCACTATTGCAGAGGCACCGTCCACCCTTACTTGGATAAATTTCCCTCAAATACGGAAAGACAGCGGTTCTTAAAATTCAGACTAAACCTCTTCCACACAAGAGAAGTCTTAGGGAGAAGAACCAAAAAAGAGGAAAAACCCAGTCTGCTGTGTCGAGGCTGTGGGCAAGAGGCTGAAACCTTACAGCATCTAGTGATGAATTGTGTTACCTTAACTAAGTTCAGGGAGAAATGGTTGGGGACGCACCTTTCAAATTTCAGCACTTTAACCTTGCAGGACAGGTGGCTAATTCTGAGAAGGGGGGAAAAAGTATCTACGACCCTGGCTCTGTTGAACTTTATGAGAGAAACCTTTACAATTTTGGACATTTAGTTATTTTTCTCGAGTTATACTGTTTCCCCCCCTATATATATATATATATATATATATTATCTCTCCAGGACTGAAATCTCTACACTGGCTCCCAGTGGCTGCGAGGATTAAGTTCAAAACCCTCTGCATTGTCCACAAGGCCTTCTGGGGCCTGGGGCCCAACTACCTTCAACTCTCTCTTCCTAAATATCTTCCTTCCCGAGCCCTTCGCTCATCCGTCTCCAACTCCCTCAGGGTCAGCCGCTTCTCGAAGCAACGAGCCGGGGGTAGATCTCTCTCTGCAGCAGGGGCCTCCCTCTGGAACAGCCTTCTTGCCTCCCTGAAACTTGAGGAGAACCACCTCCGGTTCCGGAAGCACCTCAAAACCTTCCTCTTTGCTTCTGCTTTCTCTCTCCCTCTCCCCTGCTGAACAGCTTTAATTCTTCACTGAATCTGCTCTGAATCTGCAACTGGGCCACTCTCAGTGACCTCGGTCCAGGGCCCAGCCATTCTCCACTTGCGCTGCCTCCCTGGCACCCCCCTGCACTGCGGGACTGTCACTGTATCCTTACAGCCCCCCCTTCCCAGCACTTGTTCTTCATCTACCTTGCACTTGCCACGAGCTGGCCTTATTTATTATTGTTTATGCTACTTACCTTGTACTGCACTTCCCCCCCTCCCCTTCCCCTTGCACTTTTCCCTTCCCCCCACCCCTGCACTTGCGCGATCTGAATGACACCTGGCCTAGTAGGATCGTTGTCTGTCTTCCCCTTGTTCCCCCCCCCGCCTCGTCGCACCTTGAAACACTTGTGTATAGGCGCGTTACAAATGCCATATCATATCATATCATATCATATCATATAATTGATGTAACTGTGTTTTTTTTTTTTTCTTCTTCTTCCTTTTCTTCCTTTTTTTTCAATTCTTTTCTTTTCTTTTTATCTCCACAATGCATTTAAAGTTTCCTTTGGTAACTAATTGATGCAATAAAATAAAAAAAAACATGTAATATGCGTCTTTAAATACCACTCCTATTGTTGATATTAACAGTAGTACATGCCGAGGTGGAGCTGCAATTGCAGCATTCCCCACGAGAAAAATGTCCTGTGACCGAAGGCATCCCCCAATTAGTAGTGAGTTTTAGTTGTTTTTCGCCTATAGAACCTCTGTCGGTTTTAGAAATCCATTCCTTTAGATGTGTTCCTTTTCTAAGAGCATACATAGGGTTTTGCAAAGTAGGGATGTTAAGTTGGAATAAATGACAATATTTAGATATTGCTTTTTTGATTTTATTGTGATGGGTGTTATATGTTATGGCACACACTAGGCGCTCATTACTGGACTCGATGTATGTTTTTTATTCAGTAAGTATTCTCTCTTTTTAGATTGTTTCAATAATATAGAGGTGAAATCTCTTTCCTGTAGTCTACCATGTATAATAAACTTTGGGTGGTCACTCTTAATAGTGTCTACAACCCCAAAAGATGTAATCTCCGAGAGACAAATATTGGCAGCAAATATATAATCAATAGTAGATGCAGAGGCTAAGCCAAACCATGTAGGTAATATCTTGGAGTCTGACCGCCAAGCATTGATCTGGAGAAAGCTCCAATCCGGACATAATTTGAGGCTGAGTTCCACCCATCAAGCTCCATTTATTGTGAATTCAATTGGAATTGACATTAGGAATATGCCATTCACCATCAACAGTGTTTCCTTCCAGATCGATATTCGGACAGAAGGTGTTAAAGGCCCCTACTATAACAATAGTTTAATGCATGATATTGCAATTCTATGTACACAAGATAGGATTGTCCTCAATTTAACATAAAACAATATCGAGATCAGCTTTCAGATGGTTGAAATATAAGTTAAACAATAACAACTCCCTGACTGTATCTCCGAGATTCTTTTTCATCTTAACTACCGAAATTAAGTCAGACTTAGAGGTTAATTTAATTGTTGAACAACTTCGATTTACCTTAATTTCAGTCAGTAGCCCCCCAAATGTTCTTCCCAGTGAGCCTACTTTAGCATACCATTCAAATATATTATAACCATCTATGACAATCGGATTACACAGCCAAGTTTCTTGTAGGCAGATGTTGTTGGCTTTATCATTAGGATCACACAGTTTATCATCATTGAAACTTTGTAGCCCCGGGGAATCCAGGATAATATTTTAAACTCATAATTGTCTTCTGCCTCCTTAGTCTGATGCAGATGTTTTAAAGAGGGATGACAAGAGCATCCAAGTAGCTGGGTCGAATGCCATCATGACTTGTTTCACTCCTCCCTCACTTTCTGTAGATTGTATGTCTAAGTTATCCATTAGTCTATCTTATAACCCTTTTTTAATGCTTGTATCATTCTTTAATTTACACTTCTCATAGCAGTCCAAACCCTTTTTTTATCAACTCAGCATGACTTTTCAATACCATATCTATAACAAACTGAGAGAAAAGTGTACCTACACATTCCAAGAGCCTTTCTATCAAAGAAGTGTAGAAATATTATGTCTTCTGATATTATACTTGATAAGTAAGGCAGCATTGTGAAAAGTGAGAGAATTTTGGACCTATTCAGAGGAATGTAATTATCATCATGGATTAGTTATTCACAGTTTACATTAAAACCACTACCCAGGTTGTTCTTGTTATCATTTGAATTTCCCACCACCCCCTCCAAACTCTTTTTGACCTGGTCTCCCCTTACTAAGCCCAATTTTGCCTGTTGTTACCTCTCTACTGCATATTTCCTCACACTTCTTCAGCAGAAGACTTATAATGGTCCTCATATGGGGCATTCTGTCTTACCTCATAACCTGTTTTGTTCCCTAATACCAATACCAACTTCCTTTTCTAATTCCTCATTACTCAAATTGTGATTGGGGATCTCATCAATCACCTCAATCACGCTCTCTTCCTCCATGTATGCTTTTGAATAACACACCACCGTAAACTCAACTGATTGAATTGTTTTCATCTGGACTTTTTTCTACTAGAATCTGTGCTGTTAACATCAGCACCCAGATGTATTGTCTCTTTTGTACTGCAGTCGGTTTAGGAAGCCTCAACACTTATTTCGTCCTTGTGCATGCTTACAAATTTATTAGAATATTTCATCGATTTGACAGTGTAATTTATTACAACTATTTCTGGAGTAAGGTGAGAAATATTTTCAACATACACACTGTCAACATTTGAGAAATTCAAGATGCTTTGAAAGAACTTTCTTGATCCTCTGTTCTTAATTTTTACCCTTCTCTTGTTTTCAGTTTTCTTTGTATTGGGGCAACCTTGTTGTTTATAAACCATGTTTAACTCACGGTTCCTTCCTTTACACATGTTTGTGCTCTAATCAGCTTGTGCTACTATACAACAATCTTGCATTCAATTGTAGCATTCTTCATAATATGACCAGAGCACCCTTCTCTTGTTCTATTAACATATTTATTCCTGTGATTATGTTTATACATACTTCCAAGACAACAGTTTTAAAGAGTCTAGTACTAGGTTTAAATCAATAAGCAGACTGCCCCCTGTATCAGTAGTGTTATTGTTTTCCCAAAGATCTGCTACTGTGGAGGTCAGATTGGTTCTATACTTGTAATGCTGGTGTGATGGACTTGGCATTGACACCATAATACATCCCTTGTCCATGTCAGTAATATAGTTGTTCGTGTTTGTGTGACCCTCTTCAGCATGGTGATGATTAGTATCAACCGATGGGTGGATAATAGATGACAATAAGTCATCTCCTATTAGATTCATATTGCCTGACAGGTTTGATCCTTCCTCGACCATTTCATCCTGAAAAGAGCCAAATATTCTTGGTGATGCACTGAACCTCACAGAGTCATTATCCAACCCCCGAATTTCTTCTTCCACACTTCTGCACATGTCCAACATGGTCATGCTAGCCCTTCTCTCGACATCATGCAATACTGGTCCTGAAACCTCTGAGGTCTCAATTAAGTCTTCCCCGATGTTGATCATTGCTGAATCTGAGATTGACAGGTTAGTTGCCGCAATTTGGTCATATGATTTTTTATTCCTTTCCCCTGACTTTCAAAACCTTCTCTCTCTCTCTTTGTATGCGTAAGATTACTTCTTTGTCTAATGGTGCTTTAGTATTACTTATTAAGTTGTATGTCTTGTTCACCTTGTTTTCCCCATTTTGCACTTTATAGTATTTCTTTACACATCTGGCAGGTTCTTCATACAAATGTCAGGTGTTAATTCAATTCGCACTTTGTTAGGATGGGGTATAGAAGATGTACTTATAGAGGTAGATTCATAAGTCAAAAGACAAGGACCCCACAATCACCACGTCGTAGAATAATAGATGCCACTGACAGTAACATTTCTTTGTGGCTCAAAAAGTCTTTAACCTGCAGTGACCCCAAAGTAAAGTAATAGGCACATTTCACGGGTAAATTTAGTTGTAGCTCGAAGGGACTTTGCCCCGCAGTCACCACAAAGCAAAGTCATAGGCACTTTTCACAGATACATTTAGTTGTGGCTCAAAGGGCCTTTGCCCAGCAGTCACCACAAAACAAAGGCATAGGCACCTTTCGCAGATACATTTATTTGTTGCTGAAAGGGCCTTTGTCCTGCACTCACCACAACACTGAAAATTAGGAACCCTAAAACACGTTCATTTATCGCTTAAAGAGTGCTGCTCCACCGTTCCACTGCGTTCCACAGCAAAGGAAAGGGGAAACCCAAAGCCTTGCCCCTCAATCGACCTATCCCTACACAAAATACCAACTTGTGGAATTGCGTGAGAGCGCCCCTTGTTAGCTGGACATAATCCAGACAAAGTTAGCACACCAGGGGTGTTGCTAGGTCTGGAAAAGATCTGGGGCTACACTAATGTAGGGACAGTCGAGACTCAGGGCTAGCTAGTCTTTTGGTTGTAGCTCCTGAGCGCCTAGCTAGGGTTACAACCAAAGTACCCGGGGCTAGAGCACTATCAGCCACCTCTAGCAACGGCATTGATAGCACACCGCCACAAGCGCTCCAAACTGCCATAAACACTTACTGCCTGTATTTTGATAACGAGATTTGCAGAGTTTGACCGATGGCGGCCAGGAATAGCCAAATATCTCTCGGTTGCTCCACGGTATTTGTCTACTTCTCGAACAGCAGAGATGATTCTCAGCATTTAGCGTCGCCCTGAGCCACGCATTATCGAACGCTCTTCTTCACTCCGCCTTTCCTTCTAAGAGCATTTCCATCCAAAAGCAGCTGTTTGCAAAATATGATCCAAGTATTCGTTCATCAATCTGCATGCTAAGAAATCCTGTTTCAAATTAGAAAATCATTACATTGTACATGTTTCCAGAAGGAAATACACTGTAATATAATTTTATGGCTAGAGATTTACCGATATCATGGGTATTTTAGTGATGCATGACATTATTTTGATACAATGTTTTTTTTCCTCTTTAACTATAATGTGTTTTAATTATGTGTTAATTAAGTTATTGTTTGGTTATTTTATTGTGTTTAAAACTTCTTCAATAGCCAGATAACACATTAAAAGATACACAAATAAAAAAATGTATAATAATAGAATTCTTGCTAAAGACACACTTATATTTTTCTTGTAGAGCAATTAATTCAGAGAAGTAGTTGAATATATTCTGTCAGAAAATATATTTAAAAAAACAAGAAACAGAGTTGTATTAAAGTTGTATTCTATTTGTCCTAAAATCAGACAGTCAAAGGAGCAGGTGGCGATTACATCTGTTCCTCCTGTGCCAGGCGCCAGAGCCCAAAGCAAACATTTAGCTTCTGATAGGACATATGGGCAGGATCAGAAGGTGATGAGAGAGTTCGTCACAGGATTCCTTCAGGTGTGGGAGTCAGACACAGCACGGAGCGCGTTTGTGCCTTTACCAGATGGGCTGTTCCTGTCTCCACTCACTGGGGGATATGATCATAAGCAAAGTAACCACACTTTTCACATTTGCATCACTCCATTTATTTCAATCATTTATCGTACGCTGCTAGTGTATCATGAGCCATATGTTCTGAACAGTAAATAAATAAATAAATAAATAAGAGTGCATCAGTACCGTTAGATTGTGATATTGTCATCGTCATTGCTCTCTTTGCTGCCTGTGTCATTCGTCTGGTTGCACTCGTTTTACTGCAGAATGGATATCAAGATGTTTTCACACTAGTGACTTCCAACTGCTAATGGTTTCATCTATATTTAATTTTACAGAAATCATGATTTAAAACAACAAAGGAAACGTAGCATCTGTCTTCCGGCATCTTTCAATGGCACTAGGCACATTTTGCATCGACATGCATGGGCAATTCTCAAAAAATGGGGCATCTAAAAACAGCACAGAAGACAAACTATTTTTAGATGCCCCATTTTGGAAAAATGTACAGGCCATCTTATTCTCTAACGTGCACGGTACATTTTCAAGTTGGGGGGGGGTGCTGTAGCACAACTGATGCTCATGCAAGTGCCCTTGCATACACTCTTAATACAAATGTATCACAGGCACGGGTGATGGGAGCGCATTCCACAGTGAGGGGCCATTATAGGACCTGCCATTGTGAACTGTTAAACATGAAAAACATTATTTTCCCAAAACATTATTTTCCCTGTTTTCTGGATAGAGGGACAGTAGTGTAAGTGAGACAGTAGTGTTTTAAACAGCTGAACAGCTGCAGCTAGCCATGCAAATGCAAGACAGGGTATGGAGTGGATTTGTCATGCATTCTGCATCGGCCAGTGCTTGGTCTAACAGGCGCAGGGGAATGTGTTTGATTGCAGTGCATTTCTAAACGCCTCCAGTTTCTGAACTCGGGATGAGGGTTCAAATGCACAGAATTGGCCCCTTTTTGAACCAATTTGCAAAGGGGTGGGTAAGGGCATCTGAATGGGCACATCTATAAAGTGCATAATAGGGAGACTGTCTGAATAGGACACATCATTTATTTTTCACAAGTGATAATGATGAGATGAATTAAAATATTTTATCATCAGCACCAGCACAAAAAAAAGAAAATCTTTGAAAATAGTTCCACAGAAGTGAACATTCCGGGGCAATTCAGAACAACTTGGATTGAGGATTTCTAAAAACAGTCCCGCTAAGAATGTGAAAATCTTAATTTGTAATACTGATCATTTTAAAGTAATGTTTCACATTCAAATGCTTCATCTTTATAATGAGATGTATTTCTGACTGCATGACCTCAGATAATACACTGTTGGTTTCCAGTTCCCATACTCCGTTATTTTGGGGCCGATTCATGGAACAAATGTGCACCGAAATCTGTTGCGCAAGCTGGCGCAAACGTGAAAAAGCAAGCGCACGCACACACGTGCGATTCATGGAAGGCCCTGTGCGTGTTTACCCCGGGATGTGCGCCAAATCCGCGTGTGGCGCACACGGACACACATGACCCTGCAACATCCCGAAAGCTGTGCGCGACGCGCACATCGAAAGCACACAATGTTACCGCGCACACCAAAAAGGTGGCGGAACACGGGCGGAACATGCGGAGTGGGGAACAACACATGAAAATAAGGGCGTAACTGGGGAAGTACTGCTGTGAAATACACTGAACGCCCTCACGCATGTTAACTACACGTAAGCATGGAATTGAATAGGGGAAACACGTGCATACCAAAAGAAATGCACAGGCCTAAACATGTCCGCCACCCAAAGGCAGGCGGAAGCGTTCCCGCGCAGTATAAAAGGGCACACAAACAACAAAGCACGTATATACAGCTATGATGAATGTCCCATTCTATGGCCCCTGAGGAGAAATGATGGGTCACGCAACGCTCAGGCATCCCAAAAAAGCAAGAAAAAGAGATACGCGACCCCTGTAGCCCACATGCATTTATAAATCCACACGCACCCCTCAGAATACATGCACCCCGCTCGTGCCAGTGAAATCGCGTCTAAAAATCCACACGCACCCCTCAGAATACACATACCCCGCTCGCGCCTGTGAAATTGCATCTAAAAATCCACACACAACCCTCAGAATACACGTACCCTGCTCTTGCCAGAAAAATCGCGTCTAAAAATCCACACGCACCCCTGGAATATACGCAGGCAGCCCAACCACCCTTCCCATGCCCCGCAGGCAGCCCATCCACCATGGTCATGCTCCGCAGGCAGCCCATCCACCATGGGCATGCTCCGCAGGCAGCCCACTCCACAGGGGGGACTTTTTCCACATGTTTTCGCTGGCGCAAGCGGGGTACGTGTGTTCCGAGGGGTGCGCATGGATTTTTACATGTGATTTCATGGTTGGGGGTTTGTATGCTGGTCCACTGGCCTACTGGATTTGTGTGATGTTTTTGGTGCACGGGGCGGGGTTGGGGGTGTTACTGGCCGGGCTGCAGGTTTGCTGCGCCACTCAGCGCCACAGATGCTTATGGATGTATAAATCCATGAATACGCTGTGCGCCAAAATGTGTTTTGGAGCACGCAGCTGGCGCAGACTGCCGCATGCGCACTCTGTGCGCCAGCCACGTGCGCCAATTGTGCGCTAAATTCTATGAATTACCCCCTTTATCTTTGCATGGATACAAACTTTATGGAAAACATTGGAGCTTATTTATGCCACATCTTTTCCAAAGCACCATTAAAGTCAACATAAAACTCAAAGAAAAAAAAACAAATCATATAAGACATTTGAAAATTACGTTAATGTGTCTTCATCAATATAATTAGCTATGGGGCATTTTCTGTAAATACATGTTTACTATATTTGATGGCACTTGCCTACCAGCAAGGGTCTTGTAACAGACAACAATTTAATATGAAACGTTTTTCATAGTAAGCCTTTTTTTTTACTGAGGTATGGCACTAATCCAATGCCGTCTGCGACCAAAACAGCACTCCAAAATCTGGGACAAGAAGCAGGCTGTGTTAGTTGGAAAATCTTTATAATTAAAATATTAGAAGGTCAAAACGCTGGTGGTTCCCCAACACACAATGCCGGGGAAGTCACTCAAAACTCTAAAATGCATCCAGACTACAATGAAAAATACATTACAAATGCATCGTGCCTATTTCACCTCAATAATCAATTTTTTAAATGTGTTTTTATCAGTGTTTTCCAGTTTACGAGACGTGTTCACTGTTATTACAAAATAAGTCAATTAGAATCAATCATATATTTCCAAAACATCCTCAAAAAGATATACATTTCAAATACACACATTGTATATCCTTAAATTAATATAATGCAAGTTGAATTAGGTCCCTTTCAGACCTCCGCCCACATTTCCTGTCCTCATTAATATGACCACATTGGCCCCGATGATACACACTCTCTGAATCATATATTGTCCCAAATGTCACACCAGTCTTAGTGCCCAATCCATTTTATAAAGCATGGAATATCAGGATACGGTGCATATTCACAAAGACCACCATAAAGATATAAACACATATGAATGACTTGTCTGTAAAAAATGACAGTGCAAATATCACACTTTGCAAGCCTAAAAAAATAAAATAATAATCACTTCAAAACATAGACAATGCAACTTCAAATCAACACGAGAAAAAGAACTATCCACAAAATGTATTAATTTCACATGTAAACTGATCATGGAAAAATAATTCAATGACGATTCTATAAACAATATCACTTTTTTCTTTCTCCACTGATTCAGACAATCGTGTTACCTTTCCAACTCAAAAGGGCATATAATCCACAACAAACAGCTGAAAAATGTGAATGTAATAGTCTATTGGGCTGCGTAAGTTAAAGCATCTCAGTGAATACCGGGATTGTTATCAGAAAGGTCTTAGGGAGCATAATCATGCCTGATTGCCCCAAAAAAGTGTATTTTCAGGTAAGCAATTCTCATGTTATAACAAAAGTTGTGGATTGGTCCTGGTTTCCGGGTTCCCTAACTTGACGGCAGAACACATCCAGTAATTGTTAAAATCTTTAGTGAACATTCCATTGAATTTATATCCTGGAACTCAAGGGGTCAATCTAGTTTTCTGAATCATTCTGATAGCTTTCCAAGAGTAACGTCATACAATATCCTTGTGTTACAATATATATGGTTGCAGTCTCTTCCAAGCCTGGGTGGTTACTCTTTATTTCTAAAAAAGACGAAAAAGGGTCCCTTGGTTCGCCCTTGTGGTGGCCTAGTTGTTGAAATGATTGCTTTTACCCCACAATTTAAGAATGGGAAACAAATTAAGATAACATCTTAGCGGTCAAAACTAAAATGGAATTTTGAAGGTTGCTACCATACCCCAAGGATTTTACAAATCACAGTTTACTGGAATCCCTCCAAAATAAATGGAGATGATTTCACTGCCCTGAACTCAGTGCTAGAATCATGGTATAAAGCTAGTGATCCAATTTTGTTTTTATAGCAGAGGATTTGAGCTGTCGGTGTCCAGATATTCCATCTAACGCAAGGAGTACAAGGCACATTTAGGGTTAGGATGCCCATGAATGGTAGTCATTGTTCTACTCTCATGTCAGCTTGGAATGGTCTTAAATTAAACAGTAATATCCTGGGAGATTTGCCTGCTAAGTCCACATGGAATAATATCAAAGTTGATTCTTGGATTGCTTAATTTGTTTAGCTTTTGCTTCTTCTGGCCTAGGCTACGCTCCCTTCGCATAAGTAAAACCACCAAAAGTAACCATGCATGTTTGGTATTGACAGTGGAGTTAAAAGGTCTGCATTCACTCACAAAGTAGGAGGTTTCTGTGTGGAGGCCAGTGACTCTAGAAACCGAATCTATTGGTCTCTGCATGTTATATATGATTATAATCTGACATTACACTAATTAATGGTTGATGGTTTATTCAAAAATACCACGAAGTAGGGATTGCACACATTTACACAGCTCTCAAAAGTGTCATTCAAAATAAATCCTAAGAAGGCTAGGTCTGTGAGTGTTAAGATGGATTTCTGAACTCTAACCTGGTGGGAAGAGGTTCAGAAGGCCAGCCTTGTTTCTTGTAACAGGGTAACCTTCTGGACAAGCCACATCAATCAAGATAGCATTGGCGGCGGTCAAGACTAGGTCTCAGGAGGGGTGAGGGTGACTGAAAGACCTCAATGAGCACACAGAGTAAAGGACTCTTACAAATCACTCTATCAGGTGCATACATATTAAAAATACAAATACATGTATTAAAGGTGAAGAGGGAAAATGGGACGTCCCCTTCCCCTGATTCTCAGCCAGACCATGGCCTAGTTTGTCACGGCCTAAGCACCCACCACGAGAGGAACTTGACACGCTCACAGATGCCCCAGACGTCAACATCTACCGTGGCCACACCTCATGTGGCCAGGGAAACTGCCCGTCAGTCAAGCCACATGCTGTGACCTCTGGCGAAGCTGACATAGACCATATGGATCAACTCGACTAACGCAGCAGCAAGGAAAGTCACCACCGTTGGAGATGCATTACGACATAGCCGATGGACGGTAACACACGTGCCACCATGCACAACTGGTCAGACCCACACCAATCTTACACGAAGAACATAATCACTACCATGACATAACGGACTGTTTACACACACTGATGGGTCGTTGTTATTTTTCACATAGGCTAAGCTACAGCACCGCAGAAACGCAGGACGCAAGAAGAGCTTGTGTACATGCTTGCAAATGCTTCATCGCTACAATAACCATGACAACATAAGGCACTCATGTATAAGGATCCCTGCCGCTCACCACGACCCCCATGTTGCGAACCATATGCCGCCTCTCATGGATCAGGCCAACATAGGCCTCAGCCCCAGAGTAGGCCGCAAACTCAAAAGCCACAGTCCCAGAGCAGCTCAGACAGAGCTGCAAAGCGCTGATCATGCAGAACAAACCCTGACGAGGGCCTCACAGTCAAGGCCACGAAGTTGCAACCTACATGCCGCGCGCCCTGAGCCAAGGTTACACCTGCTGCGGCTAACCGCCCCTCAGAGCCGAAATACAAATCAAATGCTCATAATTCTGCTCCAGCCACGGTCTCACCACACGTGACCAAGCCGACCTGATGCGGTGCCAAGTACCAAGGACCAGGGAAACTCTGGGGTCTCACGTTTGGGACTCAAACTGCAACAATGAAGTGACAAATTGGACACTGACGACGGTGAGAAGAAGCACTCCTGCAGCTAATGGCAGACCTGTCCATTGTCCTCTGCTGACACATAGTCACACATCGTTTCTAACATCAGGTACACTGCGAGCTGGGAACAATCACTAACCTGTTCCATGTAGCATTTTTGGTGTAACCATTTCTAGGGACGGCCCAAGCGTACTACCTGACCTCTTCTCCACCAACCAATAACTTACCTATATGTTCCTATACTAACCCTACTACTCGAAGAGCCAACCCGAGGTGGCGTTAGGTTTTGGGAGAAGTTTCGCAGGTGAGGCACAATGAAGTGTCACACATGCTGAAAAGGGGCCTGTGAACCCACTCTTGTGAGATGTGTTACCGGATGACCCAGGATCCCAGAACCTGGCCCTGCCGTATTCTAAGAAACAGCAGTAACGCCTAACTCTTGCATGTGTCTCATACTCATAGGGGACTGCAGGAGAAGTTGAGGCCTCCCTACCCCCAGAGGTCCGAGGACTGCCCTGCCGACCCCCGGGTGATCACCCTGACAAGTTGGAGGCACTGCTGAGATACTGAGGGTGAAGCAAGAGGGACGTGCAGCCTGCACCAAGGTGGCCCGGCACAGCGGCCCCCTCTGCCGTTGCCCCCTTTGGAGGACTACAGGACCATTGCTGGACTGTGAGAGGACCGACAAGCGCAATCCAGAGAGTGGCCGTCGGGAGCCGACTTGAGAATTATCCCGCCCACGGTTGGCGAGTGTTCAGACGTGGTCCATACGAGGGGAGGTGACGAGCAGATTGGGAGGGGTACACCACAGCAGAGTGGCACCGGCAGGCGAAAGCCGATATGAGTTTGACGTGCGAAACCAGCAATGCAAAGTTGTGCGGGTGGCGGGAGGAACTGTAACGCGGGTGGCGGGTGGATTTAAAGGGTGTTCAGAAAGATTTTGACAATTGAGCGGCGGTTGACTTGAAAAGTATCACGGGGCAGGCACGAGGGCCGCCTCGTATAGCATTGCAGAGTGCGTAGGGTGGGGCTTAAGGAACCCACATATGACTGGTGAATCGCGCTGATTGGCTTTGATCGTGGGCACCTGTGAAGAGGGGGGTGTGGCATTCCTACGAGTTGACATTTTTGATCGATGAGTAGATGAGGATTCCTGTTGGTCGAGTATTTAGCATCGCGGTGAAAGGTGGGGTGAAAGGGGGAGGCGGCCGCACACAGAGAACGCTGGTCTGCTTCGATCCAGGGGCGGCTATAGGAGGTGGTAGAAAAGAAACGGCGGGAGGGAAAATGGAGAACAGGGACATTGTTGGTGGTGGAACGAGAAGAGAAAAGGGGGAGGAGCTGAGGTAATGACTGAAGGCACGCCGGGTAGCGGCGGTGCAAGGAAGGCAGGGCGGATTAAAAAAGCATGCCACGTGGGACACGAAGCCGCAGGGGGCTTCGCATGCCACAGGTGGAAGGGGACCCTAACACTAAAGAAAGGAGCATAAGGAAGGCGAAACTGTAGCAAAAGAAAAGAGGGCGGTGGTGCCCAGTGCAAAAGTATTGTAACACCATTGTTTTCTTTGCAGCGGAAAGGCCAGGTAACGGTGGTACTGAGAAAATAAAGGTTTTAAGAATGTCTGTGTACAATGGAATGGGGGCAGGGTACAGGAACCCGCTAACAACGGCACTCCAACACATATACGCTACGCTACTTCCACATAGAGACAAAATAGTAAAGTATAGTATTGAATGGACACAAGGAACAGATAATAAGATACGGATACCATGGCCGCCCAATGGCAGCTTTGATGTACAATCAACACTATCTCCTAGCATATCTACATAACACATATAAAGAAAAAAAGCTAACAAACCACCTAGAAGTTTTTGATCTCTGGAAGCTGGTCCAGGGATGCATACCTAGGGTAACAGGGATGTTGATAGTGGGGGGAGTGAAAGGGAAGAAGGTGAAAGAAGAGGGGAGGTGTAGTGCGCCCCCAGCACCTTCCAACGCGGAGGAAAGTGAAGAAGAATCAGAAGGGACATACCCAGTAACAGAGGTTAAAAAGGAAGGGGAAGGTGAGACGGCCATAACTAAGGAGGTTAAGAAGGAAACGGAAGGGTTGTACCCAGTAACAGAACATAGAGAGATGGCGCGGTCACAGTTGACAGCTGCAGAAGGGTATTCAAACCCTACATTTAGCCCGCCGCCGGACGTGCCAACAGATAGCTACCCAAGGGGGAGAGGTTTGGATAGCGCCGCAGCTGCGAACTCACAGGTAAACACAGGAAGTGCGCAGAAGACGCATGTAAACATTGCTGATGTAGGACCAGACGAATGGATAGCTGCCCAAGGGTTGATGAAACTACGGGGGAAACTAACAAAAGAGGAGGAAGAGGTATATTTAAGGGTAGAAAAGGAGGAGGATGGAGGCGCACACGGAAGGTGCGAGGTAGGTAACACAGAAGAGAGGAAGATGACAAGAGCATAGGAGGCGATGCTGGAGGAAAAGCTAGCAGAATTGATGGAGGCTTGGAGTGTACTGATCAAGCAACTGGAGCAGGAGGAACGTGAGAAACAGAAGAAGAGGACGGAAGGAAAGAGTGGTAGAGTGGAGTTAAACAAGCAGGAGATAGAAAAGAAGAAGGAGGAGGACCGATTAAGGGGAATTGCGGAAAGGGTAGCACGCATGGAGCAGCGGGAACTTAGGAGGAAAGAAGAGGAACAAGAAGAGAATGACAGGGAGATGACGCTGTGGAAGAGAAAGATTATAGCAGAAAGCGCAAGTAAGTATGAGGAAGGGAGGATATTAGAGAGTTTACTGGAAAAAGATGGCGGGGTGTGATATGAAAAGGATAGAGATTTCAAGGCACTCAAGCAGGTCAGTAACACAATAATGAACAAACTTAGCAGGGCAAGAGCGGAGGCAAAGGACGAGGGAAGCAAACAAGGAAACATGGAAATAGGAGGATCAAACAAGGCACATGGGGAAAAGATGCCGGCGAATGACACAGAGGAATCGCCAATGGCACAAACACAAGGGGACACGGAAAAGACAGGTGAGTATGTTCACATAGATCTAGACATGGTAACAGTAGGAGGGAAAAACATAACTTCACGGTTGGCCTTCTCAGATGGATTCTGTAGTGAGGAAGAAGAAGGAGCTTGCGAAGGACAAAGCAAGGGAAGCAGAGAAGGGCTGAATAAACTGTACATACCACGCACGGACTGTGGGTCGTCATGGGAATGCAGGACACAGGAAGGCGAAGAGGGAGAAAGGGTGAGCAAGAGACAACAAGGAGGAAGGGCACAGCGACCACTCACACCACCAGCACAACAAACACCATATGTTAATAGGGTTAGGGACCTCCCAGGACGAAGAATGGAGGAATTGACAACACAACATAACAAGGACAAGGTAGGTAAGCAGAAGGGGCTTGGGGCAGGAGGAGAGAGTAGGCTTACACAACACATTACTGACTTTATCGAGGAAATTTCTGACATGGAGGAGGATAACGAATATGCACATATAACACCACGCAGACGCACACCAGGGGAGGTAAGAGAGTACACACAAATGCCATTACTAGAGAGAGGGGGGGTAAGGCCGCAATACGTTCCATGGAAGCATGCAGATAAAGAGAACATTAAATGTAGGTTGCCACCATTGAGTGGAGGGGCTGGGAAATGGATATACGAAATGGAGAAACAAACTGCTGGACTAAAGCTAGCAGTGGGCAATGTAAAGGGGTTGTTAATTTCTATATTGGGTGACTCAGCAGATGACATCTAGAAGAGGGCGGGATTTCCATGGGTGACCATTAACGACACATCACATGACAGGGCAGCATTTACAAACTGCAGACCCGCATTATGGCAAGCGATGAGGGTGCAATACCCAGATACGTCAGACATAGGAGCAATAACATTATGTAAAATGTGTGAGAATGAGGACCCTGTCAATTACATCCAAGAAATTCAAGCGAAGTGGCGCTTAGAAACACGGGAACCCTGGGACAAAACGCTAGCAATTGTTTACCACATACTGATACAGGGCCTCCCAGAGCTGGTACAAAGACAATTAAAGAAATTAGTGGGCATGGAAGCAAAGGCATGGCCAGAAATTCAGCTAAGAATAGTGTACCACTGTAGGTTGTGGCTGGAGAAGATGAAGCAAAAGGAAGAAGATAGGACAGCAGAGGAGGCGAAGTTGCTACAAAAGAAACTATCAAAATATGCATTGGAGGGTGCATTAATACCAAGCCCCATACAAGCAGTACAAGCACCAGACGTGACACAACAACACTCAGTAGCACAAGAAATACAACCAGCACAAGTAATTACACAACAAATGCCACCGCCACTGCCATATACAGCACAACACTCATATTCTCCTCAGGTGGGGGGTGGATACACACAAATGGGAAACGGCCAAATGAACAACTATAGAGGAAGAGGTGGGGCAATAAGAGGGCGGGGATTCGGACCAACAGCACAACAACCAGGGGCAGGGTTCTGAGGGTACAACACATATGGACAACAAGGGTACTCAGACAGCACTGGGGGGTACCCATGGCAAGCACGAGAGCATCCAACATGCTGGAGGTTCGGAGTGGTAGGGCACGTATCACGCACATGCAGGGCAAGACTGGCACAAGCCGGATGGGGAGAGCAGGGGCAACAAGGATACAATGGGGGACAACAGTATTACCAACAGACGATGCAAAAATAGATGGCACAAAATCAAATACAACAACAACCAATGCTGCCACAACTTCAATACACACAGCAACATCAACCGGCACAGCAGCACGCACAACAACAGATGACGATGACACAACAACAACACGTTAAGACTGCACAACAACTAACACAGATACAGGACAGTAGCCCACAACCCGCAGAGGAACCAATACAGCAAACACATCTGGGGAGGGTAACAATACTGGGCCACAACCCATACACAGGGAATGGACAATCACTGTACCCCCAATAGGACAGCCCACACACGTCCTTGCTGTGTCCCATCCTGTCGGTAGCACCTAACCCTGCAGAGGAACCACACATAAAGGTGGCGATAGGTGACAAAACATTTACCTTTCTAGTAGACACAGGTGCAACTAGGTCTTGCATAAGTGAAGGGAAGTTTAATTTGTCAGATGATGCCATGCACACTCAAGGATTCTCTGGGGCTAAAGGGCTGGTTCCTTTTACTGATAACATCTCCTTATCTGTTGGGGAGCACGACTTATCTCTACCATTATTATATTCAAAACAATCACCAGTAAATATTCTTGGAAGAGACATCATGAGCAGATTGAACATGACTATCTCTTTTACTGACAAGGGAATAGCGTGCTCCACACCAGGCATAAATATGCTCACAGCCCGACACATACTGCAGGCTTATTGTGGAAAGAAGGTGATAAGGGCTGAGCCAGTGGACGGGGACCTCTTCCAATATGGGACAGACATGGCAGCAGCGTGGCTACCGGGAATAGAGGGCAAGGTATGGAGGAGACCTGCGGCATACCTCTTCAGGCCAGAGACACCCACTGACGAAAAGGAAGGGGCAATAATATCAGTGGACATGGAGGGTATTGTTGCGAAGCAAGACTACATTGCAGTACATGCCCAGGATGGGGAAGGGAAGGCATGGTGAGCAGTGATAGCATTGGCAGAAGGAGGCAGGCTTACACAGGTATCAGATGAGAAACTGTTCTCTGATGACAAAGGAGATGGGCAAATGGTGTTTGACATGAGTGTGCACATCATTTGGCTGAGGGTAACACTCAAAGACGTAGCTCAAAAAATGGCAATGGCACTGGCCCATTTTATGAGGCAGACTTAGCTGCAGTACCCGCATTGTTATGGACTACTAGTCCCTATGACGTGGGTTGCATAAAGAGCATTGGAGGTGTGCAAATAAAGCGAAAGAAAAGGGGCAATGATGCCCAGGCTGAAACAGTATCTACTATACTAAAAGAAGCTGATGAGGGGATATATGAGACTATATCAGCCCTAATAGAAAGAGGAACACTAGTACCATCGGAGTCACCATGCAACACGGCAGTGTACCCAGTGCGAAAGGCAAAAGGGTTGTCCTGGCATTTCATCCAAGATTTAAGGCCTCTCAACCACATTGTGGAAGCAGAGTACCCTGTTGCAGCCAACCCAGCAATGATACTGTGCGGAATCCCAGCGGAGGCATCACGTTTCACTGTGATCGACCTTAAAAATGCCTTCATCTCCATCCCATTGCACCCTGATTCACAAGACTTAACAAGCTTTGCATATGGCAACACAAAGTGGAAACACACTAGGCTGCCACAGGGGTACTGTGATTCACCATCAATCTTTAACAGGGTAATACAAATGGATATGGCCAACATAGAGATGGAAAGCACGGTACTGCAATATGGTGACGATATTATAATATGCAGCACAACTGAGGAAAAGTGTAGGAGAGACTCAGTCAAAATGCTCACAGTCTTAGCTGAGAAAGGATACAAGGTAGACAAGGAGAAACTGCAGTACTGCCAAGAGCAAGTACTTTACATTGGACAGATCATTTCACAAAAAGGAAGGAACATTGCAACACAAAGAGCACTAGCAATAAAAAACACACCACAGCCCCAAACAGTGAGAGAACTACAACAGTTCCTTGGTCTATGCAAATACTGCAGGGCATGGGTCTTTGATTACAGCTCATACATAGGACCACTACTCGAGGCACTCCGAAAGGCACAGAGGGGGCAAAGGAAATTGGAATGAACACGAGAAATGACAGGTTGCATTCAATGAATTGAAAAATGCTATTTCAACTGCACCAGTATTGGCCACCACCAACTATCAAATAGAATTTTACATCTTTTCACATTGTGACTCAGCAGTAATGAAAGCAGTACTGACTCAAAAGACTAGCATGGGACACAAACCAGTGGCCTTTTACAGTGGCCATTTAAACCCTGTAATGATGGGACATTTCCTGTGTGAACAAAGCCTAGCAGCCACAGCAGTTGCAGTGGAAAAATCATCTTCGATTACAATCAATGACAAACTACTTTGTATGTAGAACATGCCCTCTTTGCAATATTGACAAAACCAAAATCCACAATGACAACACAAAGAGTATCAAGGTATGAGATTATTCTATCAAGGCCAGAACTGACAGTAGTAAGATGCACTAATGTAAACCCAGCATGATTAATAGTAGAGGAAGCAGTAAATGGAGAATACTCACATGATTGCTCAGAAGATATTGAAAATTACTCAGGAGCAAGGAAAGTGGAGGATAATGTTTTAGAGGGGGTGAGGTTATATACGGCTTGGGGAAGATTGGACATTCATTCCTGTCAAATGTGTTAAATTGCCCCAACACTACTCAGCCCAAGCAGCAGAGCTGGTACATCTCATCTTGGCCCTAGAAGAAGGTAATGACAAAAGAATAACAATTTCCTCGGATAGTGCTTATGTAACATCAACAGTACACTCAGGATTAATAAAATGGGAAAGGAGAGGATTTCGGAGAGCTGATGGTATACCAGTACAACATGCTCTCCTATTGGCCAAATTAATTGAAGTAATTAATTACCCAGAAGAGGTAGCACTCGTGAAGTGTCAGGCTCACACCAATGGTGACGACCCAGTATCAAGGGGCAATGAAGCAATGAATGAAGCAGCTGATGCACATGCTAAACATGCTGCATACTTCGGTGAAATATGGACACACCCAGAAACACAAAAACAAAAGGGAGGGTAAGACAAATGCAGATGACGGATGGGTATACGCACATCCCAGAAACACAGGTCATGGAACTGCAGGTAGCAGCACCAATGGCAGAAAAGGAACAGTGGGTGAAAAGTGGGTGTACCATGCCTCCCACAGATGCACTATGGCGCCAGAACAACACAAGGAAAGTAGTGATACCCCTAGTACTGTTAAAAATAGCTCTGACACAATTGCACCATCCCACGCACACAGGGAAAGAGGTAATTGCAGCACGAATAAAGGAAAACTGGTTCTGTCCTGAGTTAAACTCACATGTCACTAATTTCATCAGTAATTGCCTTACATTCCAGCAATTCACGGCCCATCATACGCTGCAAGTGATCAAAGGTACCATACCCCGGCCTGAATGATCCTTCCTGCACCTCCTCATTGACTACGTTGACATGATCAATGTTGGTCAAGGTTACAGATACATGATTGTTGTGGTGTTCCCATTTTCACGATGGATCGAGGCCGGTCCATGCTCTCATGCTGATGCATTTAGAGCAGCAAAATTACTGGTGAGGGTGGTTTTCCCAAGGTGGGGGTTGTGCAAAGTATTATGGTCGGACAATGGCCCTCATTTCGTTAACAAACTGTTCCAACATGTAACCACTCTCTTAGGGATCAAGCATAAGTTTGCATGTGCGTACCCCCCTCAAGCAAATGGTGTATGTGAACACCTCAACGGCATCCTAAAGGAAGGAATAGCAAAAATGAAGCAAACAACCAAGAAGAGTTGGCTGTACTGCCTCCCCTTGGCTTTGTTTGAACTGAGGAATAGACCAGGATCAGATCACCACCTCACACCCCATGAGGTGGTGACTGGACGCCAAATGCACCACCCACTCATACGACCATCAAGGGCCACAACTTATCGCCAATCAACTAGTAATGTTTTTGGTAATGAAATGCACAAATATGTCTCTTCTTTGGTTACTAGTGCCGCTTTTATCTCTCAACAGCTTAAACAGGCACAGGGAGGGTTGAAGAACAATCAACAAGGAGAAGCCACCAATGAGGAACAAGAAGAGACAACACAGTGGACAGTAAAGGAAGGAGATAGAGTTTTATTAAAGAACTTTTGGTGAACATGGAGCAGTCCACGTTTCACAGGCCCCTATCTGGTTGAAAAAGTAGCCCCCAGGGCGGTGAAGCTCAGCGACAAAGAGGCCTGTGCTCACTTGCACGACATCAAGCCCTGCAAAGCACTGACCCCCCCCTCTCCTCAGCGAAAGGGCCAACGCTTCAGCAACGACACCAGGAATAGCTGCCACCCAAGATCAAAATGCCCCAAAAGACACTAATGATCAATACCTTATAGGCCACCCCATGTTTACAAGGTCCCAACAAAACAAAATCGACTTAGCATTAAGTAAACACTCCCTAGCCACCAGCCATTAAAGGCCATTGACAAAAGTATCTGTAATATACACCACACTATGTAAACGCATGCATGCTCGCTTCTTTTTGTCTTGCACATGCAAGAATTGCATATTGTTATTGTGGTTGCAGTAAAAGCAAAGCATATATCTAAAACAGAAACAGAGTCACTGCCCAGGGGTAAATGCTGCCCGCAGACGACAACACCCCAGAAGCACTATCACATCAGTTTGTATATGTTATAAAAAGACCAAAATACCTAAAAAAAGAAGGATTCGTGTATATTATAACACATTTCGTATAATAATTACTCAATCATTTCCACACCTCCACGAAGCAATACCAGCCCTACGAGATAGGACGGTAAGGAAAGCGTGGGAAGAGCTTTTCATCTGGGCATTGAACGATTACCTAATACGCAGGGCTTAACTAAACAATATTAACAAAATAACGCATACCTTCAGAAATTTTCAGGCGGACACCTATATCATCTACAGTAGCTGCAGGGCAGCAAAGGTAGGAGTGGAAATGCCAGTGGTATTAGCAACTGTAATTAAAATGATAACAACATTTTTCACCACTAGCCTCATTACTGCCGCTGTCTGGCATGCATACTATGCTTTTTATGTGGCAGCAGTTCCCACTACTAATATTTCCCCCGAAATGCCCGCAAGGAGCACTGTGTCAGGTGCTACAACTAGTACGGGGCAAAACATTAAGAGGAACAAACGTAGCATATCCAGTGACGTAAACAGGGTTGACACATATCTCACAGAATCTGCACACGTCTCCAACAACATGTTGTATAAACACATGTCGAAAATTGGTAAGGATACAACAAAGGACAACTGCTATGTGTGTTCATTGCTCTCCTACACCATGAGTGCTTCCAGAACATTTGTTGCCACAGAAGTGCCTGCAACAACTGCTGAATGCTTGCTATAATTAGCATTGTTCCAAACGAGAGGAAGATTCCAAGGGCAAAGGGCGACACTCCGGTGGAAATCAAGATCGACATACCCATACGAGAACAACTTCATTAAAACACTCCCCATGTATGATGATTCCTGGCAACAGACGAAAGGACTCAAGTATATAGCAGAAGGACCACAAAAAAGAGAAACGCAAGAATTAACATTGGATTACCTACCATGTGATTGGTATGCAAACGAGGTTGCCGGTGAACCAGGATGCTGGGAAAGACCATTGATACTGATATATGGGAAGGTGCTCACAAAGGATAGATGGGTGGATGGAGTTGCGGGAGGCAAGATGCTGACATTGGCAAAGTCACCCGTGGTGAAAGTGAAAGAAGAAAATGAAAAGTGCTATAAAGAATGGACGAAGAATGCTCCACTGGTGACGTGGGTAGATAAAGAAGAGGAACCAGTAACAATACTCCCACTGACAGCACCGACACTGTGCTACCAGGATGACGGAGAGATAGACGTTGGAACAAATGAAGGATGCAAGAGAATAGTGAAGATTCCCAAGGGGGGTGCAGGAACAGATGTACTAATGGATCACTACTGAGCTTGTGGAGCAAGAGCATACCACAGACTGCCACCAATGTGGGATGGAGTATGCACTTTGGTACACATCAATGTACCATCACTAGTGGTACCACAGAAGCACGTTAACTTGGAACATTTCCCGAAAATGGATGAGGGAAATAAAAGAAGGATAAGATCACTGAGGATAGTAGGAGGGAAACAAGGGAACAACACAGTACGCCTTTCCAGAGTGGAGAGACAAGGAGAACCACTGACAGGAAACTACCTGTGGGGAAAATCGGAGACTGCCCTGAGTGACATTCCACCAGCACACAGTTTATTCAGCAGAGCAGCAAGGTTCTTCCCCTCCATCATACATCCCGGAGTACAAGCATACGCCAATACCAAATGGTTGCAGATAACCAGGTGGGAGCTAATGCTGACAATCAACTCCACAGTGAACGCATTCAACACAATAACAGAAGAACTAAGAGCAATACGAATGGTGGCCCTACAAAATAGATATGTACTGGACATCCTAACAGCAATGGAAGGAGGTGTTTGCACAAAAATAGGAAGTTCATGTTGCACATTTAACCCTGCCAATGATGAAGATAACGGTACATTATCGCAGTATCGCAGCTTGCCCAGATGCATGCCAAGATGGAAGATGAAGCAAAGGGAGCGACGAAGGATGGCAGCTGGTTCTGCTACATCTGGTCATGGATGCCATCCTGGCTATCAGATGGCCTCAAAGTAATAGCAGGTTGTGTAATTTTAGGAATGGCTGCTATAATGGGGATGAAGGTATGGAAGACAAGATCTAAACACACTGCTGAGGAAATGATAGGTATGCGCATCCTAATGCCAGCTGAAGATGACAAAAATGCAGACATTATCATCAAGGAACGTGAGCGACTGCGTAAACGAATAGTGGAAGCAGACTTGTACCCCCACCAATTAAAGTTAAAAATCCAAGAAACCCGAAGAACTACGTTGGGAAGTGGGTTCACTGCAAAACCGGTGGTGAATGTGTTTATATGTATTGGTCTTTTGAAGACCATGTAGAAAGAAACGGACACTTGGTGGGAATAACGAAGGTATGGCGAGTAAGAGGAGACAAGAGAGTGGATAATTTTCTGGTCGACAAGTTGACCTGAGGGGGGACAGAAGAGGGAAAATGGGATGACCCCTTCCGCCGATTCTCAGCCAGACCATGGCCTAGATCGTCACTGCCTAAGCACCCACCACGAGAGGAATTCGACCTGCTCCCAGATGCCCCAGATGTCAACATCTACCGTGGCCACGCCCCACGTGGCCAGGGAAACTGCCCATCAGTCAAGCCACATGCTGGGACCTCTGGCGAAGCTGACATAGACCATATGGATCAACTTGACTAATGCAGCAGCAATGAAAGTCACCATCATTAGAGATGCCATGACGACGTAGCCGATGGATGGTAACACACGTGCCACCATGCACAACTGGTCAGACCCACACCAATCTTACACGAAGAACATACTCACTACCATGACATAACGGACCATTTACACACACTGATGCATCATTGTTATTATTCACATAGGCTAAGCTTCAGCACCGTTGAAACGCAAGACGCAAGAAGAGCTTGTGTACATGCTTGCAAATGCTTCATCGCTACTATAACCACAACAACATAAGGCACTCATGTATAAGGACCCCTGCCGCTCATCAGGCCAACGTAGGCCTCAGCCCCAGGGTAGGCCGCAAACTCAAAAGCCACAGGCCCAGAGAAGCTCGGACGAAGCTGCAAAGCGCTGATCATGCAGAACAAACCCTGATGAGGACCTCACAGCCAAGGCCACGAAGTTGCAACCTACACGCCACGTGCCCCGAGCCAAGGTTACACCTGCTGCGGCTAACCGCCCCTCAGAGCCGAAACACAAATCAAATGCTCATAATTCTGCTCCAGCCACGGTCTCACCACACGTGACCAAGCCGACCTGATGCGGTGCCAAGTACCAAGGACCAGGGAAAATCTGGGGTCTCACGTTTGGGACATAGACTGCAACAATGAAGTGACAAATTAGTCACTGACGGCGGTGAAAAGAAGCGCTCCTGCAGCTAATGGCAGACCTGTCCATTGTCTTCCGCTGACACATAGTCACACATTGTTTCTAACATCAGGTACACTGCGAGCTGGGAACAATGATGGTCCCAGGCTTGGGGGCTCGCGGATGAACCAATCAGGACACGGGGGGCTAACCACTAACGGCACTAGAAACCTAGCCAATCACTAACCTGTTCCATGTAGCATTTTTGGTGTAACCATTTCTAGGGAGGGCCCAGGCGTACCACCTGACCTCTTCTCCACCAACCAATAACTTACCTATATGTTCGTATACTAACCCTATTACTCAGGGAGCCAACCCAAGGTGGCGTTATGTTTTGGGGGAAGTTTCCCAGCTGATACACGATGAAGCGTCACACATGTTGAAAAGGGGGACCTGCGAGCCCACTCTTGTGAGATGTTTTCCCGGATGACCTAGGATCCCAGAACCTGTCCCTGCTGTTTTTTAGTATACAGCAGTAGCGCCTTGCTCTTGCGTGTGTCTCATACTTATTTGGGACTGCGGGAGGAGTTGGCGCCTCCCTACCCCCGGAGGTCCGCGGACGGCCCTGCCGACCCCCGGGAGATCACCCCGACAATGGCCTTTCAGGTTCAACACAGTAAAAATCATAGTAACACTTCTAAACCAACACAATCCTACTAAAATACATATTTACAAGACCAAGGAGCCTAAAGGGTTAATGCACAGAAGGGGTCCACAACATAGAAAGGGAAGGAAGCAGGTAGTGCAAATAGTCTTTAGGCAATTCTGCAGAAATCACAGTCCTAACTGAAAGGCAGTCCAACCCCTACGATGCGAGGTGCCTATTGCTCAAATGTACTTGCATGGCGCATGCAGTAGCAGATGGGTGAAACAGGGTCTTTTGTAGGGTCTGTAGCAGCAAAAAAACAAGAGGTTTGAGTCAAAGGCTTCCCTGGCCAAAAGCATGACATGTGGTCAACATGGCCTTGCAAACGAGCTAGGTAACTGCTAGCTCGGAAAAGAAAATCACAGTACAAAAACAATAGAGATATTTATTTTAACAGGAAGACGTATTTACAGAGTTTACATGTGCCATAGCACAAAACATATGCATACTAGAGTACATTTGTAGTCTGCATAAAAGTGGGTTAATACATATAGTGATAGACTATTTCATGTATTGTTTGAGATCTCAGTGAATATAGTGTTAAGCCCGATCTCACCGGCTGGATCAGGTGTTATTGGCCCAGGGCCCCACTTGAAGGCCCAAGCAAAGCAACAGCTTTTAAGAAGGGTCCCCGGGCTAATAACAGACATTCTTGCATGCCGGAGAGGGTCTTAAGGCTATTAGCACCCTGAGTTTCCAATACAGAAATTCGGGGACCCTACCCTCTTCAAATTCTATTTGGCTGCCCTTGATGGCGAATTAGGTCAACTGACTACATTTCCACCTAAAAAAGGTCAGTTAAATATAAAGCTTACTTTGTTTGCTAATGATATCATTATGCTAGATAAAACAAAGATTGGCTTCCAGAAAGCTTTAACTGCACTGGAAAGCTGCACAGGGGAAAATGGCTTAAAATAAATCTAACCAAATCTGCAGTCCCTGTGACTAAACCAAAAATATTTTGTCCAAAGAAATACAAGTTGTATTTGGATCTTGATGAGGTCCCAAATGTGGCATATCTGGACTTTTCCATCAATGTGAAACCTACTTACTTTTGTAGCCATCTCCATCTGATTAAAAGACAAATTTTCTCCTGAGGTCATAAATGAAAAAAATCAACTCACAATATTGTGGTTATACTTGGTTGCCACTAATCATGTACTATAAGGGTTACATGCTGCCTTCCTTGTTGTGTGTTTTAAAGTTTGATACTCAGCTGAAAGACTGTACCCTAGGTAAATTGAAAGGCATAACACCTTAATGCTCCCCAGAAATACCCAGATAAATCAGATACACATGAAACTTGGGCAGCAATCTCAGAATGCATTCTTAATTTGGAACAAGTTACAACTGTTCCAAAAATGTTGTTTGAATCCAACAAAGCACTCACTCTATATTGATCCGAACAAGGGTTCTGCCTCTTTATCAAACTTTTCACATAAATGCGAAACACTTCTAACAGACATCAATGCTACACAAAAGCTTCCATATGAAACCCCCCTTTGTGCAAAATATAAATGGCGGCTCCATGGCTGGGGTTGTCAACAGAACTAAACATGTGTGTATAAACATGGGCTGATCAGATGTGGAATAGAAGATGTGGATCACTCCCTTGCTACATATTCCGCTCACCGAACAAGATTGCTCAATATATATATATATATATATATATATATATATATATATATATATATATATATGCGTATCTGCTTCAATTTACTAGGTACGTTGGATCTGTGGGTCCTATAAGTGGAATTATGGAGGAAAATTATGGATGTTGCTTATGCAAGGAGCCTATGACTTCAGAAACTTTGAAATACCTCAGTTTGAACTGCAAAATGACACACAGATTTAGAACTAAAATCTTTGGTAGATATGGGTACAATCCTATTATGGTTGACTGGGAAGCTTTTTGGGCCCGCTTATTGGAAGGGTGCCCTACCTCACTAATACAAGCATGTGTGATATTTTGAAAGGTAATCCATGAATTATTGGGGGAATTCTGTTATGACGGATATAGACAATACTTACTTGCTCAAATTAGTAGCAACCCTGAAACCTAGGATGTAGGTTAGCGTATGTTTCAAAGATAATAATAACAAGTGTGCTTCGTATGATCTGATAATGCACTTGTTGATGAAATTGTTGAAACTATTAATTAATTGTTAGTAACCATTGGTTTTACTCTCCAAGAATTGGTGTGTACCATACTGAATGTGATAAAAAAAGGTTTAACTTCCCTAGAACTACTGTTAGGTGTTCCAAATAAGGTTATGTGTGTACCTTCAATAATTGTGTTGTGTTTATTTTATAATGTGTTTATGTCTTTTACCAGTTCTTACCCCAAGACTTAACTTGGCCTAATTGTAATTAAAATAAACTTTTATTTTTTTTTATAATACTAATGGTTGTCAGTTTTTCTATTGATTCGTGTGTGTGCTATAGATTATTTGTACCTGTCTACAACCCTCTCTCCCTCCTAAGTTAAGTCTGGCTGCTCTGTCTACGCTACCATGACCTCAGGTGGTACAGCATTATACTAAGAGTGGAGTCTTCTACTGTTGAATGGTTTTGATGAAGTTTGGTAGAACTTCAGAAAAAGTGCTCTAACACTGTTGGCATGTGCTGTGATATATTGTGGGCTGAAGTACATTGACTCTTGACATACTGTGAGATCAAAGAAACCATCTAATAGGTTTTGTTTAACCAAGGTGTACTTAAGCTTAACACAAGAACCGACACCATGGGCTTTAAGCCTAAGGTCTTCCTTGATGCACCAAAGTAAAAATGTGTTCACATTTTGTAAAGAGTATGGCCTCTGCTGCAAAGGAAGTAAGCTAGAAATAATATAGTAGTTGTGGGACAATCACCAAGACTCCACAGAACCTATGTCCCCTTTCAACTGCATTGATGAAAATGAGGATGATGAGGGTTCAGACAGCTGTCCAAACTCTGAGGAGGAGGAATATGAGGTTTCTGATTTTCTTTTGAGGAGGATGTTAGTTCACCCCCCTCTCCTTCTCCTGCCTCTACCTTACCTTATACCATGACTTCTGAAATGTCTCTGGAACTTTATAAAAGACAACTCCTCTGGAAACACAGCTTGAAGATCTGGGAAAGTAAAAGAGAGTATAACCAATCTGTAGAAAACAGGTTTCTGGACCCTTCTTCTATTTAAGGGTCTTCTACGTATGCAGCTTCCAGGATTCCAGCATTGGTGAGACAGTATGACATGGAATGTGACTTTGTTGTATGCTGAAAACATTTGACCTCACTTGTAAAATGTTTGGTCTGTGTTAGAGTGATATAATACCCTGAGTTCTGTTTAGGCTTCCCACAAATGACTACCAATTTATCTTGGATTTGCATGAAGTGGAAAGAAGTAACTGGGATAGGGTAAAAGAAGTTTGCATTAATGGATGTAAGAAGAAAGCTTCTCAATATATAAACCCCTTAAGGGACTCTTAGAAAAGGTAGGTCTAAATGTGCTATGTCCTAATCCCTTAATTAATCTGTTAAAACTGAGTGTAGCAGAAAAGATGTGGTCTTAGACTCAGCTAGCCACCTTGTAAAAATGTTGACGCTCCTAAACTTGAAGACAGAGAGGTTGTTTTAGGGGACCCCTTCTCAGAGATAGAAGGCATTAACTGCCACTCTGAAGGGCACTTGGGTGTAGCAACCATAACTTCAATAAGGGACCATGCCCCTAGGCCCACGAAGTTAGAGGTCACTCCTGTGACCCCTACTTTAGCTGCTGCTAAGGTGACTGAGCCTCTTGAAAATACGCATACTGTGGAAGTGGTTCAGAAGGTAGCCAAACACTTAAATGTTTCTGTCCCATCCCTAATATGGTGTAATGCCATTAAACAGGTCACAGGTGTGACCCCACCTTCAGTTAACACTGAAGTGAAAAACACCTCTTGAAAACCGACCTAGAGTGGAAGTGGTTCACCTAGTGGACAGGAACTTAAGTGTTCCTGTTCAACATATTACACAGTGTATAAAATGTGTTAACACCACTGATGTGACTCTGCCTGCAGCTGAACCTGACACAGCAAGTCCCTTTGAGCCCTCACAGACAGTGGAGGGAGTCCTTGAATCTCAAAACTTGGAGTCTCAACCATCTGCTGTGGAGGCCATTTCTAGGGCTGACAAGAATGTTGGTGTTCCTGTCACACACCCTGTGGGGTGTATGTCCTTTAGACTAAAGGCCCCTTCATTTAAACCTGAAGTGGCTGGAACCCTTGAAAACCCGCTTAAAGTGGAAGAGGTTCCTAAAACTCTAAAATTGGGTAAACCTGAAAACCCACCTACAGTGGAGGTGATCCAGATTTATGTAAATAACTCATGTGTTTTCTAACAAACCTAAGAGGTCAAGGAGTGTATTTCACCCAAAGATAGGAATTACATTTTCTCCTTTAGTTCAGAGTACCGAGAAGGACATTTCCATGCCTAAAAAACTGAAATATAAAAGCGTAATACAAAAATCTAAGAATAGCTTTCTTATGAGGCCTTCTAATAAAAAGCCTGTGACTCCAATTACTCCTACAGGAGAGATGGATAGGTGTTCTGACAAGGCTAGGGTCTCTGTCTCAAGAGATAACTCTAAATCGGTGCAATCCTCTCCCGAGGACCTCACTGTAAGGCTTTATGTTAGAAGGGCAACCTTTAACAAAGGCAAACAAAATCTAGAATATTAGGGAAATGAGAGCCTAAACAACTATGCTCTACCATTTCAAGTCCACTTATAAAGTCTTTGACCCAAACTGCTTCTGTGGAGAGGTGGATAGACAAGTTGTAAATCTATCTAGGCCTTTGAGTACTGGCAATTCTCAAAACCGATGGGAATCCACGAAACCTAACTCTGAGGCTAAATACCTTGAGACTGTTGGATCTTCCGCTGAAGACTCCAGTGTAAATCCTAGTGTTAGGAGGGAAAACTCTAACCAAGGTAAAGCTAGATCTAAGAGGAAGTGGAGGCATGTACCATGCTCTGCCACTTGAACTCCAAACAAGATACCGGAGACCCAACCTGCTCCAGAGGGAAAGGTGGTGAGGAATCCTGTGGACCTCTTTAGGTCTAAGGGAATTCTTTATACAAACCCCTTTAAAAAGTCTATTTTAAGTTCAGAAGTTGTCCCAACCTCTGAAGGTCTGTTAAATCAGATCTCCTATAAATTGATAAGAGAAATATAGCCAACAAAACTTGTAGGTCATATAATTTGCAAATGATAACTATTATTAAAAAGAATCAAAGCAAGAGTTACAAAAATATTGCTGGTGGACTCAGCAACCTGTTTAACCAACTTAAAACATGAGATCCATCCTGGTGAGGATTAGATCCTCCTGTTCCTTAGTCTGGGAGGGACGAATGTGAGGTAAGATTGTCATAGTAATTATACATCTTCCTGACCCGTGCCAACCCCAGTATTCTTTGCTTTGCTGGTGGATTATGTTTCCTTATACCTCAGTGAGTGGGATCCTTTTTCCACACTCACAGACTCTTATACTCTTTTTATGGCTATCATTTTTGAGACTCTACGTAGTGTCTTTTTTAATTCTATCCTCTTCGACAAGTTTTAGCACATACTGCATATTGTTGTTGGTTTGCCCTTTGGGCTCCCCTTTTAATGGTCTCTGGCTAACCTTGAGAGAACTACAGTACCCAAGGGTAGAAAGGATCTTTGGATCCCTTTTACATTGTATTTGGTGAAAGCAGCACTCCCTACATTATGTGGACTGCTGGGGAGATACAATGTATTCGCTTTCACACTATAACTGTAACAATTCTGTTACAGGGACAAGCGTACCTTTAATGGCTGGTGGCAGTGATACGTTTTACTAATTTGGTGCACCTTTACCGCGGGCTGTGTTCACAGCTGCAGTAAAGGCAGCCAAGGGTGCTCATTTTACCAAAAGGCCCCTGTCTTCGTGTTTTGACATTTTAGTGTTCCTTGTCCTTCCTTCTTCCTTTCCCTGAGATCCAGGGTGGGAAATTCCTTTCTGTGATCTTTATCTTTGTTGGGAGTCCCTTGGACTTTGTGCCAAGGATCCAGTCTATCTGTGAAGGCAGGAAGCAAGTGAGGTGTCCAACACTCCACAGCCCTTGTGCTTCCTCCTTCCCTGAGTGGGGACAAATCCCAGTGGGAGGCTGGTTGTCCTGAGATTGCCCTTTGATGTAAAATGCAGGGAACGAATGTAGAGGTTGTGCTGTAGTTCTTGTTAAATACACCGAACCTGGAAGCTGAAGACAAATCGACCACTGGAACCAAAACTGAAAAGGATGATGAAGGAAAAGCGGCTGAGATAATTTACTGCGACCAGAGAGCCTGCTGTTTGACCGGACCTTGCTGTAGCCCTAATTGACCGGGAGACTCTGAACATGATTGCCTCAACCCAGTCCCTGGTGAGTCCCACTAGACTCAAGAAGACCTGCATTCTGAGCCATCTCATGCTGTGCTGCAACCTTACTAGGCTGAGATACCCCAATACCTTGGTACTTCGAGCCAATGTGCGGTGCACAGTCTTCCTAATTTCGAATCTCGTTGAAACTTTGTGGACATCCTGCTGAATTTCCAGGGACACGAATCAAGTCAGAAAATTCCATCAGATGGCTATACCTTTGTAACGTGGAGAATTTGACCCTGCAATATTCTGTCTTCTTCTGTGCCCCTGAAAAGATGCCAAATCCACAGAGCCACATCCAGCCACAAGGAAAACTTTGCTAGAGCCTTCCCCATAGATCGCTGCTGCAATGTTTGTTTCTTTGTTTATTCATTTGCATTGTGCGCTGGACCCAAAGGTATCAGGGCACAGAGGTTACAAGAGGATTCAAGGCTTGGTTACAGGGATAATACACACAGATATTAAAGGAAATGCAGTTGTACAGTAATATCATGACATAAGGAATACAGTTACATGGTTGCACAAAAGACAAGGACAGGCAGAGATGCAATTGTGCAGTGATATCATGACATAGATACAGTTATATGGTTACAAAGACATAGACAAGCAGTTGGCTGTCTGTGATATAAAACATGTGGCAGAGATTACTGTTCATGGGCTTTCCAAGGTCCTGTTTTCAGTCACCACGACAAGGAATCCACCGACCGGGTTTTTTGGCTGCAGATCCTGAAGTCCTCCTGCTGCAAAATCTTCTTCTGTGTTGAGGTACTCTGCTGGCTTGGGTATTTAATTACCTTACATCTCTTGTGATTCCTGTGTAGTTTTTTTTTTTTTTTTAATGTGAATGGAAGGCCTCTCGTCCAGTTCACCCAGGCTTGCTGCTGGAATCCTCCTAGGATGTCTTCTCTAAAGCCCCTGAACCCTCAACTAACTCTGAAGTAGAATACTCACCTGTTTGAACAGTCTCCTTTGGAACTTCACTTTTGCTACCTAAGAACCTATCCTGAAACTGCCTGTTGGACAATAGACCCTAATGAGCCCCCTTCTTCCATTGAGAAAAACACATGCTCGAAGAATAAGGGAGTGACTTTTAAGGGAGTGGACTTTCTGCCTAGAAAAGAGAATACGTCTTTAAAAGTGACTTACTTGTAAAAGAAGTTGGTTGGTAACTGTAACTCTGAGAGTGAACAGTTACAAAAGTTCTTACTTACCTTGAATGTGTTTTGCACTATTCTGAAATGTATATATAAGGTTAACTTACTCACCTGTGAATTGATTGTGCCTCTTTGCCAAAAGTAATGCTGTTGGCTTCACTTAATTATTTCTTTCAGAAAATGAGTATGTACGTTTCCCAACTGGGTCTTGCTTCCCCTGACTTGCTCTTAGCCTGTCCAGAATAAGACTGCTTTAGGTTTTACCGTCATTGATAAAGTGTAACACTCGGTTTTGCTTTCCCTGGTCTGGGTTAGACAGACACAAAAACAGTCTAAGGTTTATACCTGCCTCGAGTTGCTGATAGCTCCTTGAAAAAGTAAATGTTTTTTTTTTTTTTAAATATTGTGGGACTTAGTTTATATATCAAAATGTACACACATGGACAACAGACAATGCAAGCACATACTGTAGCCAGAAATGTAACATATCCTAAGAAGAAAAAAGAAGCAAAGTTAAAACAAAGAAATTTCAGACAGCAGTAAAAGCACTTTCATTAAATTAATGACACTAATTAGCCTATCATTTGGGTTATTTAATAAAGTCATCCACAAATCTTTTCAAGATAAAAGTGGGTGAGTAATAAAATATAATTTAAACATCTCTTCACGTTGGACAGTTAAAACTGTACAGTCAACAATAAGGTGCTTCAAAGCTTCACCACTTCGTTTGCAGCAGCAGAACAGGTCATCAGCCAAGGGCAACCCTGCCTGACCAACCTAAACATCCTTAGTGGGGAAAAGATTCAATTTCAAGCATAGCCAGACATTTCTAAGAAATTGTGAAACAGGCTTAGTTAGGTAATTCTGTGAAACATTAAAATATTTAATGTCCATGACAACATGTTCAAACACTTGTATAAGCAAACACTGTCCCTATTTCTAATCCAGTCTTCCTCAAATAAAAGCTTTTTGACGTTACCAGAATTACGGTCAAGATATTCCGCAGACATAGGGCCTCATTACACGGAAGGCAGTAAGGGTTAACGGTCACCGGTAATGGTACCGGTGACCGTTAACCCTTACCGCCTTACTACAAGGTCCCTTTGCGGGTTGGTACTTTAATGACTGCTTTTTAGCAGGCGTTAAAATTCAACCCGCAAAGGGACCAGGGTGCTAATTATGGTACCGCAATTTGCGGTAACGTAATTAGCACCTTCCCCATTCCCATTATGCCCTATGGGGCAAAAATGGGAATGGGGAAGGGCAATGGGGAAAGGGGGAATTACCGCCCCGCCAACCTTGGAATAGGTGGGTAATTCCCCTTTCCTCCAAGGCTGTGCAGGTATTTTACCGGCATGGACCAAGGTGCTAATAGCACCTTGGTCCAGCGCCTACCGTGTAATGAGGCCCATAGTTTTGTCTGCCAGCACAGTAAATACTGCTTCACCCAGGATCTAAGAACCCCACAGTTATCTTTCTTTAGCAATACATTGAGTTCATTAAAGAGGATAAATGCTGGTGGAAACAGTATAGAGCAGAGAAGAAGTATTCCTCTCCAATCAACCCTTGATTTAAGTGAGGTAATGCCCACAATATGTTTTTACCGGGGAAAGGGAGTACCACGTGGGAGACTCAAAAATCGTTTCAACACAAAGGCCTCCTCTTTGTCCCAGTCCAGGTAGGGCTCCCTAACCTCTGCCCCATAGATTCGATTTGGGACAATCACTTGATTATACAGCTTAAGAGCCGATATCATAGAAAAGCCACCACATTTTCTATCAAGTGCCCGCAATTGGGCTGCCGCTGCAATGGCTCCTAGTCTCAGTTCGTTGGATGCAGGGGATATAGACCACTTAGAACAAATGGTCACACCAAGATGTTTAAACTCAGTCACCACCTTTAACCTTTTTCCATCGATACTCCATCCAAAGTCAGATCTCCCCGATAAGAACTTTCTACAGTTGATAATCAAAACCTTGGATTTTGTGACACTAATGTCCAGGCCAGGTTCCCTGAAGAAACTCTGAGCCCATAACAGAGACTTCTGTAATCCAACTGCTGTATAATCAAGGAGAACAAGATTGTCTGCGTAAAGCAGACATTGTATACTAGCCGTTCCCAACCTCAGGGGATTCACTCCTGGCACCTCCTGTGCAGCCCTGATTCCCAAAATATACAGATTAAAAAGGAACAATGCAAGAACACAAACCTGTCGTAGACCTTGGTTTGCAACTATTCACTTTGAGTACCAACCCCTCCTGTCTAGCCTAACCATCATCTTTAAATCATTATGAAGACATTCCAAGGGTAGAACCAAAGGCTCAGGGCACCCCCACTCCCTAACCATCCCCCATAGCTTATTGCAGTCAACACAATCAAAAGCTTTAGAAATGTCAAGAAAAAAATAAATTGATTGAGTGTTTAGTTTGAAACAGCTTTTGTTTTTTCAAAAGCTGCAGAACCAAACAGTTAAGTGTTATACTTGTATGTTTACAAAAAACTGATTGATTACAGTCCCGTTTGTTGGAGGTGATTGTCCATCTTTCCAGGGTGTGCAATAGAAAGCCGGAGAAGATCTTCTATGAGGCATCCAAAAGCGAGCTAGGGTGATATTTCCCCAGAAACACCCTATCTCCATTTTTGTATATCACAGCAACAATAGCCTCTCTCTAGGTATCTGGACACCTGGACTGCCCAACCACGTTATAGTACAACTGTAGTAAGACCTCATCCCACAAAAGAGGCTCTTATTTGAATGTCAAGTTGGATAAACAATCGGAACCGGGAGCATTTGAGGTTTTAGCCCTCTTAATTGAGGTTTCAATGCTAACCAGGTCAATTTCCAATATGTGACAGGTTTCTAAACTCAAGGAAAACCCTTGTTTAACAGTTAAAAGTTCCTTTTGGCAGCCTACCAAAGCATAAAAATGTGTAAAAAAGATTCTCCCATTCTTGGCCCGAAATTGATTGCTGTTGAAGCGAAAGTTGCACACCCTCTCCTTGAATGAGTCTCCAAGGGTTAGCCATACATCAAGAGGAAAAATCAATAAGCATATTCCCTGAATCAAGTTATAACAGCGAGGCATGATGACCTTTTACCCAATTCCTATATGAACTCTTGAGCCTTGCTATAGTTCATGCCACACTTGGGCTAGTTTTAAGCTTTTTCCTGATGTCCCTTCTAAGCTTCCTCTTCTTATCATGGACTACCGCGTTGTACCTATGTTTAGATGCCAACGGATGAGAGTCCACTGTAAGCTGCAGAGCAGGGATCCGCACAGAAAGTGTGGTTGGGCAATGGGCTGAGAATAAACGTGGGCACATGTCTACAAAGAGTCTCCCCACAAGATCCTGGTCAATGCTGGCCTCAAACTGGTGATCGTATTTCGGTTTCCATATGACTGCGTGATTCTGAGTGTTAATTTTCAGAGCATCCCAGAGCAGATCGGGCCCATCAGTAAAGCTGATGCCACCATAGCTACTTCAAACACGCAAGTGATCACTTGCAATATCAGCCATCACACTAAAGTACTCAATGAAAAAAAATAAAAACGTGAGGACACAAACACAAAATCCAAAGTGGATTTATACACACCATTCGACCAGGTATAGCTTGGAGGGACATCATCACGGAAATAACCATTCAAGGGGACCAAGTCCAGGGCATCTAAACAGGCATGCAGCATACCTCTGGGTCTGGCGGATTGAGAGAAGCACCTAGAGGACCCCACGAGATACCACTTGGAGTATAAACACTCAGAGTTAAAATCGGCCAGAATTATAAAACACACATTATGTAGGAGAACGTGACGACCATAGATATTGATAATGGCTGCTAAACATTCGGTTAAAATAGTTGTTACTGGATTAAAATAAACATTTAAAACAATTGTTAAGACAGATTTCTGAACTCTGTCCTGGAGGTGCAGAGGTTCAGAAGGCCAGCCTAGTTTCTTGGAACAGGGTAACCTCTGGACAAGCCAGACCAATCAAGGTAGCGATCGCGGCGGTTAAGACTAGGGGCCTCATTACACGGTAGGCGGTATTAGCACATGGACCAAGGTGCTATTAGCACCTTGGTCCATGCCGGTAACATACCGGCACCGCCTTGGTGGAAAGGGGAATTACTGCCCCATTCCAAGGTTGGCGGGGCAGTAATTCCCCCTTCCACCACTGCCCTTGCCCATTCCCATTTTTGCCCCATAGGGCATAAGGGAATGGGAAAGGTGCTAATTACGGCACCACAATTTTGCGGTGCCGTAATTAGCACCAAGGTCCCTTAGCGGGTTGGTTTTTAACGCCTGCAAAAAGCAGGCGTTAAAGCACCAACCCGCTAAGGGACCTCATAGTAAGGCGGTAATGGTTAACGGTCACCGTTACCATTAACGGTGACCGTTAACCATTACCGCCATCCGTGTAATGAGGCCATAGGTCTCAAGAGGGGTGAGGGTGACTGAAAGCCCGTAATGAGCACACAAAGCAAGGACAGTTACAAATTACTCCATGCAGGTGTTATATTAAATATATATACACTTTTATTACAAGGCCTTTGTAACATTGACCGTAGCGAGAAATCACAATAAAACTCAAGGAAAACCAACAAATACCAAACCAATACAATATATATACAAATACAAACAAGTCTAGATGCACGAAATGTGTAGACCACCTAGATGGGGAGGAAAACAGGCAGTGCGAATAATAATTAGACCCAGTCCACCTTCAGAGGCACCTAACTAAAAGGAAGTCCAAGCCCTACGAAGAGTGGAGCCCTGTGCTCAAAAGCACCTGCACACGCTGGTGCCAATGGGCAAAAAGGGGAGTCTCTTCAAGGGAATCAGGCAGTTTAGTTTGGTGAACAAATGAAGATGAACAGAGCTCCGCAACTCAAGCGCAGCCTCCACTGTGGGCAGAAGCAGAGCGCAAGTACGGAAAGGCGTGCTGTTAGACACAGTGGGGAAAAGCTTATGGGCTCCTGCAGGAGGGCAACCAGTTCCTAGCTATGCTACACACTGGTCCCCGATGCAAGCAGACCCAGGCTTCTCCGCGTCAGTTTCAGTGCTGGCAGGTTCAGATAGGAGCAGGGGACGTCTCGTCGTCGTGTAGATTCCGCAGCAGAAGAAGTTGAGTTGAGGACGTCCCAAACGCAGTGAACCCGCACAGTTTGTTACTACAGCAGGGCAACGGAGTGGCCGTGTGTATTTCAGCGAAATGTACACTCCTCACTTCAGACCTGGGAATGCCAAGTGTACAAATCGTGTGAGAGTGACAAGGACTCGTAATACAACACAACCTGACAGCGGTTACAGAGCAAGACTCCTGGCTAGGCTGGTCATTCTGCTGGATGGCCCAGAGACACTTCCAAAGGCTTACGTGCAGGAGATGGTGAAGATGCCGAGAATAGTTGTTCCCACTATTCCAAGGGTCGAAGTACCAGTACAGGCCTTCTCGTTCGATCCGAGGTTGAAAGGGTTTCACATAGCGACAGCAGTGCAGAGGAGCAGTCCTTCAGCGGGTCACCAGCGATTCCTCGGTTCAGCCTCGTGGTTGCAGGATACTTGGCTCCTGTATTCCTTTGTTCATGAGAACTCAGGAGATCAACATGGTAGTGGCGTTTCCAGCCCCCTCTTATCCACAGTTCCCTTTGCGCCAAAACGGAGAGGACCCAATGGGAGATCCGCTCATAAAACACTCACACCATCTGTGGACCTCATCACAGACCACGGGGGTCCCAGGCATTCACACCACCCTAGACTCTCTGGCGCCCAGGATGTGTATTGGGACGAGACATCCCAGCCCCCATCCTGGAGGCACACACAAGGCCTGTAGAAGCCCGCGAAAGCATCTGCGCTTCGTGGGAAAGTACATGCCCAAACAAGGAAGGCCCCGGGTCGGCTCAACCTGGGGGAGCTGAAGGGGGCAAGACGGTCAGCGGACAGGACAAAGAGCCTCATAGTATGGCCATTTTGGGAGCCAGGCCACCATTTTGGGCTAAGCGCGAGAAACGCGCTTAAAAAGCCAAAAGGAGCTCAAAAACACCAGAAACGATTGCTGCCACCAATCCCGTCCATGGTTCACTTGCACCGTTCATTTACAATCCAAAGAGAGTGTCTAGGGCCTGTAGAAGACTAGAGACCCAAGAGAGCAGTAACTTAGCTTACAGTGCCCTCTTGTGCCATGTTGCGCGAAAGCTGCAACATGATAAAAAAACTATAGAAACTACGGTACTGAGTGTCTTAAGGGCATGTCAGTTTCCCCGTAAGAATGGAGCGAAAGCCCAGAGGAGTGCGGCAGAAGGCTGCACTTCTCTGGCAAAGTCTAGATCATGGTGAAAACAACAGCAAAAAGTTTAGGGGTTGCCACATGGAAGGAAAATTACCCACAATTAAGAAATCTTTCCTAACAACAATCAACACTACAGCTTGCATATTCGAATCAAACCATGTGATTTTACATCCCAACAAATCAGTACGTCCAGTGCAAATATTCTGGATGTTTGAGCCAGGAAGAATATGCCAGGCACAAATCAAACCACCATAGGCCCGACCCTTAGTACCCTTCATCGCGCGCTCGAAAATAACAGTAAATCCCTGAACTAAAGGATTATCCAATATAAGAGATTTTTTTAACACAAACTAAATCCACCTCCGACCAAAGTTTATTGTTAAGGCAGAGATGGTTAAACCCCCGTGAATTGCAGGATATAAACCTATCAGGTCAAATTCAACAAGGGACCCCGCTGGATTATAATGATGCAAGGAGTTAATAATATGGGACCAATCATAAGTCACGTGACGATTAAGTGACATCGGCAAAATATTATTGGTTAAATTCAAAGAAGCCAATTGCATGTTAATCTTCAAAGGTTCACGAGGATTGATCTCAAACCCACAATCACCCCCTTAGTGGGTGCAGCTGGGGTTTCCTGGGCCAGTCATTTGACAGCAAGTAACCCATGGTGGATAAGCATTCAGTATCCACCATGAATGAGTTAAAGACAAGTTTTGAGTAGAAACCTATTTTCACTGTGTCAACACGGTGAAAGTCCAAGAAGAACATTCTAGCAATGTCTTTAGAGAGATAAGTAATTGGAGGCTAGCTATTTGCCCAAAGAGAACCAGAATATATTGATGGTTCAGGGAATATAGATGATTTACCTTAAAGTTCCGCCTCAGGCACAGATAGCTCAACTAATCCCCCACAGGTTGGCCCCTCCCACTAGACAGAAGCTCTGACCTGTCCTCACAGACCTTGTTTCTCTCTGGTAATCGGAAGCTAGAGCCCCCAGGGGATCCCTAGTGTTAGAATTTATATAATATTGTTTCGTCCTCATTGTATATGTTGGCCTATGCCCAGTCGCTTTGCAAGGAAACCCGTATTACAAGGTTGTGACCCCAAGTGAATCGAGCCTCCATTTTAGGTTAGAACCGCCATTTTAGTTTATTGTACAAAGTCACCCTGTAGTCTAAAATGGCCGTCTTGCGTGCTCTTGTTCTTGCCTTAACCTCTTCAACCTCTGTAGGAGGGTTAATGTCCAACCTGCCTTCAGGCTACATGTTAGGGTCATGTAGACCTTGTTCTTTGTCAACCTCGGGAAAAGGGGATTACTTGAATTAGCAATGTTAACCTACAAGTATACAAGAATAATAATGCAATCCAAATACGACATGCGAAACATTTGTTTGATTTGTATTAAAGTAATATGTAAAGAGTGTAACGTTAAATTAGAGAATAATAATGTCTGTTAGCAAGTGTATTTAAAAGTAATTCGCATGCACGAAATATGTAAATTAAGAAATGAACCTGGCGGGACCCTAGCCCAGTATGTTATTAACTTGTAAAGAGGCTGGACATCATTATAACAAACTGTATAAATACGCTGATGTACAGCTAGGAAACCCTGCTCACTGCTCACATTGAACTCTGCTGGTGGTCTCTGTGATGTATTGACAGCCAAATAGCTATTTGTGTACTTTGTTGACTACTGTTCAATTTTGTAATAAAGATTCTGGGAATATTTACAAGCCCATGTCGGTGTATTTTCCTTTGCTCGGTGTAACAGCCGTAATATTGTATTTGTCTCGTTGAAATTTGGCTCGGCTATCGGACCGGGATTGGACGGTGCCAACAGAAACGGCCACTCTAGATGAGAAGCGAATTCTTCGACAAAACTGCACGATCCGATCCCTGAACGGTGAGCTGTACCCCAAGACGACGTCTTGACAAGGGTCCATGTATCTAGGTGGGTAAATTTGCCTAAAATCACCAGACACGTGGGTCCTTAGCATTGTCCTTAGTAACCCGATCGGGCCTCCGAGTCCTTTGGTCAGGTGAATCGTGTCCCGATTCTTAATCTAACCCTGACAATTTGAATTTGGAGCATTGTACTCGCGAGCACAATTATTTAACCAGGTAACACCAGAACTTTGATATGCCTGGGAAATTGTCTGCCTGCTTAAGGCATTATTCCGCAGCGACAGACAATCTCTGGAAGATAGCCGTCCCGCACCACTTTCTTACAGTACATAGTACATGCCGGCGAGGGGTCACCGGCATGTACTATGTACTGTAAGAAAGGCTTTGGTAGTATAGCATTTAATGATATTTGGCACAGACAGACCAGACATAATCCTAATCTTTGTTGGCCAACCAATGGTAGTTTTGAAATCCCTCGTATAGAATATTTAGAGTCTGTATTAGTAAAGAAAAAGGCTAGACCTGCAGCATTTGACACGCTACATAGTTGGAAAACAGAAGCTTTGCAGCAACAGAAGAGTAGAGAGAAACATATTTGTAGGCATATTACAAGTGTTGAAAAGGCAAGGTTATATGACCAAAATAAACAATTGGAGTCAGGAACAGTTAGGAACACGGACAGGGCGTTTCAATTAGGCATTCAGAAAATCTACCCTTCAAAAGATTTTCAAACATCAGATGAATTGATTAATAAACTTTTGCATGAACGAAGGCCCGATGCCTCCGCGCCACCTCCGTACGTCCCTCCTCCTGGCGCTTTGCCCCTTCCCGTTGTTGTTCCCCCTCCTACAGTTCCTCCGGTCCTCCCTGCTGTTCTTCCTGTTGTTCTTCCAGCCGTCACTCCTTAGCCTGCCCCCTTGCCTCCACCTGTTGATATTCAGAATGTGCCTACTCTTCTTCTTCCAAGTGATTCTGCATCGCTTGTAGTAGACCAGGGAGCGAGACCAAGGGTTGTGACTCGTAATACTTGTCCCCAGACAAAAAGAGTGAATTGATTGCCTGGGCTAAACATTGTATGGAGAAGGGTGAACAAGCCGATGTTTTTATCGAAGGATTAGGGACTCATTTGAGTATAATGTGGAATAGATTGAACGATGAAGATTTCCCACAGGGGTTATGGGATTTGAACACCTTAGCGTTGTCCAGAGATACTGCGGAGAAGGTACATGAGCATGTTGAGAGGATTTTTGAGTACAGGAAGGAGTTGGAAGGGTTACAGAGGGCCTCATTACGACCCAGGCGGTAAGTTACCGCCTGGGCCGTGACTTTACCACCATGGCGTAAACTACGTTTACGCCATGGTGGTTGGCGGACTTACCGCCCCATTCCGAGGTCGGCGGGGCGGTAAGTCCCCAATCCCCATTTACCCTTCCCCATTCCCATTTTTGCCCCATAGGGCATAATGGGAGTGGGGAAGGCGTTAATTACGCCACCGTAAATTACGGTGGCGTAATTAACTCCATGGTCCCTTAGCGCCATGGATTTTAACACCTGCTAAAAGCAGGTGTTAAAAGCGCCATGGCGCTAAGGGACCTCGTAGTTGGCGGTAAGGGGTCGGCGCAGCTAACGCTGGCGTTAACCCCTTACCGCCAGGGTCGTAATGAGGCCCAGAATGAGGAAGCAGATGGTGGTAGTTTAGGTATTATGTACTTACAGAAACGGTTTTCTCCTCGCCGTGAATTAAAAGGTGAGGAAGCACGAATTTGTATAAAGGATGCGATAAAATGGATTTCGGATATGTCGATAACTCCGGATGAAGTATATGACACATATAGTCAGTGGCCCTCATTACAACTGAGGTGCTAAGTGCACCAACTTTACCACCATGGTGTAAACTACGTTTACACCATGGTGGATGGCGGATTTACCGCCCCATTACAAGGTGAGTGGGGCGGTAAATCCCCATTTCCCATTTTCCCTTCCCCATTCCCATTTTTGCCCCATAGGGCATAATGGGAGTGGGGAAGGCGCCGTAATTAGCACCAAGGTGCCTTAGCACCGTGGAACTTAACGCCTGCAAAAAGCAGGCGTTAAGGTGGGAATCAGGCGTTAAGGGTTAACAGTGGCGTTAACCCTTAACGCCAGAGTTGTAATGAGGGCCAGTATATGTTAGAAATGCAGAAGAAAGTGATACAGGTGATGGTAGAGTACCTGCAGGATGAGTGTGTAAAAAGAAAGATTTGTTGTCCCGCAGAATTGTTGAGTGTTTATAAGAGAGCTTTTTCGATTGATACTTCTTCGACTGCCCTAGAGCTTGATTTGGCTCTGTTGCTTAGTAAGCGTTCGGAGCTGCCTACTTCTCAGCTGCCTATGAGAGAGGTCCCTCCGACATTTGTCCTGAAAGTTGAGATTGGGCTGATGCTGGACGAGGAATAATCGCTGGAGAAATTCCTGCACATTACGTATCACAGTTTGTTCACGTCCCGTTTTCAAGACAGGAAGTGAACACCATAAAACAATACATTCCCGATATAAGAAAGAATCCAACCAGATTCTATAAAGAAATAGAGTCGGTCTAACAGTCGTCGGTATTCACCTTAAGTGAAATTGACCTATTATTTCCCGTACTTCTACCAGTCGATTTGTGGAAACAGATCAGGACTATAGATGACATACCTGGGTTGGGAGATACATGGGATAACATGGTTAGGCTAGATAGAGAAAGACCAGCTGGCGAACGACCGCCTCAAGTGATATTAACCTTGCCTGATAGAATTATTGTAAAATTGAAAACTATGGCTCCTGAAAAAAGAATAATTTGGGACAAGCTTACGGCCTGTGTCCAAGGAAAGTCTGAGGGTGCTACCGATTTCTTCAATCGGTTCGACTAGGTATTCTCAGATTTCAGTGGACAAGACTTCCACAGAGTCAGGGAAAAGGCTGTTTGTCGACAAATTTCTACGTGGATTGCTGCCTGACATCCAGTTATAGAGTATGTCTTCTGAAAGCGCTTGGCAGGTGAAGTCTCAATCAGAAGTACTGCATATGGCTCAGTACTATGAAAATCGTGTAAATACTGAAAAGGAAAAACTTGAGAAAAAAAAGGGTGACCTGAAAACAAAAGTTTTATTACAACAGATTGTTAGAAGCCCTAGAGGGTGTAATCAATTTAGAGGTCAGTACCTTCCACAGGGAAGTGCGCCCTTGGCTCCGGTAACCATTTACCAGTGTGCCTATTGCCGGCATGAACGCCACTGGCGCGCACAATGTCCGTCCTTGCAGCAAAGGTCATTTGGGGGCATGGGTAGATGATCCAGAGGTCGCCCAGGTGCAGGGGGCCCTGGCAGAGGTCAGTTTGTATCAGAATCACAGCAACCTCCTTCACAAGATAAGCAAGTTTTGAATGTGGATAATAGAAACATTTTTGATCACCCTTCTGCCGCGTACCTCTCTGAAGAGCTTCCTTTTGATAATATTCTGTTTCGTTAGGATTGCCCGAAGCAGGATTTGGAACCTACGCCTATTCCCGTCCATCAGAAAGGCCCCTACGTTGAGATGGCGGTGGGAAATAGGAAGCATCTATTTTTAGTAGATACAGGAGCACAGAAATGCTCCATTGACTATTCACGGATTCCAAATATTCCCCTGTCAGGGCAGTCCTACGTTTCCGTAGGGTTTTCAGGCACACCTGTAGTTTGTCCGGTCTCTTTGCCGGTACCGATAACACTGGGTACCTTCATGGAACAGTGTCCATTTCTACTTACCACAAACTGTGGGGAGAACTTACTGGGGCTAAATTTGTTGAAGGCATTGCATGCAGGAATACATTGTTTTCCGGACGGAGTTCGGTTAACAATTTCACCTCAGCAATCACTCGCCTCTCAGTTTTTGACTTGACCTTTACCGCCAGAATTTAGTAATGTTCCAGAATGCTTATGGGCAATTGACGATAATGATGTGAGCATTCTTCAAATTGAACCTGTTAAAATTATTTTGAAACATGGAGTAAAATTGCCTCACATAACGCAATATAAGATCTCAGTGGAAGGCGAACAGGCTTTGAAATGTATAGTTTCTGATTTTGTACATCGTGGAGTAATTGAGGAAATTACGGGTAGCCTATGTAACAGCCCCATTTTGCCAGTATACAAAAAAGGTGATAATGCGATTCCCTTTCGTTTTATAATTGATTTACGTGCTATTAACAAAATTGTGGCTCCTCAATTTCCTATTGTACCTGATGTTACAACGATACTAACCATGATTCCGGCTTCTGCCACTCATTTTAACGTTGTTGATCTTAAAAACGCGTTTTTCAGTATTCCCATAAACAAGGATAGCAGGTATTTGTTCGCGTTTACCCTAGGTGGACGCTCGTTTACATTCACTCGTGCACCACAAGGGTACACTGAGAGTCCAAGTATTTATAGTAGGGCATTGAAAGAGCAGCTCAATACTCTCGAGTTGCCTACTACTTGCACATTACTACAGTATGTAGATGACTTCCTCTTGGCTGCTGATTCTGAGAGCGCCTGTAAAGAAGGCAATGTGTTGTTGCTTTGTCACCTAGCGAAACATGGCCACAAAGCTTCACTTAAAAAATTCCAATATTGTTGTCAGGAGGTTGCCTATTTAGGCTACCTCCTGTCCAAGGAGGGAAGACGGTTGACACCTGAACGAATAAAGACTATTTCTGGCATGTCTGTCCCAAATACGCATAAGGAAGTTAGAGCCCTGATAGGTATGGCTTCTTATTGTAGATTGTGGATCCCTAACTTTTCATTAGCGATTAAACCAATGCTGGCTTTGACAAAGAACGGCATTTCTTTGCCATTGCCATGGACTTTGGAACACCAGACAGCATTTGATTTGCTCAAATCCGCGCTGTGTTCAGCGCTGGTGTTAGGAACTCCAAATTATGACAAGGCCTTTGTATTATTTGTGCATTAAGGTGATGGATGTGCTTTGGCTGTATTAACGCAGGAGCATGGAGGGAGAATAGGCCGTGCGGTTACTATTCCTCCGCCCTTGATCCTGTAGCATGCACTTTGCCAAGATGTTTGCGCGCTGTTGCTGCTGCTGCGTCCGTAAAACAGAGTGAGGGAATGATCCTGGGTCATGTGTTAACCCTAATGGTTCCTCATTCTGTAGACATTTTATTGAATAGAACTCAAACGCAACACCTCACTTCTGCACGATTGACAAGATATGAACTAATCTTGTTTGCCCCCAACATTCAAATTCAGAGGTGTTGTGTATTAAATCCGGCTGAACTTTTACCTGTCTCGCAAGATACTGTTGATGGTGACGATACGTCACACGATTGCCTTTATATGACAGAACAGGAGACTAAAGGCAGAATCGATCTGAAAGACACGCCTTTGAATAGCCCACAAGGAGAGCTATTTTGTGATGGCTCTTGTTTTAAACTTCCAGGCGGTATATCCACGGCTGTTTATGCCGTCACTTCTTTAAACACGATTGTGGAAACTAAAAGAATTATGCATAATTCCGCGTAGGCGCAGAAATTATAGCGTTAACTCGAGCTTGTGAACTTTCTGAATGGCTTATAGTAAATGTATATACCGATAGTTAGTATGCTTTTATGGTGGCCCACAATTTCGGTAGACTTTGGAAAGAACAAGGTTTCTTGACCTCGCACGGAACGAAAATCCAGCATGGCACTTTAATATTGCGATTACTTTCAGCACTCGCACTCCCTGTTCAGTTAGCTATCATAAAATGTTCAGCACATCAAAAGGTTACAGATGATGTAGGAAAAGGGAATGCTTTCGCCGATCAGATAGCTAAAAAAACTGCCGCTGATTTCAGTTCAGAAATGTAAGCTGTAAAAGAAATTGCAAATGTTTGCAGTTTGGGTGAAAGTATCGATGCTGTAAAAGATATTCAAGCAGATGCTACCATAGAGAAAACTAAGAGATGGATCGAGGGTGCAGGGAGATTGGATGACAATGGGTGTTGGGTAGACAATATTGAAGGAAAATGGTTACTCCCTGACGCCTACTTTACAATGATGGTTATTATGGCTCATGGTCCGACACATGTTTGTGCGCGTAAATTGACTACAATGCTAGACAGTGTATGGGCCAATGATAAGATTTTCAAAACTGTGGAGCGTTTTGTCCAAAGCTGCATGGTCTGCTTGCAGCACAATGTAGGAAATGGTACCTCGACTCCTAGAGGAGGTTTTGCGCCACCTTCTGTCCCGTTTGAGGTTATTCACTTTGATTTTATTGAAATGGAACGTTGTAACAATCTTAAATATGTGTTGGTCGTCATTTGTGCCTTTAGTAAGTGAGTTGAGGCCTTACCGGTTAGAGATGCAACGGCCATAACCATGGCAAAAACTCTGTTGAAAGAGTTTTTTCCTAGGTTCGGGCTGCCGAGAGTCATCTGGTCAGATAATGGGCCACACTTTATCGCTACTGTAATCCTACAAATTTGCAAAGGATTACAGATTGACAAACGGTTCCATTCGGCCAGACATGCCCAAAGGGCCGGTTTAGTGTAAAGGCATAACGGCATTATAAAGAACAAGCTCGCTAAGACGTGCGCTGGCACCAAGCTAAAATGGCCGGACGCCTTACCGATCGTGTTGCTGTCGATGAGGGCAACCCCTCAAACTAAGACTGGGCTCTCTCCCTTTGAGGTGGTAATGAGGAGACTTGCTAATATTTGGGGTTTGCCAAAAAGCCGTTCACTACAGGACATAGGAAATGTGCTTCTTTCAGATTACTGTAACCAGTTGACTAAAAATCTGTTTTCAATTTATCACCAGGTGCGAGAGGCATAACCTGTACGCTACAAGCGTCCCGGACACAGTCTACGATCGGGGGCTGGATCCTCACAAACGTTTTTGAGAGGTCGTCTTGCCTTGCACCTCACTAGAGGGGTCCCTACCACGTCCTGCTAGTCACTCAGACTGCTCTGCGGGTAGCGGGTTGTAAGAACTAGATTCACGTGACGCACACCAAATGGATCCCACAGCCTCGTGCCATACGATACAGAAGATACAGAATCCCTTCCCACTGCTGTAACTAGTGTACCTGAAACAGCAACAACCAACAAGGGAGAATCAGAGACCGCTTCAGAATCCGCAAGGCCAGACAAAACGGCCATCTTGTCTCCGCACTCCCCAACAGTGGAACTTCCGGATCAATCCTTTTCTGATCCCATTTCTGTTCATTCGCCACTTCCAGGAGGAAGTGACGACACTTTGTCCTCACCAGAAACTGCAAAATATAATTTGCGTCCAAGGAAGTAAACGTACAGCATGGTTTGACTGCGATTGAGAAAATCATTTGAGGGCTTGCCTTTTGGCCCGACTGTATGGGAAGATTCTGTTGGCTAAGGGTTGTGGGAAAGACATTAAGAAGACGCGCGACTGGAGTCGCCAGCAAACGAACAATTGTTGTTTTTTCGGTTGAAGACTACAATGCCTGCACCCGCTACTGCTCGTACCGAACTTTTAAATAAACATGTGACTAGCAGAGACAATGATCAAGCATGTAAGAGGACCCGCAATGTGTATTGTTGCCTTTTTGTGATAATTACTGGATTTTTAGTAACTGTTGGTTTTGGGTTATGATATCTGGAGGAAGCATATCCGCTAGAGGACTTTTTACCTATTGAAAATGTATCTGTTATCCCCACTCCTTCCGTGCAATTGCATTCTTTGTCACATAGAGATTCTTTGCATAGATGGAACTATCAGAATAATACCCTTTTGTTAATCATGAATGCCACTCATGCAATTTTTAATAAGACCAATTGTTGGATCTGTTCGCATTTATCGCAACATGGGGATAAGGGGCAAGGTTGGTATATTCATCCTTTACCTTTGACAACTGCCTGTTACGCTTCTCTTAGAGCACTATTTTTTGGTCGATGGAATGACAGCATCTCAGGGAACTTTGATGGTACAAATTTAAATAACTTTGAAAAGCATGTTTTGATGCCCCTGGGTTGCTCGCTTTTTGCAAATAGAAGTAAGCCAAACGTTGCTTCTGTTAGGCCCTCTGATAGATTGTCTCGTCCTTTCCAGTCTTTAATCTCTTTCAAAATGGCTCCTATAGGCAATAAGGATGCCACGTCTCCATCTTATTCTGTTAATCATAGCCCCGATTTAGTATCCTTCTGCATACAGATGAATGGAACACGGTCAATGGGTAATTTTAGAAAGTGCGCCAACGTTGCAAATTTGACTAGTGAGAACAGACTTCTGTACATAGGTGAACCTGTCTATTTTGTTTGCGGTAATGTGGCATTTCCATGGTTACCAAGGATTGGCAAGGAACCTGCTATTTAGGGATTCTACTACCTGGGGTATTTATTGCTAGTACTGTAGATGTTTCGAAAACCCGTTCACGACGAGGTGTGAAAGGGGATACTCCAGCGCAAACTCTAGGAGATATCATGAAATCCTTTGTGCCATTTTTTGGGCAAATTACGAATTCAGAAGATATCAGGGGACTAGCGAGAGTATTGGAGAGAACCATCAATCGGACCACTGACATACTCTATAATATGACGTTAGAACAGAAAGCGATAAGGTTAGTGGCTCTTCAGAACCGGATGGCATTAGATGTCATTCTGGCCGAGCGTGGAGGAGTATGTAAATTAGTGGGGTCCGCTTGCTGCGTTTACGTACCAGACTCCTCTCCGACGATCTTTAGGGCTATCCAAAATCTACATGTTCTTAGTTCAGAAGTACATGTTCCCGAGGGAAATTGGGAACTTAGTGCATGGTTTTGGGACCTCCTAAGGTCATGGGGATGGAGGTTATTTTCGGCCCTGCTGATTATCTTGGGAAGTTTTCTGTTTCTTTGCTGTGGTATACAGTGTCTCCCTGGCATATGCACAGTAGTGCGTTCAAGCAACAAGTGTACTAGGGCATAAAATATACGCCGCAGAGAAGGTTTCCAAAGAGTATGTGTTAAAAGAAACTCTGGTGTCAGATTTAATGGCAATAGATATGTCAGACAATGGGCCTCATTACATGGATGGTGGTGAACCCTGGCGCTGTTAGCACCATGGTTCATGCCGGTAAAATACCAGCACCGCCTTGGTGGAAAGAGGAATTACCACCCCATTCCAAGTTTGGCGGGGCAGTAATTCCCCCTTCCACCATTGCCCTTCCCCATTCCCATTTTTGCCCCATAGGGCTCTATTGGAACGGGGAAGGCGCTAATTACGGTACCGCAAATTGCGGTACCGTAATTAGCTCCACTGGTCCCTTTGCGGGTTGTTTTATAACGCCTGCAAAAAGCAGGTGAAATACTGGTACCGGTAAACCCTTACCGCCATCCGTGTAATGAGGCCCAATGATTCGGGATGTTTAGATGTTGAAATGTGGAGTTAGTCGCAAAGTGATTGAAGGTAATTTAGCAATTGGCATAGGCAAAAGGGGGGGTTTGTTAGAATTGATATAATATTGTTTCGTCCTCATTGTATATGTTGGCCTATGCCCAGTCGCTTTGCAAGGAAACCCATATTACAAGGTCGTGACCCCAAGTGAATTGAGCCTCCATTCTAGGTTAGAACCGCCATTTTAGTTTATTGTACAAAGTCACCCTGTACTTTAAAATGGCCGTCTCGCGTGCTCTTGTTCTTGCCTTAACCTCTTCAACCTCTGTAGGAGGGTTAATGTCCAACCTGCCTTCAGGCTACATATTAGGGTCATGTAGACCTTGTCCTTTGTCGACCTCGGGAAAAGGGGATTACTTGAATTCGCAATGTTAACCTACAAGTATACAAGAACAGTAAGGCAATCCAAATACGACATGCGAAACATGTGTTTGATTTGTATTAAAGTAATATGTAAAGAGTGTAACGTTAAATTAGAGAATAATAATGTCTGTTAGTAAGTGTAGTTAAAAGTAAACCGCATGCATGAAATATGTAAATTAGGAAATGAACCTGGCGCAACCCTAGCCCAGTGTGTTATTAACTTGTAAAGAGGCTGGACATCATTATAACAAACTGTATAAACACGCTGATTGAACCCTACTGGTGGTCTATGTGATGTATTGACAGCCAAATAGCTATTTGTGTACTTTGTTGACTACTGTTCAGTTTTGTAATAAAGATTCTGGGAATCTTTACAAGCCCGTGTCGGTGTATTTTCCTTTGCTCGGTGTAACAGCCGTAATATTGTATTTTTTCTGATTCCACACTAAGAATTCTAGTTGAGCCTGTCAGCGAGCTTGCCACCCAAGATCCCTGTATCAAAGACTTCCTTCGCTCTTCTATTGTTAGAAATCTCTGAGGAACCAGACCCAATAAACGGGCTGGGTCCCCGGCTGACTAAAAAGAATGAGCTGTAGCATCAAGTATTTTTAGGAGTAGAGTGAGACTGTACGGAAGATCCCAGAACTGCCGAACCAAGTTCTGTTGTCACCCTCTGTTGTAGTAAACAGTCAGGCTTCTCCACTGAACTGACCTGAAGAGCCCCCTCGTCAGATTCAACAGAATTGGCGGTCAGAGAAGAAAGATACAGCTCCACTGCTGGGACTTCTACCTACTTAGACTGTAGATATGATGCTATGAGATATTTTTGTTGGCATCTTGTATTGCCAATGGGAGAGGACCATCAGACTTAGTCGGCCTCGTCCTCGGACCATCCCCAGTTTAGATGTTAGTACATAAGCCTGTTCGTCCTGACCCTCACCGTCATCAGAGAATATTTCTGTCTGGGCCTTCAGAGATAGCATTCATTTCAGAGAACCTATATTGTTATTGGGGGCTGCCCACTTAAGTTTAGCTTTCTTCCTCCCTCTGTGCCCTACATTCACTGGTGCAACCAAGGTGTCCATGGTGGGAGCACCAGAGGGGGAAACCGTCCCATACCTTTCGTCTGATGTTTCTTGTGGGGAAATAATTTCAGAAGCTACTGTAGCATGGAGAGAGTGGACAGGGATAGGGCAGTTCAACCCACAAACTCCATCTCCCTCCTCTAAGCCTCCTGACTTATTTGTTTTGGTGGGATACGACACAGAATCAGCACCAGAGGTTTGATTGCAAAAGAGACTAAATTCACTGGAGACGGCACACCCCTAAAAACAATATATTTTTACAAATTGCCCCTGGGGCACTCAGTGCCACAATGAATCCCTATATGAAGTTCACTTTTGCAAGTAAATCTTTTAGAGATGATCAAACTTCTCTTAGTTCGTACATATTTATGTTGTACCCCCGGTCCACTGTGTCCAGTATCCTGGACAGAACTGGGAAAGAAAAAGCGCCCACTGTGGGCTCCTCCTGAGCATGTTGATCGTGACCTGTAGAGGAATGTTCATCACAAATGCGTGGCGGCATAGTCGCTTTAGTTGGGGAAGAAAAGTATATCATAGCAGGCCCTGGTTGATTGAAGAAGTTGTGGGCCTCTGATAAGAGCGGAGATCCATGGCAGATAGTGGGAAACGTATCCACCTCATCTGCGGGTAGAACAGAACGATGGGAGGAAGAGTTAAAGGTTTAACCTCCTCTAAGCCATGCAAGCATGAAGGTGATCCCTGCGTTATCTGCACACTGCCTCATACTTGTCAAATAAAATCTTCAGATAGCTACCCCCATGTCGGCTGTGCTCGTCCAAGGCTCATTACAAATAACTCAACAAGCTTGAAATGAATATGTGACTTTACCTCCAAAAATCTGCACTTTTCCATGCAGTAATTTTCGAGTGCAGTAAATCCATAAAAATTATAATTTGGTGGTGCAGAAAAAACAGTGGTAATTCTGATACCACCCAAAAAAGTGTCAGTAAGGGAATTACTGCCACTTTTTAATGCACTGCTAAAGTTGTAATGAGGCCAACTGTCCTTTTGTATCATTGACAGTCGCTTAGTTTGTGCTTTTGAGAATCTAAATTCTAGTTCATCACTAAAGTCAGATTGGGTGAGATCAAAGTGGGGAAACAATTTGGAGATGAGAAGATTTACAAATCAACAGGCAACTCTTTCCGCTATCAGTGGCTGGCCCAGATGCTGAAAGCTCCCCAGACTATATTTTAGGAATCAACTTCAATGACCATTGATGCAGTGTTTCTTCACTGAGACTTTGGAAGGATAGAGGGTGACAACAGGAAATAGATACATTTTTCCACAACAAAATATATTGGGCCTCAAGTTTGGCGGTAGCCTTGCCGGTTAAAGCAGCAGGCTGCCGCCAAACTTGCGTTTTTTTCCGGCACCTGCGAATGGCAATTATCGGGTCATTATGGCCCCGCCGACCCAGTAATTGCCCATTCACGGGCGGCGGAAAAAAATGCTCCCCCTTCCCATTCCTATTGAGCCCCATAGGGCTCAATGGGAATGGGGAGGTTGGATGCACCGGCACCATTCAAATGGTGCCGGTGCATCTGACAAGCTCTGCTCGCTGGTGCCGGAATGCCCGCCAGGCCAGTACTGGCAGGCGGGAAGGCACCCATGAGCAGAACTTGTAGTTTGCCAGTCCGGTAACAATGGTACCGGCAACCTTACCGGTACTGTGGTTAATGGACCGGCAAACTTAAAATGATGCCCATTGTGTTTGCATCATAACTTGATTCCCAACTGATACACGTGTATGGATTTGGAAAACATTAAACAATATGATAAGTCTTCCTAACGTGTTGTTGTTGTGATTGTATTTGCACAGGGACTTCAATTGGTTCAGTAACAAACAGGTGACGCAAAACTCTATAGATTCTCTTGATTCTTGCTATCTTAGGGCCTCATTACACGTTGTGCGGTAAAATCCGCAAATTACCGGCATGGCGCCCTTAACGTGTCCGCCCTCGTAGGAGTGCGCTAATAGCGTACCATTACGAGTACGCGGACACGAGCTTTGCGCCATGCCGGTAATGCCCCTCCAGCCTTGCCGCTAGTCTCCCCCAAAAGTCACTTACTGCCTTCCACGACAGTGCAGATAGCAACTCCGCCTTGACGCATCGTGCAAATAGCGGCCACAGCTAATAGCGGTAACCGTTTCATACCGGAACCGGAAATAGCATCATCGCACAGGAACGGGAAAGAGCACGGCGGCCATCTTTAAAAACACAATCCATTGCCATCCTCTGCCCCCTGGACCTGTTCTTGTTACATTGCTGCCCGAGACCCATTGCTACACTGTTACCATGCCCAAGGCACTAAAAAAAAACAACAGACCGCCAGCGAAAGGAGAAGTTCTCCACTGAGGAGTTAGTAATGCTGACTCAGACCTTAGCGGACAATGCAGAAGTGGTCTTCGCAAATGACATGCGGCGGGAGACCCTCCTAAAGAAGAAAGCAATCTGGGCCGAAGTGGCAACAAAAGTGAGTGCTTTAGGCACCAGCACGCGCACTGTACGCGAGTGCAGAAAACGATGGGACGACCTGAGACTCCGGGTCAGGATGATCCTGGCCGAGAACCACAAGACTGCCACCGCTGGAGGATCAGGGTCACCGATCAAGCTGAAGGAGTGGGAGTAGACATGTGCAACCTCATCAGGGTAGAATGTATTGAGGGAGTCGGGAGGATGGAGCACGGCGTGCCAGACACTTCTGATGGAGGTAAGTGCACTGATGCAAGCATGCAATGTGAATGTACAAGTCCCCACAAATGGCAGCCCTGCATCACTGCATGGATGGCCCGGCATCCACACATGAATCCCACCCTGCACATGTCAGTGCCAGACCCCAACACACACACATGCATACATCAACAGAGCCAAGTGCCACACACAACACTGCATGGATGAGGCACTGAAATGACACCTCACCTGCTTCCTCCACAATAAAGTTCAAACGGCCCCAAATTAATTCATGATGTAGCCTGCATTGAGTACATGCAACCATAACCAATGACATCCCCCTTCTTGTCCCCGACAGGGTCGCATACAGACAGCGAGGGAGCATCCCAGGCACCCCCTGTGCAAAAGAAGAAAAGGCCACAGCCCAGCGAGGACGCACCAACAACATCAGGTGGAAAAAGGCCAAGGCCCCTATTGCAGCGTCCAAAATAACTCCTGCGCGCCACTGCCAGTGCCACGCAAAACCCTACTGCCCCACCTCTGGAGGTCCACTCCCCCCACCAAATCACCGCCACCGAGGGTCCACCCTCAGCTGCTGCCAGTTCGGCAGGGGAGGCGGCAGCCATTGCCCCATTGCCCAACGTGGATGAGCCCACAGAACTCGATCTGCCTATGCACACTCCAAGCCCTGCTGTAACCCCCGAGCAATCACCCCTACACACACCTTGCTCGCACGTCACCATTCACAAGTCCATGGAGGCCTTCAGTAGCCCCCAAGAGGCGGCATCTGCACACCAGCGAGCATCAGGATGCGCAGCAGACACACCACCACAGGCCGCCACTGCCCCTGACCTGGCCAGCGTCATCCAGCGCCAGCAGGCTCTCACAGACCTCGTAGGTCAACATGTGGAGGAGGTTGCCCGTCTCAGGGCTGACCTTGGGGAGACATCGAGGCACTCCAGGGAGGGAATGGAGTTCTGCACAGACAGGCTGTGAGGGGAGCTGATACGTGTCCGGGAGGTGCTAACACGCATCGCAGATGCTATGGAGCGCCAATTTCCACCAGGACAGTCTGCCACCTCTTCGACCACCAGTTCGCGGCAGACAAACCCAATCAGACGCTCTACATGCACCACCAGGCGCACATCCAGCCAGCCCCCAAATGTTGGCCCTGGCAATGAACAATAGGGCGTGAATGTCCATTGACCTCTGTGCATGCCTGGACACATACACTGTTGGAGACTCATGAGGGACAGTTGTGGGGGTGGGGGGAAGGATGGGATGGGACAGTTGTAGGGGTGGGGGGAAGGGTGTGATGGGACAGTTGTGGGGGGGGTAAGGGTGGCAGGATGGTTGGGGACTTTTTTTCTGTTTCTGTTCATTAATACACTGTTGTTTGAGCAAAACACAGGCCTTGACTCCTTCATTGTGTATGATCAATTTATTGACGCCAAGGTCCATTGTGAGCTAACAAACAGACACCAGTGCATCACCAGCCATATAGAGGTGACAGTATGACTACATGTTACTCAGAATATTTGGTTGATCAAATGCTGTCTCACAGCACGTCCCTCCTGGTCATCCCCTCTTGCATGACCTGCATCCCCTTCACCTCCATCCTCATCCCCGTCATCATCCTCATCAGGTGCCTCCATTTCAACGTCAGGGGGCAGTGGCACATTCCGTCTCATACATATATTGTGCAGCAGGACACATGCCATGGTGATCTTTGCAGCCTTCTCATGGCCATACAGGAGGGCGCCGCCAGACCTGCTAATGCAACTAAACCGTGACTTCAGAAGTCCAAAAGTCTGCTCGATGACGAGGCGGGTACAGGTATGTGCATGATTGTATTCTTCTTCGTGCCTGTTCTGTGGGTTCTGTACAGGTGTGAGGAGCCACCTCTTCAGGGGATAGCCGGCATCACCTACATGGGGGGAGGAATGGGTTCCTGTTACTTTTTGACACATGTGTGGCCTGTTCATGTCACACACTTTGGCCTACCATTGTGATTCATGTACACATTCAACTGCATCAATGAATATGGTCTGTGTGACTGCTTTGTGCAAAGGTGAGCACACGCATGCAAGTAGACATGCCCCATTGATGCCTCCAACAGTGACTGCCATGTCCTGGGTGAGGCCAGATCATTGGTGTCCCTGTGGACAGGCACATTTGGTACCACACTGGTGGTGTACTGTCCTTCCAACATTGCTGTTGCCATGCTGAGAGGCAACACTTCTGTGGTTCCATGGATTTGTGGTGCATTCCCATTGCTAGGGGGTATACCTTTGCATGCATCCAAGGGCACAGTGCATTGTTGTTGTTGTTGTGCTGTAGGAATGCTGCATGACTATGTTGGTGGCATGGATGACATTTGTGTATTTCGTGGTGTGGAGTGTCGTGCAATGTGGATGCGGATTGATGTTTGATGTCACCAGATTTGGGTTGTCAGCTGTGTCGTGTGGCATATACTTGCATGTCCGTTCATCCCAAGTACATTGCTGCCCTCACAGATGCCTATTAGCGTACATCTATATGTGCATTTGGGTGACGGACTACAGGCTACACCCAGTTGGAGTATCTATCTAACCCCCCAATGCACACCCAGTTGAAGTATCTATCTCCCCCCCAATGCACACCCAGTTGGAGTATCTATCTACCCCCCCAATGCACACCCAGTTGGAGTATCTATCTACCCCCCAATGCACACCCAGTTGGAGTATCTATCTACCCCCCCAATGCACACCCAGTTGGAGTATCTATCTATCCCCTCCAATGTACACCCAGTTGGAGTATCTATCTACCCCCCCAATGCACACCCAGTTGCTACCCCCCACCCCCAATCACACTGCCATGTGCTTGGCATGGAACTCACCAAGTAGCCACGAACGTTGTCCCATTTGTCGCTCCATGTAGCGGGGGATAGTTGAGTTCCGCAGGACCATGGAATCATGGGTAGATCCTGGAAATCGGGCACAGCAATGTGTGATTATTTTGTTTGCGTCACATACCATTTGGACATTGATGGAGTGGAATTGCTTCCTGTTTCGGTAGACTACTTCATTGTGATGTGGGATGACCAATTCCACATGTGTACAGTCGATGGCCCCAATGCAACTTGGGATGCCTGCCAGTGAATAGAAGCCAACTTTGGTGTTTGCAATCTCCTGGGCAGTCCGTGGCATGGATATGTGTTTGGGTGCATGCTTCAGGAGGGCATCGAGTACCTGGTTCAGTATGCGTGAGAATACTGGTTGGGAGATGACATGCATCTGCCCCACTGTATGCTGGTAGGTTCCTGTGGCCAGGAAAAGGAGCACTGTCACCACCTTGAGTAGAGGGGGGATGGCAGTTTGGATATCTATCAGGCTCACAATGTCATTGTGTATCATGTCCACTAAGCTGGTGATGGTGTCCCGGTCCAGACGGTACAGGGTGTGTATCTGCTCAGGTGTTAGGTTAAATGGACTGGCTCTGATCCGGGGAATTGGTGGGTGCCTCTGTGGTATGATTAGGTGGCCTGGTGGTGCTTGCTGTGCCTGTCTGGCCCTCCTCCTCCTCCTGCCTCTCCTCTGTGCAGCCTGTTGTTGTAGCAGCAGCGCTGCAATCAGGTCCTTCAGGCCATGTAATGCTGCCAGTATTGGAACAATCTTGGTGTGGGAAGGGGTGTGGGAAGGGGTGTGGTGTGCTTCTTTTGAGCAGCCACAGTCTCCATTGCCTCCACCTGTGCTGATTTTGGCCACCTGTGGCAGGTTTTGACACTGCTTAGTTCTTTTAACGGGTGGTTCGCGATGGCGGTATTGCCGCCATGCTGGTAAGGGGTTTTGGGGTATTTACCATGGCGCTATTGCCGTGTGCACTAGCCTTGTGATGGTGTGCTATTAGCGGCATGTCGTTATTTACGGGTTGGCGGGTCGCGCGCACGCGGGCTGACCGCTATTAGTGGCACCGTAATTAGCGGTGTCGCTGATGGCGGTGAGCCAGGTCGTAATCCGCATGGGCATTTAACGTTACCGGTATTCCATTACCGGTAACGTTAAATACCTACCGCCATCCGTGTAATGAGGCCCTTAGTTTGTATGGTAGAGGAGGAAGGTGTGCCGTGGTGGGTTTCCATATGGAGAGAGTAAGGGCCCCGATTTACAACAGTGATTTACAATAGTTCAATCCTATTGGAAAACGCTTTGTAAATCAGGCCCTAAAGAGATGTTATTAATACAAACAGCATACAGGTGTGGATCAAAATAACAAGTGAAGGGTCTCCTGCTCAGTACTCCACTTAATTTAGGACCATAGTCCTTTTTCTGTTTTTCTTCTTCTAGGGTAGTATCATTGCACTGCATGGATCGGTCACTCATGTCTCTTGGATATTATTTTGCTCCCAAATACTTCTTTCATGTGCCTTGGTCTTTCTTTGCACAAGTTTCCTCAGAGCATTACCGTAGTCCTCCTCCACTCTGTGCTTTGTGTATGAACACTCATGCACCCTTAGGTCTTTTGAAGGGCCCAGGTGCCAAATTATCCAGAAATAGTTGCACAACAGGATACCTGCATGTTACCCTCCTGGTACAGGTTTTGGTGCCCCATTCTAATGTCAGGTCTACATTAGGGTTTTTGCACCAAGGTTTTGCAGTGGTGCACTCTGTTTTTATCCAGAGTGCACCACAATGCAAGTTTTCCCATCTCAACCCTCCCTCTTTCCTCTCAGCTTTCCATTTTCTCCTCACCTTCTTCTGGTAATCTCTAGAGTAACTTTAAATGTGTTCCTCCTCTGCTTCTCTATCTTTTACTCTCCTCAATCCCAACTTTCCCTCCACTCCTCGTTCTCTCTTAAGATGTTGTTGCCCCTCTAGTTTCTCCCTTTTTGAGATGTTCCACTTCCTCTACTCTCTCTTGTCCTCTCTCTTTCTCCTGTACCTTCTTCTTTACTACCCTTTCGCTCACTCTTTCCCTTGATGTTTCTCCTCCTCCTCTCCACACTCTGTGTTGATTTTCTTTCTCTTCTTCTCCTCTCTAACTTGATGTTCCTCCTCCTCCAACATTCCCCTTCCATCTTTGTTTTCCTTCTCCTCATCCCCCTCTTGCTCCCTTGATGTTCCTCCTCACATATCTCGCTCCCACCGCTCTCTCCTCTCCGCCCTCATTCCTCTGTCTCTCCCTCTCTAACTTCCACACTAACTCCTTCATCGCGCTTTCTTTTATGCATCCCTTGAATGCAATTGGTCTTTGGTTCTTGGAATCTGTGGCAGGAGAATGCCAATTTTGAGTGGCCTTATAATTGATGAGCCACTAATTAGACCATCAATTCCTCATGTGACACTACTTGGTCTATGAATCAGGCTACAGCTCCATGCACTGAAGGCTCAAAATGTGGTACACCACCTCAGAGTAAAGACATATTGTATCAATGATCAGTTGCCACCAGGATGGTATCTTGCCACCACTGCTTGGCTTCTCTGTATTTGGGCACCCCTGTCTTACTGTTTGGATGGTAAACTTCCCCAACCAGCGCTGCGATGCCCCTAGGTCGTTGTGCACTTTATAAATTGAAATAAATAAAATTGATTTTATGTGGCCTTCTCCCCAGAACAGGTTCATTTACCTGTCATTTGATGGTCTTGTGTTTGGTTTGATGCGACATGTGGCACACTCAGTCCCAGGAGCAGGATTTTGCTAGCCAGACTTCTTGGGGGAAATATGGACGAGTTCTCCACTTTTAACGCACCATGCGACTAGAAAAGGCCTTCTGTGGGCATCGGTTACTGTGAGACGATGACCAGACTTGTATCAACAGGAAAATAAGGCGACGGGTAAGCAAGAATGGCAGCAGGGCACACCCTGAAGACCCCATATATCTGAAAATAAATCCACGAAATTGTCATGAAAAATAGTTTATAAGCCCTTCCTGAAGGATGCATCTGCAGAAAATGAATGTGAAAGCAGTGAAGAAGGGAAGAGAGTGCGCGAATCCTACTCAAGTCTAAGAGAAGGCACTTGCAATTCTGATAGCCATCTCCTCCTCCATGCTGATCAGTGACACCAGCACAGACGTGCATGCCCTAAATGCAAAGTTTTAATTTAAAAGAGCGACAGAAGAGGCGTGACTAGCTAAGTGCAGGACCACCAATTAAAGCTCTCTTCGCTACTGAGGCTTCACCTGCAGTGACAGATGCCCTTTGAAGCCTATAATCCACGCATTGGCTGAGATTAACCCCAACAGCTGTCCTTTCTGTCATGGCGTCCAATGGGAATCACTTGCGGTCTGGATGGGCCATTACTGCTTCCGGAAGTCCCAGGGCTCAAAGGCGGATGGATGCGCGCTCGATGTCACGGATGTCACGTGACAATTGGGCATGAGGTTGATTGAATAAATCGACTATATTTTATAGTAGAACTGCCGCGACTTTAGGAAATAAATCGGCATTGTTAAACTCCAATGCCTAGGTATGAATGAATAACTGCCTGAGTGACTCAATGAACGACCAAACGTACAAATAATTGAATTAATACCCCAGCAAGGTATGAGCCTTCATTTTTACGATCGTTTTCATTTGATCACCTTTGGCCTCTGCCAGACCTCCAACGAGCCAATGAAGACCACGCCTATATATTTAAAGCATTCCACATTTGTGTTAACTTATATGAAGCAAACATATTAAATACCGTGTTTTTGAACTATTACCGCAAATGCACCCCCAGTCTATACAACATGCATTATATATCTCAGATGGCATGATGCATTTCTTCTGCACTGGCTATGAGCAAATGGAATGTGTGCCCTTGAACCGGCCATAAATGCCAGCCAGAGTATAACGCGGGTAGATTCTTCAAACCTTTGCAGCCTAAAGAGAATCCATGCATTGGAATCGGTAGCCCCTTTCACCTGTATTAAGGTT